>NC_091691.1:49752727-50055757 GCF_041296265.1 Equus caballus
TTCTTTTTTTAATATTTATGTTTTTTATTGAAGTCACTTTGGTTTATAACATTATATAAATTTCAGGTATACATTATTATACTTTGACTTCTGTATAGACTACATGGTGTTCACCTCCAAAAGTCTAGTTGCCATCGATCACCGTACACCTGTGCCCTTCAACCTCTTTCACCCTCCCCCACCCCTTCCCCTCTGTAACTGCCAACCTGTTCTTTGTATCTATGTGTTTGTTTGTTTATCTTCCACATATGAGTGAAATCATATGGTATTTGTCTTTCTCCGTCTGACTTATTTTGCTTAACATAATACCCTCAAGGTCCATCTGTGTTGTCACAAATGGAAAGATTTCATCTTTTTAAATAGTGAGTAGTATCCCATTGTGTATATATACCACATCTTCTTTATTTATCTATCTGTTGATGGGCACTTAGGTTGTTTTCAGGTCTTAGTTATTGTGAATAATGCTGCAATGAGCATAGGGGTGTGTATATCTTTTTGAATTAGTGTTTTTATGTTCTTTGGATAAACACCCAGAAGTGGGATAGCTGAATTATATCGTAGTTCTATTTTTTTTTTTTTGAGGAAGATTAGCCCTGAACTAACATCTGCTGCCAATCCTCCTCTTTTTGCTGAGGAAGACTGGCCCTGAGCTAACATCCGCGCCCATCTTCCTCTACTTTATATGTGGGATGCCTACCACAGCATGGCTTGCCAAGCAGTGCCATGTCTGCACCTGGGATCCGAACCAGCAAACCCCAGGCTGCTGAAGCGGAATGTTCGAACTTAACCGCTGTGCCAATGGGTCAGCCCCCAGGTATTTCTATTTTTAATTTTTTGAGGAATATCCATACTGTTTTCCATAGTGGCTGCATCAGTTTGCATTCCCACTAGCAGTGTATGAGGGTTCCCTTATCTCCACATCTTCTCCAGCACTCACTTCTTGTTTTTTTAGTTATAGCCATTCTGATGGGCATGAGGTGATATCTCACTGTGGTTTTGATTTGCATCTCCCTAATAATTAGTGATGTTGAACATTTTTTCATGTGCCTGTTGGCCATCTGTATATCTTCTTTGGAAAAATGTCTGTTCAGATCCTCTGCCCGTTTTTTAATTGGGTTGTTTGTTTTTTTGTTGTTGAGCTGTATGAGTTCTTTATATATTTTAACTATTAAACCCTTATCGGATATATGATTTGCAAACATCTTCTCCCAATGGTTAGGTTGTCTTGTCATTTTGTTGATGGTTTCCTTTGCTGTGCAGAACCTTTTTAGTTTAATGTAGTCCCATTTATTTTTTCTTTTGTTTCCTTGCCTGAGGAGATATGTCCAAAAAGATATTGTTAAGACCCATAACAAAGCATGTACTGCCTATATTTTCCTCCAGAAGTTTTACGGTTTTAGGTCTTACACTCAAGTCTTAATCCACTTTGAGTTAATTTTTGTGTATGATGTAAGATGGTTGACCTACCATTTTCTAAGTGGAATACGGAGGAACAGCTTGAAGAAGCTCACTCTGAACAAGGCCACCCGAGGTCACGGGGACCACTGCGTTCCTTCATGAAATGTAGAAGTAAAGAATCAGCCTGGGATGTGCAAGGGAACTTCTCAGACCTTTATCCGCCTGTGGAATTCAGATCTGGTTTCATAATCTTCCAGTTTCTGAAAACCCGAGGCGACTTTCAACATGAAGCATTTGGGCATAATCAAATAATTGTCGGCAATTTTCTGAAGGAGTCACGTGAACAGGGAGAGAGAGAGACCCTCCGATTGCAGCCGTGCTGCTCACATTCACGGTTTATGTTTTTAAAACTCAGACACGACTTGTCGGATTTCTTTCTCATTAATGAGCTCACCTTAAGGTACTAACTCAAGCAGTTCTATTATTTTCCTATATGAAATTCACTCTTTACGAGTTATGCTTAAGGTCTTTCTCAGGGGAAATCACCGCTTAGAGATGGGCGAACTTCTTTTATGTGGAATAGATGCACGCGCTACCAGAAGATAAAGTGGGTAAAGCAAAGAAGGTTGGCTGTCGACTTGGGATCTACCGTCCAATGAAGGCTCCTTCGGCTTGATCCCTCAACAATCAGCCCTTAAAGGGCTTGAGGATTTGCTTTCTTAACCTGTTATCTTGCCTTACAACGAAAGAACATGAGCCCAAGTGAACACACAGCACAAGGACAAGTGCTCTCAAGTTCAAGGTCAGAGTGTCATTAACACCCAACTAAATCTGGAAAGAAAGACCTGATTTTCTCTCTTTCTTAACTATGAGAGATGATTAAGTGCCTCCTTGGTTCAAAATACTAACTTTGGTAAATATATAAATGTTGTATTTTCCTGTTTCATGTTTGCGTTCTCTTTTCTGTCTCACTTAGGGATCTGTGAAATGGCCTACTTCAAATTGTTGCTATCAATTCCAGTTTTGCCTGCTTTTATTTAGACAGCAGCTGGAAAGAAAAAAAAGTGCAATTTAAATAATTGAGATATCTATTTAAAGTGAAAGATATGAAGACTGAGGTTCTTGCTCACCAAAATAAATCGTTTCTGGTCTCAGCTGGCTTTATGATAGATGGTTCCTACTTGCTAGATGGATTGTAATCCGTGAATTAGAGGCTGTCCTGTAATAAGGTAGAAGTAGTTTCAGGACCACATCTTGGTCCCGATGGTCTTAAAAAGAGATCACCAACTCAGAAAAGCCAAGGGCTGTGCTTTTGGCAGCGAGAAAGTCTTTCACAAGGGCCACTAGGTGGCGCTGCGGCACCGTAAGTGCTGGGAGGCCGCGCGCCCTGGGCGCTTCCAGGGCTGGAAACCTTTCCGTGGAGAGAACTCTGATAGCGATGTGTGCGCCCGGGAGCCATTAGGTTAGCCCAAGCAGAGGTGGTCTTTATAGGTCACGTCTCGGGTCACCGAATTTTCTGGTAGGCTTTCGTTGAGGCTGTGATTCGTTCAGTCAACAAAATTGTTTGTCCAAAGCTTTTTTAAAAAAATTAAAAAGGAACTGTAAGGGCAAAATTGAGAATTTGTTGAGATTATAAGTAAAATTTTACTTTTCACATTAATTTATGTTTTCCATTGGATGATTAAAATTTTCCTGATACTGAAGACTTTTGACAGCTGAATGGAAAAGTACAGAACCGGTGGCTGGAGCGGCATCAGGTGGCAGAGCTCCACCGTGGGTTCTGAAGAAGGAGCTAGGAGGTGGCTGGGCCTGCAGTCTGAGAGAGAGGTTTGGACTGGAGATGGCTGAGGTCCCCTCTAACGGTCTGACTGTCTGATTTTAAGTAATTGAGAACTGTAGGAGCTCCTGAAAGCCATTTAATTTGATTCCCGTTTACTGGAAAGGCCTATGAGCATCCACAATATGGTCTGTATGTGAACAGTGTTCTTGTTCAATGTCAGAAGTGATGTTCGTTCCTGGAATTCCAAGATGCGAAGAGAAAACTTTGAAGTTTTAAAGAGATGATGGAGTTGTCTATTATGATATTATCTTAATGCTTTGTCTTTGCTATAAATGTTTTAGGAACCACTGGCCATTTGCTACATTTAAAATCACATTAGAAAATCAGACAGAAAAAGATAAATGCTGTATACTTTCACCCACATGTGGAATCCAAAAAATCGAACACAAAGAATAGAGAGTGAAATAGTGGTTTCCAGGGGCTGGGCGGGTGGGTGTGGGGGACAGGGGAAATGGGGAGATGGTGGTCAGAGGGTACAGACTTTCAGCTGTAAGATGAATAAGTTCTGGGGATCTAACGGACAGCATGGTGACTATAATTAAAAATGCTAGGGGCCGGCTCCGTGGTCGAGTGGTTAAGTTCCCGCGCTCTGCTGCGGTGGCCCAGGGTTTGGATCCTGGGCGCGGACATGGCACCGCTCGTCAGGCCACGTTGAGGCTGCGTCCCACATCCCACAACTAGAAGGACCTGCAACTAAGATATACAACTGTGTACAGGGGGGGTTTGGGGAGATAAAGCAGGAAAAAAAAAAAAAAGATTGGCATCAGTTGTTAGCCCAGGTGCCCATCCTTAAAAAAAAAAAAAGATTGGCAACAGTTGTTAGCCCAGGTGCCAATAAAAAAAAAAATGCTGTATTATATACTTGAAAGTTGTTAAGATAATAAATCTTAAAAGCTATCACCACACACATACAAAGGTAATTGTGTGCGGGAATAGAGGTGTTAACCAACATTATTGTAGTAATCATTTCATAATGCATACGTGTATCAAATCAAGACATTGTACACCTTAAATTTACATGTTACGTGTCAATACTATCTCAATAAAGCTGAAAAAAATTAAAATCACATTAGAATTTTGGATCGTAAATCTGACACGAAAGAATTATATAAAGTTTTCTCCTAGGGACATGATGTATTCCGAGTTAACTTATTCATTAATTTCTTTTTCAATAATTTATTCATTTCTTGAGGGAACCAGTAATGGGCTCTGCCTTCAAGGAGATTACATTTTTTCTGGTCAGACAATTAATTGGAAAAGCAATTTCAAGAGTGTGTGGTAAGTGACGCAAGTGGAGAAATATAAGATTCTCTGAGAGAACATAGCAGTAGATGAAAATTACTGTTTGTAGCAATATCACAAGGAAAAACTGAATGTTAGATTAGACTGTGCAGGGACGTTTATAGAGAAAATAATTCTTGAACAGAGGAAAGAGAAAAAAACATTGTGTATCTGTGTTAAATACTTTTTTTCTTTATGAAACCTGGAAACATATGTAAAATTTTTTGAAAACTTCGATCGTGTATGCTGTAGAAAAGCTGTACAAAGAAGTACTAAGGGAATATTTTTCTTTTAGTTTTCAAGTCACATAAACAGTCGTATCTGGGGAAAAACCTTTAAATATCAGTAGACTTTTCATTCTCTGTGAAACTTCTTTCTTCCCCTGTCATTTATATCCTTCCTTTAGGAGAATTATGAAGCCCTAGTTAGATCTGCATAGTTACTACCCAACCTTTGAAATTAAAAAACAACAGTTTGCGTTTGCAATATAGATCACTTCAGGTTAGTGGCAACTTTTGCTTATGCAAGAAATAAATTCACTGAAATCTGTCATTCACACAGTGAACAAAACAAGGGAGAAATATTCATAGAACCAGTGATTCATAGTTATTTTTGTTGGGGTGAAAAACCATGTCTTGAGAAGGACAACGGTTGAATGAACAAATGCCACAGTGCACAGATGACATGAGCTACATCCGCAGCTGAATGGAGGAGGGAAAAAGTGTTTTTTACAAGGACAGTTTTGATGCAATTGACATATTACATTTCTAAGATCCTACTCGTTGATGAGTAATCTGATTTTAATGATGATCTTTTGTCCGAGATACATACATTCTGACACCTAACGCCTCTTTCCACCCCCCGAATAGAATGTTTGAAGTTATTCTTTATTAATGCTTGCTGTATTACTTCCACAGCTTGGGCTCCTTCTAAGTGCCACAGCAAATTCTAGCAACCAGAGTGTTCTGCAACCCCTTCTCCCAGGGACGATTTTCAGAGTGTTTATATTGAATCGGAGAATGTTAGCGATGGACGTGGCTTTAAAGATCATCTAATCCCTTATTTTACAGATGGAAATTAATTCTTAAAGAGTTTGCTTACAAATCTGATGGGCTGTGGAGCTCCAACTAGAGCTCAGAGAGGAGGGGAAACTGTGAGAGAATTTGTATGTATGAAAAATTTACTGTGATAGCCATGGAACACACTTTATTTACTTTTAGTCCTCACAGTGATCCTATGTCATGGGCAAATCCTATTTTTAGATGAAGAGATAAAGGCTAGATAAAGGCTAGATAAAGAATATCAATCCAGATCTGAGTTTGCTGGCTTTTCATTTATTCACTCACTCAACTCACTTAAAAATATCTAGTGAGAGGCTGTCTGTGTCAGGCACTTGCTGAGGATACAAAGGTGTGCAAACAGGTGGATTCCAACCTCAACTTGCTTATGATTTAGCTGCAGAGACAGGCATTAATTAAGCAATCATACAAAAAGATGTAAAATTACACTGATGAGAGCTATGAAGGACATGACAAGTCTTTTGCACCAAATGTGGTCCTTGCAAAGGCTTGGTCAACCAAGTGCAAACTCCACGGAGAACCAGTTTGGGAGAGAAGCTGGACCAGCTGGTAGGATGAGAACAGATGAACAAAGTGCCAGCATTTGACTAGCTTCTCTGAGGCCTCATGGTCTCGCTTTCACATGGCTTCCTCTGGTGATTTTTCTGTCATAGTTTTAACAATATTTATGTCAACATATTTTTCTCAAAAAAATTGTAGAAAATTTTTGCTTTGTGAAATTGTTCTCAGGGGAGTGACAGCTTGCTTTGCTCTCTCTAACCACATTTCCGAGTCTTGGTAAAACTCCATGGAAATCATTTGTGACACTGACAGTGACTTCTCCTTACTGTGAACTGTGATCCTAAACAGCAAATTGGCTTGCCTATCTATGGGTGAATGTTTGTCTGTCTGTCTGTCCATCCATCCATACATCCATCCATCCATGCTCGTATTCATTTCTCTTAGCAGTTTTTCTCCTTCTGACACAATTGAATTCTAAAGAAGTTTTCCTCACTGGTTATGATTGCCATCAAATTTTGTTTGCTTATGAGACAGACATCAAAACGTATAATGAAAATGAAATGATTTTGCTTTGACAAAATGGTGGAACCCTAAATGAGTATTGTCTTTTTTATTTCCGCTGTTGTCACTATAAAGTTTGTGTAATACAATTTTATTTTTCTCTTTTGGTTCTATCTTTCCAGATATATTTCCTTGCAAATATATGCATATACTTATTCATTTTTAAGAAAATGAAATCATACTCTATAAACATTTTTGTAGCTCTTTTTCCTGTTAGCAATATATCACAAACATTTTAAGTTCAATAAAGCTCTTCATAATACTTTTAATGGCTGCATGGCATCCCATTGTAATAATGTGCCATAATTTAATCTATTCAATTAGTTTAGTTAATCTCCATTTGCTGGGTGCAGTTCGGAATTTCTCCATTCTCATCAACTTTGCTGCAATAGACATTTTGGCATATTTACCTTTATGCACTTATCCATTAATTTCCTTCTGATAGATTTCTAGATGTGGAATTTCTGTATTAAAGGCTTTTGGTATTTGCTGCCAAACTATCCTTTTTCATAAATTGTATCAATTTATGTTCCCACCAACAAAGCATGAGGATATCTGTCTCTCCACTGATTCCCTGTCACAGCAACATTAAACAATGCCAATGAACATTTTTTATCATTGAAAACTTTTCCATATATTATCTACTAGTTGCTTTTCTTGTTTTGTGAATTGTGTATTTATAGCCTTTGGCCAATTTTCTACTAACGTGTCTATCTTTATCTTTTTGTAAGTGCTCTTTACATAGAAAGAACATTTCCCCAGTTTATCATTTACATTTTGACTTTGATAGTGATGTTTTTTGAGTTACAAAATTACAACATTTTGATATAGTCAACTTCATTTACCTCTTCCTTTGTGGTTTTTGCATCTGCTGTTATATTGAGGAAAGACTTCCATGCTCCAAGTTTATATAGTTATTCTACATTTTTGTTCTAGTACTTTATTTTAAAATATTTATATATGCATGGAACCAATTTTGAAATATGATGTGTATTAGGAATATAAATTTTTTGCTCCAAAATAGTTAGTAGATTGTTAAAGAACCATTAATGGGCTATTCTATTATTTTCACTCTGACTTGAAATGTCATCTTAATCGTATACTAAATTAGAATATGTATTTGGATCTGTTTCTTGGCTTTCTCTGTTGGTCATTGGTCTGTCTGCAAGTGAAGGCACCAATATTGCATTGTTCAGATTAAAATAGGTGCTTTTTTGCTATTTTAAGTGTTATTTTATGTTATGTAACATATGCATAAAATAAATTATACTATTTTAGCCATGTTAAGTGTACAATACAGTGTCATTAACCACGTTGACAATGTTGTGCAACCAGCATCACTATCCATTTCTAGAACTTTTTTGTCATCCCAAACAGAAGCTCTGTTCTCATTAAACAACTCCTCATCCCTCCTCCTTCCAGCTCCTGGTAACCTCTATTCTTCTGTCTCTATGAATTTGCCTATTTTAGGTACCTAATATAAGTGGAATCATATAATATTTGTCCTTCTGTGTCTGACTTTATTTCACTTAGCGTCATGTTTTCAAGGTTCACCTATGATGTAGCATGTATCAAAATTTCATTTCTTTTAATGACTAAATAACATTCTGTTGTGTGTATATACCACATTTTGTTTATCCGTCCATCACTTGATGGATATTTGGGTTGTCTCCTCCTTTTGGCTGTTGTGAAAACTACTACTACGAACACTGATGTACAGTATCTGTTTGAAATGTAATTAGAATACCCTTAAATATCTGATAGTATATATTTACCCACATTATTCTTCTCTTTAAATTTTTTCCCTACCTATTCCTGAATATTTGTCCCTTCTGCTAAGTCTGAAAATAATTTGGTTGGTTTCCTCCCTCCAATCTCAAGTGCTTTTGGGATTTTGTTTTGTATCATATTAAATTTATACATTAATTTGGCAGAATTGATTTTGTTGCAATATGTAGACTTTCCGTTCAAGTATTATGTCTTACCTCTCTATTATTCAGGTTTAAATAATTATGCCCTCAGTGGAGTTTTGAGTTTATTAGTATAGCTGCTCCACTTTTTTTGTTAAGATTGTTCGTAGTTATTTTATAATTTTGTGATTTTTTTAGTGAGATAGTTTCTGTTTTCTACTGCTTATTGTTGGTACGTAGGAAAGCCATTAATTCTTGTATATTAATTTTTTTTTACCAAGTACATACTTGAATAAAGTGTATAAGATAAATTTTAAACTGTTAGTTAATATTCTGAGTTGATAGTGTGCTCGGGACCCTCTCTGCATGGATTGCTTTTGTATTTATTAGATACGTATTTAACAGGAGGAAAATTTGCTTTAAAAGATAAAATTGTTGCTTCATCCTTATTATATGTAATAGCAGTATTTATCTTAAAGGTAGACAGCTCTTTTCTTTAGGAAAAATCTTAGTGGGTCTTTTGGTCATGGAACTCCCAGATTGGTGAAGACTGAAAAAAGGAAAATAAAGCTGATCTTCCTGGTAAAAATAACATCCCTAAATTCCTCTGCCATCTGAAGAGAAAGGGTGTGGGGAACCCCAAGCATGAGAAGAGAAGAAACCATGGGGAGTAACGGCCTCAGTGGGGAGAGGAGTCCCACGAAAACATAGCTGCCAAGAAATTCCTTGTAAAATGACTGCTGAGGAACAGTGATATTTAGTAATAAACTGTAAGTTGATTCCTGTTCTTTGCCCTGTTGTGAACCCTTCTAGAATAGAATGTATTAGAAAATTTGAGGTGTAATAAGGCAAACAGATCAGCTAATGATTGCCATTGAAAAGATAGTGTATTCTTCACAGTTCCCAAGAGAAGTGGGCACCCTATGCCACCTGGGGCCACATGAGCAAGCACCAGGTTTGATCAAGAAGCAGAGGAAGGGGAAGGAAATATGGGCAAGAGTTTACTGTGATTTCCTTGGGAAGGAAAAAGGCTTAGATTGCTAGTTTGAATAATTGTAGCAGACCTGGGACGTAGGGCTGTCGCTGGTTGTCTGGGGTGATTAGGGCAGGTGGATAATGGCCAGGAGTATGAAAGCCCTATAAAGAGGCTGTTGGGGATGTGGACGCTGCATTCGTTGATTTGTATTTGAAAAGCACGCCCCTAAGAAGAGAACTCTTCTTGAGGGGGCAGGGGTGATGAGGGAGGCAGGATGACAAGACAAGGTGACTGAGGTTGTCCAGGACAAGGCATGTCCAGCATATGAGTGTAGGGCAGATATTAAAGCATCAAGTTTACAGATGCTAGAAACATGGTTAATATGACCCTTCTCAGTTTTTCTAAACTTTCAGCAAAGTTCTGTTATATGCAACTGTCTTATGTTAATAGTATTTTGGGGGAAATAAAGGAAACAGGGCTATTTTCCGTGTTGCAGATGCTCCTACAGGAAGTGAGTAGAGTAGGAAATCAGAGTGAGAGGTGACCGGGAGAAACAGAAGCACTTCCTGCCAAGAATTCTCAGAAATACTGAGGAGGACTATGGACATCATATAGGATGGAGGCTCAAGTCAACTTACTTGGAAAATAAATGCTTCAAGAAGGCTAGAGGAGTTGGAAACACCCAACAGCATGTGCTTGGGTTATGATGGAAGAATTATAAATTCTGGAGGCTTTAGGAAGTGGCTTGAAGGCTCATCTGTTCCTAAAGAAGGGCTTTCTTACAAGAGTGATTCTTAGGGCTTTTAAGGGTGATGGTCATGGATTTTTGGAATGTGATGAAAGTGACTCATTGTCGATCCATAAAAATGTACAATATTTTATATATTACTTCAGGAGCTTAACAGAAGCCCTAGAGCCCATCTATAGATACTGGTCCATAAACTTTGGCTGAAGTATCTTGCAATATAAGAGATAGAAATCATAGGAAAAGAAATGAACACTATATGTTCTCCTTAAATATGTCACAATGCATCTGATCCAATTTTGCATTTTTGATACCCCCACATGATAATTGAGACAACTAGTTTTTCTTTAATCAATTCTACTGGTTTGGTCCTTACTTATACTGTAGTATAAAATCAGGTCAACTTAGAATGATATAGGTAGGACTTTTATCATAAATGCCAGACAGTTTTTCAGTATTTATTACTAAGACTTATAATTTCTCTCCGCAACCAGTCAAGTTAAGGACTCATTTTTATTCCCTTGTTTCTATCTAAGAGTGTGGATCACATCACAAAGTCTAGTTCATTTTGGTTCTGAGTAGAAGTGAAGAAGTATGATTATTAAAAAAGAGATTTTATCTTTAAGTTGTTGAAAAGTTTTCTGAATAGTTCAAAGAAGAGATAAAAAATACATAATGGAATAATGAAAGATTGCTTCACATTTTTCTTAAAATTTTAATAAGAGGTAATTTGATCACTTCCTACTGGCTAATACCTGACTTGGGACCATGAATTAGAAGTAATTTCACTGGTTAAATGATACCTAGAGGGAATAAAACAAAGCAGTCTATAAGACTTTCATAAGACATATTTCAAATGTCTCCATTTATCTACTTATCTATCTTAAATTTCAGTAGGAAGGTGTTATATAATAAAGAATTAGTCTGGTCTTAGCCTAAGGTTCCTGGGATGGAAGTTTTAATCCCTTGGAATTTCCCCAGTGATAGAAGTGTCTGTTATTCATGGAGGGCCCCTTAGACCACACCTGAGTTTATGCTAATGAGGAGACTCATCCTGGGGCCCCTGAATAGTTTCAGGATGCTGGAAAAGCCAACTATGTGATTAGAGGGTTGATCTTTGAGTCAGGTGATGTCAACCCAATCTCTGGGGAGAGGGGAGGAGATAGAGACTGAATTCAATCACATGGCCAATGGCTTAATCAATCATGCCTACTTAATGAAACCCCAATAAAAACTCTGCTCAAGTGAACTTTCCAGTTGGTGAACACATTGATGTGCTAGGAGGGTGCTGTGTCCTGACTCCACAAGAAGAGGACATGGAAGTTCTGTGTTTGTGAACTTCCTATGACTCACTCTACATGTTTCTTCTTTTGTCTAGTCTTGATTTGCATCCGTTAGAATAAAACTGTAGTCATAAATATAGCACTTTCCTGTGTCCCATGAGTCTTTCTACTAAATTATCAAACCTGAAGGGACTAGTGGGAACCCCCAAATTTTTAGCCAGTTGGAAAGAAGTGTGGGTGACCTGAGAACACCAGAGCTTGTGGCTGGTGTCTGAAGTGAGGGGCTTCTTGTGGAGAATTGTGCTCTCAACCTGTCAAGTCTATACTAACTCTGGGTAGCTGGGTAGTTTGCATCCAAATTGCACTGCAGAAGGAGTTTGGGTGTGCATAAGCAGAACTTCTCTTGATAAGATAGATACTAGAACTGGCTACACACTGACTAGGCAATCAAAGTGTTGTCTCTGCTAGCTATAAGAGGTGTAGACTAAATAGGCTGTCGATGAAATTTTACCCAGCTATGCAGTTCTGAAATCTGTAGGGAGCTGCTTTTTTTTTTCTTTTTTGGCTAGTATAGTTAAGGATTTACCATTTTTTGTTGTTAATTAAGGATTTTAATAATGATTCAATATCTAAAATTGGTAACAAATTTATGTAATTATGTCAGATGAACATCTGAAGGTCTCTATAATAGGAAGAGGTCTTTATAATAATTTTGAAAGGACCAGAAAGATTAATGAAGCACTTATTAAAACATGCCATGTGGTAAAGTAGAAATATAGTTCCTGATCTTAAATATGACAAAATTGTCACAGATCTTCTACTATTTACATACTACTTCCTTGATATTTGTCAGTCGTTCTTATAAAGAAAAAACTGCCCTTTAAACATATAGATCTTCCAACAAAAAATTTTTAAAAATCTCATAATTTGAGTATTTGTGCATTCGAATAGGAAAAACATATCCAATTATTCTAGACTCAGAACAAAGAACTGGAGAGTAATTGTATTAAATTCACCTGTAGGTAATATTTTCTCCACATAAGCAGTAGGAATAAGGATATTACCAGAGATGTTTTCCAACTCCTGAACTCCTATGTTGAGCTATAAGTTGTCACAAAATTTCAACATGGAATATTTATTTAGTTTGCCATTTCAGGATCTGATCTTTCCTCAAAGCACCTGCCTCCCTCTTTTGAGTTTCCCAGTGCTGTCATGCTGTCCAGGCACAACAGAGCCTCCCGCTCAGACTGTCTTCCCAACTGCACAGCACTTTTTCTTCTCCCCTCATCATGAGTAGCTCTCAGTTATCACATTGAGAAGGTCTGATAAACTCACTCTCCCTCAGCTGTTACTCACTGATAAGTGTAAAATGTTATTCTTCTATAAGAATGTTTCCTCAGTCTCTTACATGGTGTCAGTTGAGATGTGACAGGAAATGTTTCCTTTTTATCAGGTATTTCCTCAATCCGACCATTAACCTAGTTGCCGGGGTTTTGAATTTTTTTGGTTTTTAATAGACCTCCAGTAAAATATACTTTAAAACTCTACCAGCCAAAGCCAGCTAGTTGAAAGGGTGGAAATAGAGTAAGAGATAAGGCTGGAGGTTAGGGGGTAGGGTGATTGTCAGAAAGTGGGTTTCTCTTTGGCTGTAGGGTCTTGGAAGAGCTCTGGAAGAATAGATGGAAGACTGCTTTGTTGGATGGAATTAATTTATAGTATTTTAATTTTAGGGCTTAGATATCACCATGTGAAAGGAAATCTGGAGAAGAATATGCATGAAACTTTGTGACTGCCTCATCTACCTAGAGGAAGGTAGTCTTGGTTAATGTTCTAGAAATGGAAATCAGGTGAACTTACTATGTGGTTCAGGAGGCAATGAGACACAGTGGGAAAAGCATGGGCTGGTTCTAGTCTCATCCTTGCCATGTGGCAGCTATATGAATTTGGTCCAGTCATTTATCCTTCCTGGGTCATTATCTTCAAGTGTGACATGAGAGGTCAGACTAGATGACTAGTTTCTGAAGTACTTTCTGGCTCTCACATTCTCATATAGAAATCTGCTTTCTGATAATCTTGAATATGTTGAATGTGATTCACTCTTTCTTTGTGAGAAGAAAGAATACTACAATACAACACAATACAATACAATGCAATATACTAGGTTTTGAGCTTCTCCTCCAGTGAAATTTCCCATTTCTTTAAAAAAGTCCCATATCTCTATCTTCTGTTGTTAGTCACATCCTCTTCAAGTGCCACAATACTTAGCATATATCATCTTTCTCTTCTACTTTGATAATGTTTTTTTTCTTAAGCCTTTCAAATTCCACTTGTTGCTTTTGGTTTTAAATTCAGGAGTACAGCGTTCATAGAACTTTTGTCTTAGGTCATCTTCCAAGATAGGGTGACTGTGGGCAGCAGTGGATCCTGGAAACAAGGTTGGAAGCAAGACTGAAATAGCAAAGGTGAGTCTGGGGTTTAGCTTGAGAATACGTCAAGTGATAACCTTGCAGTTGAGATGAGGAGCAAGTATCAGTCAGGAGAAAGCATTGAATCAGGGAGCAGGAGCAGACAGATGCAAGATCCATAGAACAAGGAAGCTCCAAACCACAGAAAATGCCTTGCATAATCCCAGATACAACAGAACCCAGTGTTGGGCTTTTCCAGGGCATGACCAAGCCAGTGTTTAAAAGCTGCTGCTATGTAGACACTGACAAGTCTGGACAGGTTTTCCTCTACTGAACTTGAAGTAGAATTACAGAACAGATATAATGGATGTGCGTTTGTGTGGGGAGGGATGGGGAGTGGTGAGTGAGTGGCCTTAGAGGTCGACCAGTCCTGAATACTTCCATGTTAAAATATCTTCAAAATTGTCCTGGATAGGTAATTATTTTATCATGACTGTCTTACTCTATTTCTTCTGCGAAGAAACTTAGCTTTTATACAACAGATTATATTGAGATTGTGCCAACGGGGACTTTCAAATTTTGCCTAATTGGATCAGGGAGCCAACATTATCTCTTGTTATCCCATTTAACTCTCACAGTAATCCCATGAGATAGGTATGGGGAATGAGGAAAATGAGTTTTAAAGAGGTTAAGTAACTTGTCCAAGACCAATTTGAGAGAATATAATGGACTTGGGATTCAAGCATAAACCTGTCAGACCTCTTAAAACCTAAGGAAGGCTTGCTACTATACGTACTGTCCTCATTGTGGACACAGGAGTGGTTTCTCTGTCGGAACATTTTGGTGGGATGAAAGGCTAAATCAAGGTTCCCACCACTTTCATTTTTTTTTTTTTGCCAAGATTCTCAACTTGTTATATTGGTGGAACTGTGTTGCTTTTGGCAAAGACTGATACAGTTAAAATAAAAATAAACTTTATAAAAAATCTCCTCAGGGCTTCTCTTAGAGTGAAAATGGGTTAGGAAAAAAGTCTCTGAATACTGAGGCAAATGTCTACGCATGTACCACTCCCCCATCTAAGAGGGCCAGCTAGTGGGAAAAATGAGTTTTCCAGTGATAGCCAGGAATAGAGTTAACCACTGATGAAAAGGGTCCCCGTGTCCTGCCTCCCCTCCCTGGGAAGTGTGTGTGTGCGCTTGTCTGAGCATATGCATGTAATGATCTTATAGTCCAGGTAGGGTAGCAGTGTGTAAGTCCTTCCCTTCCCAAGTAAGACCTGGGAAGAAATCCAAGCTTTGCAGAGAAGCCCCCTCCCAAAGTCCGGTTTGGCAGTGGTAAATGCCCATAGGGGAGGTCTGGGCAAAGAGTGCCTGAGGCTGCCTCCTGAGTCACCTGTGGACCCAGAGGACTACAGGGGAGCATTAGAAAGTTTCCTATGTGCTCAGTAGAAGTGTAGGATTGACTGAGAGAAGCTGATGAATTAGAAGTGGCCTCCAGTGAGGAATAAAGGGAAGTCACAATGAAGGGAAGCAGTCAGCAGATGCAGCATGTACCATCTGAATGAGAAACCACAGCTGGAATAGATGCTCACCACTAAAGACCCAGCAAGATGAGTTACACCTTTGTGGAAATTCATGGAGACAGAGAACCATCAAGAACCGGACACTTCACCTGCTGAAGCACAGACACTTCCGTAAGTTCTCTAGCTCTTATGACCCTGGGTAAGAGTGGAACGGGGGTGCCTAGATTTTACTGGGAAAAGAAATTCCTGAATTGACTGACTGAAAACATGGAATGGTTGAGCAATTGTTGATTTGACTGAGTTTACCTAGAAATTATTAGATTAAACTTTCTGCTATTGGGCAGCATTGGAAGCTCAGGGCAGAAATTAAACTCACAGGAAAATAAGATACAGTTTTGCATATTTGAGTTTATGACTGTAAAAATCTATTCCCCTCTGTGTAAAATACAGAACAAATCAGAGTATTTCCCAGCTGCCCCCATGTTTTCCATTGATTTCTCTCTTATTTCCTCCCACACAAGCTGACTTGCTGGGCTGTCCCTGTCAGCTCTCTCGGATTTAGAGGCCAGGAGCTCCAGGGGACCTGGAAGATGTCAGGTTGTTAGTTATTATTGTAATAACTGTTCAGTTAAATAAAAGCTCTATGAATTTGTATTTTGAAAAATTTCTGATAGTTCCTATTTATTTTAGCTTTGTTCCTTTTGCAATAAAAGCTTTCTATTTAATTATTAATTTGGCTGTTATTTCTGGCAATTCTTGGCTATAAATAAATGTTTTCAAACATTTTCCACAAACCACTAAGGGTTTTTTCCTAATGGTGGAGCTGTTATATACGAAATTATTGACTCTGTAAGTAGTGTTTAACCATGAATAAATACTACTAAAGTAAATTAAATTTAAGTGATACTTTCTTCATGATTTTGAAAGGACTGGGAACAAGAAATACAATTTAGACAAATCTCGTGATGTCTTATTGTGATTGGATGACAAAAGGGATTATGCTATTTGCTAATTTTAATGAAAACAGAAGTTATTATTAGAGATTGGGATGGTTGGTTTTATGGGTCAACTTGGTAGTTTATGGTACCCAGTTATTCAATCAAACAGTAAGTCTTGCTGTGAAGGTATTTTGTCAATGTGGTTGACATCTACAATTAGTTGACTTTAAGGAAACAAGCTTATCTCTGGTAATGTGGGTGGGCCTCATTCAATCAGTTGAAAAGCCTTAAGAACAAAACTGAGTTTACCCTGAGGAAGAAGAAATTCTGCCTCCAGATGGCAGCATAAGATCCTGCCCGAATTTCCAGCCTGCCAGCCTGCCCTACCGATTTCACACTTGCCAGCCCCACAGTCTTGTAAGCTCATTCCTTGTCATCTCTGTCTCAAGTACATATATATATTAGAACCTCTAGAAGCACTCTCAGGACCAAAATCTGTATCAGTCAAGGAAAACATAACCAGTGTAACAAGTATAAATTCTGTTTTCCTAGGCTGAAACAGGTTTTGGTCCTGAGAGTAGTACTAGAAGAACAGAATCTTAAGGATGAGCTTTGTGAATTGTTTCTGGGTTTTCTGGAATTGGTTATCTAATATCATTGGATTTAGAGGCACAAATGATTCTATCTTCAGTGATGACGAGGGTACTGATAATCCATGGCATGGTTTGGCTATAGAGATACACAAAATACCACCTTTGGACACTCCTAATCAAATAGTTATAAGAGGCAAGGTTGTGGGTGACCATGTATTGGAAAACTTAGAACATTGTTGGCAGACTAATGAGTATAAGGAGACTGGCTGGTTGCTCCTAATTGCACTGGAGAAAGTAGGGAGAGAAAAAAATGAGCTCAGGGCTTCCAACTCCCAGCTCAAGCTCTGCATAAATGATCTGAAAGTTTCTATGTGTACCCTGAAAGAAACTCTTATCTCCTGTAGCTTCAGAGCTGAGATTTATGAAAACTAAGCTTCAGGTATCATCCTGGAAGTGGCTAAATTATAACATAAGTTGAATTTCCAATCTTGCAGGGTGTCTTCTGTTAAAATGAGGCATTGATTGGGAAGGAATTGGATCCTAAAAGTTAGAATGGGACATATGGGTAGATCCTCATGAAGCTGAGCACGTTGAAACCCTAAATTCTGCTGAGTTTTCTTTGCCAATAGAAGCAGCCCTCCCACCTTGCCTAAGGATGTTAACTCTGCTTTGCCTGGAGAACTGGTAATGACCTCCCCTGAAGTAGTTGCATTGAAAGATGCTGCTGATTCTTCTGAATGATCTTTCTAATTTATACAGACAGAAATATGCAGAGAATGTGTGGGAATGCATATTAAAGGTGTGGGGTAATGATGGAAGCAACATAAAGTTGGCTCAGGCAGAATTTAATGACATGGGCCCATTAAGTAGAGACTCTGAATTCAGTGTTGTCGCTCAAAGGGTCAGAAAAGGCTATGACAGTTTGGTTGGTTGGCTGAAACATAGACTAAAAGGTAGCGTACACTAACTGAAATTGAAATGCCAGAATTGCCTTGGTATACTGCAGAGAAGGGTATCCAAAGGCTTAGGGAAATTGGAATATTAGAGTAGATTTATCATAAAAGACCTGTTTATCTCCCCAAGGGGAGTCCAGAGGATGCCCTTTCACCGTGGATATGAGAACTGGATTTGTGGGTGGAGTCCCAGCATCCTTAAAGTGCTCTGTGGTCACTCTTCTCTTTAGGTCAGAAATTGCAGTGGGACCTGCTGCCATTGAGCTGGAATCCTTAAACACATTGGGGAGAATTGGATCCTGGGGTGGCAGAGGCCAAGTGGTAGCACTTAATTGCCAGAGACCAGGTGGGCATGGTTACTGTAAGGGACCTCTAGAATATAAGTTCCGCAAAAGCATGGGCCTTGTCTGTTTTCTTTATAGATTCATCTTCAGACCCTAGAAGAGTGTTTGACACATAGTCGATATTAAAAAAATATTAATTGAATGTATTTTCTATTCTTCATCTGGCTTATGCTGATTTTAATAAGGCATTAAATAAGAGCCAATACTTCGGAATCTCCTGTTTCTAGGATTGGCTATATGAATCTTAATAAATATTGATTAAATGAGATAAGATACATGAAATCATAGTATCTAACACGTTGTACGGTACTCAAAAAATGATACTTGGATCTGCACTCTGTAGGGCTGCTGGCATTTTCTTCGTTCAGGCAGAATCATTCGTTAAGTGCACATTATGTTTCAGGCCCTTGGTCAATGCTGGGGATGCGTATATGAATAAGATATGAACACTGGCTTCCGTAAGCTCAAGTTTTTGTTTAAGGGGATCAGAGAGGAAAACAAATATTGAAATGCAATGTGATAAATACTTTAATAAGGCCGCAGTTTATGGTGATCCCAGAGCTGGTTTCTAAAGTTAGGGAGAATGAGTTCTCAGGGAAGTTTTCACAGAAGAGGAGCAACTTGAGTTGAGGGACGAGTAGAGCATTCTGACAGGAAACAGCATTTGAAAAAGCAAAGAGGCATAAAACTAATGGCTGGGCTTATGGATTTCTAATAGATTGGAGATGCCTAGTTAGTAGGGTAGGGTGGAAGGAGTCCCATGGTTGAGATGAGTTCTACACTGTCAAGTATGGTAGCCACTAGCCTCATGTGGCTGTTGAGCCCTTGAAATTGTGGCTAGTTTGAATTGAGATGTGCTGAGAGTGTAAAGTACACACTGGACCTTGAAGAGTTGGTAGGAAAAAATGTAAATAATCTCATTAATAATTTTTTCATATCAATTACATGTTGAAATGGTAACGTTTTGGACATATTGGGTTAAAATATATACTTAAAATTAATTTTACTTGTTTATTTTACTTTTTAAAATGTGGCTTCTGGGATGCTCAAAATTACACATGTGCCTCCCGTTTGTGGGCTGCGTTACATTTCTATCAGACACCACTGGGCTGGCTCATGGTTGGATCGGTGTGTGCTTTGTCCTATGAGCAATGGGAGCCTTTGAAGGGCCTTAAATAGGGCAGCATCATGACCATATTTGGATTTGAGCAGCTATTTCAGGAGGTAGTGAGGGGGATGTCACGGAGGGAACTGGGACTGCAGGTAGTTAGGAGTGTGATGAAGAGCCCAGGTGAAAGATGAAGGGGCCTGAACTGAGGCGGTGGCAGTGTGGATGCTGAAGAGAGGATCTAGCAGGGTATGAGTCTGTTATGGGTTGAATTGTGTCCCTCAAAAATTTGTAAGTTGAAGTCCAAAACCCCAGAATGTGACCTTATTTGGAAATAGGGTCGCTACAGATGTAATTAGCTAAGATGAGGTTATCGAGTTGTGGGGTGGCCCCTAATCCAATATGACTAGTGTTCTTATAGCAGGGGGCAATTTGGACACAGACACACACACAGGGAGAATGGCATGTGAACATGTCGGCAGAGATCTAGGTGATATGTGTAGAAACCAAGGAACACAAAAGATTCCCTGGTAACCACCAGAAGCTAAGAGAGAGGCCTGGAACAGATTCTCCCTCATAGCCTTCAGGAGGAACTAACCTTGTTTATGCCTTGATTTGGACTTCTAGCCTCCAGAACTGAAAGACAATAAATTTCTGTTGTTTATTTTTAATTTTTTCTGCTTTTATTTTATTTTATTTTTTTGGTGAGGAAGATTGGCTCTGAGCTAACATCTGTTGCCAATCTTCCTCTGTTTATTTATTTTTTCCTCCCCAAAGCCCCAGTGCATAGTTGTATATCTTAGTTGTAAGTCATTCTAGTTCCTCTATGTGGGACACCATCACAGCATGGCTTAATGAATGGTTGTGTAGGTTCATACCCAGGATCCCAACTGGGGAACCGTGGGCCACCAAAGTGGAGCATGTGAACTTAACCACTCAGCCACGGGGCTGGCCCCTAAATTTCTGTTGTTTAAATCATCTAGTTGTGGTACTCTATTTTGGGAGCCCCAGAGAACTAATAGAGTCTCTCCCAAAATTTCAGCTTTTATGTAGAGGGAAATGAAAATTGCCTAGGCTAACATAGCGGGGTGAGTTCTGCTGTGAAAGGGGCCCTGGATTTTTCACAGCAGCAGACCAACTTCAAGGAAATTCTTCTTTCCAGGTTTATAGAGGTTGGAATGGAGAGAGTTGGGCTCTGGGAACCTGCAGCAACTATCTGTACTTTTCCAGTGACTTGTGTACAAGTGGAAGGCGAGAAGTCAGAATGGTATTCTCTTGCAGGCTGACCTCTCTTTTTGGGGTCTTATTTCTCTCAGGTGTTCTGCTGCTGAATTCAGTATTCAGGCCCTGAATGGGACTGAGAAGCTGCAATTGGTTTTCAGCAGCTGCAGTGTAACTGTCCCTGGGTCTCAGCTTCCTGGAGCCAGTTACAGGTCAGGTGACGGTATGGGTGAGGGAGTTCAACAGGGAGTGGCCTTCCTCCCTCTGTGCTCCTTGTGTTTATGTCATTGAAAGGAGTAGGGTTTTAGGAAATAATTTTTTTCCACCCTGTTGGTCCTTCAACTTCAACTACTCCCAACAAATAGCCTTGGTTTTAAGGATAATCCATATTCATGGTCATGTGGTGTATATTTAACACTGACATACATGCTTCAAGAGATCTCATGACTTTAAAAATACAATAATTTTATTAGTTCTTATTAATTTATTAATCTCTGTTATTGCTTTATAGCTTAATGGATTGTTACTTTGCCTAATTTTGAGCAGGATATGAATATCCTTAGCAGGTATAAATAAAACTTTTTATTGAGGTATAACTTACAGTAAAGTGCAAAAATCTTGTTCACAGCTTGATAGTTTTTACCTGTGTACAGACTCATGTAACCATCACCCAGACTAAGGTATAGCACATTTCCAGAATGTTCCCTCCTGCCCTACCAGGTCAATTCTCTCCTCTAATGGCAACCACTGTACCTCTGTATCATAGGTCACCAACAGGCACAATTTTAGTAACTTTTTAAGCACTATAGATTTCTCTGTATCTGGCCACCTGCATGTTTTTATTTCAGAGTGGTGTGGCTTTCATAAAAGCCATTGAAAGCAACGAAGTGGCAGTCATAAAAATTTTCTCTATGTACATGTGTTCATGCCTGCAAGACCTTGAGGCAAATATAGAAGAAATCAGGTACAAGTATAATGACGTTTAATTTCTGCATCTTCTATGTATTCTAACTCAATTGTTCCTCTACTGAGCAGAATCTGCTATGTGCTATGAAAGTAACGCAAATGAGGACTGTGTGTGTGCGTGTGTGTATTGTATGATATTTGTAACAGAAAGATGTATCTGTTCTATTCTCTCTATTGTGGGACGGGAAGACAGAGGAGCCTAGGTAAAATTTGTGTTAGGAGAGTGCAAATTTTGTAGGCCGAGTAGTCTTTGTATCATATTGAGTTTTAAAGACAATTCACAAAGCTGCCCTCCCTCACAATCATGCCTGCTGGCGGGTAACAGCACAGCAGTTAGTTATCCTTGTGAGTGGGGATGCTGTGCCTGCTGAACCCGTCTTCTTTGATGGAGATATTTGTTGGAGGTTTCAAAAGAACCATATTTGTGGCAGTTGTGTGCCCCTGCATATATTTTCTGAATGAAAGCGGTAGTGGAGAAGTAGAGAGACTCTGACTTAAGGAACTGTCTTGGCTCGGGCTGCTGTAACAGAATACTGTCAACTGTGTGGCTTAAACAACAGATATTTATTTCCCACAATTCTGAAGGCTGGGGAGTCCAAGATCAAGGGGCTGGCAGTTCAGTGTCGGTGAGGGCTCTCTTCCTGGTTTGCAGAGGGCTGCCTGCTTGCTGTATCCTCACATGGCAGAGCAAGAGATCATCTCTCTTGTCTCTCTTCTTATAAGGGCACTGACCCCATTCATGAGGGCTCCACTCTCATGACCTAATCACCTCCCAAAGGCCTCACCTCCAAACACCATCACACTGGGGATTAGGGCATCAATGTGTGAATTTGGGGGGACACATTCAGTCCATAGCAGGAACTCAATAGATGAGGACAAAAATGCACTTTGTTTCCAGTTATTTTGATTATAAACTTCTCAATGGCAGAGAGTTTTCATGTCTTATGCTTCTTCTCTAGCCCCTTCAACACATGACATTGTTAACTGACAAGTGCTTGTGGTTGTCGTCATTCTGTGGCTTCAGTTGATGTGGTCGAGGTCTCTGGCCTGTGGCTGCACATACAGTGCTAAACTGTTGACCTCAGGTCTTCTGCTGCTTTGTGTGCAGCTCTGTGTGGTGTTACCATGTTTAGATTCTTATAAAATTCTCGGTCCCTTTAGCTCAAGAGTTGGGATATTTGCTTCACATTTTTTGGGGGCTTGCAACTAAATGTAAACGTTTGCTCAGCATTAGGCTAAAGTAAGAGAACAGGTGAAAATCTTTCCCGCTGTAAAATATATGTTTATCCCTGGGGCTGGCCCCGTGGCTGAGAGGTTAAGTTTGCGCACTCCACTTGGGCGGCCCAGGGTTTGCTGGTTCGGATCCTGGGTGTGGACCTACGCACCGCTCATCAAGCCATGCTGAGGTGTTGTCCCACATAGCAGAACTAGAAGAACCTACAACTAGGATACACAACTATGTACTGGGGGGCTTTGGGGAGAAAAAAAAAAAGGAAGATTGGCAACAGATGTTAGCTCAGGGTCAATCTTAAAAAAAAACCGTTTATCCTTATATTGGGGCACTTGGTGAGGAAAGACAAATGGTCCCGCCTTCAGAGTGAGGTGACTTTATAGAGTGGTGTCTTTCACTGAATCCCAAACCTACCTGTCTGCAGGTGCTCTGTGCTCCATCAGAAGGGTCCTGTGACCTCCTTTTGTTTGCTGCCTATTACTCTGAGTCATGCAGTTTTCCTAAAGAGATTTTATTTATTTAGCAAAACATTTGCCTTCCCAAGACGGCCTTATTTCCGAGATGTCTGTTGTGTGAACCTCTAGGGAGTGGCCGTCACACGTTGTTGCTCTAGCGGACGTAAAGCATGCAGACAGCTCTGCACACATCACTCTGTCTGCACACCATGCGCTGAGCTGGCAGAGGAGCTTTTTGTTTTAACACACTAGTGAAGCATTATAAGATTGCAAGCCATTTACAAAGCATTTGATGGGGTTGCCTTAATCTCACAATCGCCTTAATCTATTAGGCCCTGCAGCCACCGCTGCTCAGGATGTTTGTTGTGGCTGTCACTTTACCTGGTTCTGTTGTATTTATGTACTCCTGTTCTTTTCAAAGTGCTTCCCAATGTGCTTAAAGATATTAATTCTGTGCAGAATCCTGTAAGGGAGATCAGACTTTTATCCCAATTTAAAGATGAAAAATGACGGCAAAATGGAAGTTGAGAGTCAGGGTGTACGTATAAAACAGGCAGAGGTTTTGCCTGCACATACAGGCCCAAGCAGATCCTCAGCTCTTTATGATTACCTTCACAGCGGTGTATTAGAGAGCTCTGCGCTATTTCGCAGCATCCCTTGGGAACGATCTGTACCTTTTTTGGAAGGGGTGATTAGACCACCTGTATTACTTTCCTAGGGCTGCTGTAACAAAGTACAGTAAACTGAGCGGCTCAGAACAACAGAAATTTATTGCCTCATGGTTCTAGAGGCTAGAAGCTCAAGTGAAGGTGTTGGCAGGGCCATCTTCCCGCTGAAATCTGTAGGAAGACTTCCTTGCCTCTTCCAGCTTCTGGTAGCCCCAGACGTTCTTGCAATGTGACAGTATCACTCCAGTCTTCACATGGCCTTCTCCCTATATCTCTTCTCATAATCTTCCCTTTGTGCAGATCTACGTCTGTGTCCAAATTTCTTCATATTGTAAGTACACCAGTTATATTATGGGACATTTTCTGGTTGTTTTCAAATGTTCCTTGTTAAAATCAATGGTGCTATGAATAGTGTTGTAGTCAATCTTTGGACAGATCCATGTTTATTTCCGCAGCATAAATTCACAGAAGTAAAATCAGTGGGTCAAATTTACGCATAATTGACAAACTGCCCTCTGGAAAAGTTGGATCAATTTACACCCCTGCCAGCAGTGCTCGAGAGCACGTATTTCCTGGCATGTTTGACAATACAACATAGTAGAATATGAAAAATCATTCCAACTTGGTAAGTTAAAGAACAATATTTTAATTTGCATTTTTATGACATTTATGCTACATAGACCAAAGGAATAAGTGTAAAGTACATAAGTATAAGGAAATCAAGACTATGATGGAATTTCTGAGGGAAAGAGTAGGATACTGGGACAACAGACTATCCATTTGGTGAGAAAAATTTTGTGCAATTTATTAGTCATTCACATTTCTAATTTAGTGAATTGCCTGTTTATGTTCTTTACCAACTTTGCATTTAAGTGTGATTGTCTTTTCTTTATGGATTTTGTAAGTGTTCTTTGTATTTTGAAAATTTGAATTTTTAATTTTTTATAAGGTGGCAACATCTCCCCCAAGTTTGCATGTACTGTTTAACTATATTTATGGATTTTCTTTTAATACAGAGAAATTTAAAAAATATTTTACCCAATTTGTCAATCTCTTTCTTTTTGGTTTCTTTTAAATTATTAGTCTTAAATTTCTTTTCCAATCTTAAAAATATTTATATATTTTTTCTAGTATTTTTGTGATTTTCTTTTCACTAAAATTTTTAATCCATCTGAATATGTTTGGTGTTGTTGAAGGATATGAAGTAACGATCTCATTTTTTCCCCCAAATGGATTTCCAGTTGTTCCAGTATTCTGTTCTTCCATTGGAAATTACATAATAGTGTTTATTTCTTTATATTTATATACTGTATATTTATTCCACCACATTGATCTATTATTTCACCAGCACCACATTGTTTTAATTGCTGAAACTTTATCACGTTTTTTAACACCCATGAGTGCAACCTTATTCCTTACTTCTCTCTTTTAAAATGTTCTTAGAAATAATACTTGCACATCACTTCTTCACTTATTTTTAAAATTCAAGAAAAAGCAAGAAGAATTGTTCAAACTACTGCCTTAAAACTCATATTTTGTTGAATAATCCTGTACTTTTATGAAAGCTGATGCCTCTTTCTCCTTTAATAATAACAGTAATTATACAGTAATAACAGAGAGGCCAAACAGTAGGAGAAAGCTACTACTAAGTTTGGAAAAGGCTCGTCCTGGTTTGGAAACCTGACTTTGTCATCATTAGCTGTGTGCCTTGGGCAAGTTAATGCATCTGTAAGAGTCTCAGTTTATATATCAGTAAAAATGGGGATAATAACACTATAACTACCTCCCAGGGCGATACAAGAGTTAAATGGGACAATGTTTGCTAACACAGAACATCTCACGTCTATCAAGAAGGAGCTCAATAAATGTTAATTTTCCTTCCCTTATACTGGTCTAGGATCTACTGTTTATAGAACATTTTTATGTACATCATCTTATTTGACTCACAAAAATCATGACTCACTGCCAATCATATGGTTTCTGTGGTATTGAATTATATGATGATTTGATAAGATATGATGATGATAGAATGGCTATTAAATGATGATCTTACAAAATAATGAATTTTTTTTACTTAAACACATCACTTAAACTTTTGCTACATTCTTAAATATGAAATCATTTGAAATTATGACTAGGGTTAGCAATATTTTTTACCTTTTCAAATTGTTGAATATAAGAATATGTGCACTATTAATGCACATAGTTTTAGAAGCATATCTATTCTATAACGCAAAGCCCATAAGTATATGACGTGTTTGTAACCAGTTTCTACTGTGTTAAAAGCATTTGATTCCTATTACATTAAACATAATTTTTAATTTGAAAATTAATGAGAAAAGAAACCTATTTTATTCTCAGTTGAGTCAAATCAGAGATTAAAGCTCACATTAAATTAGTAATTTAGATTTATAGCAACTCTAGAGAAAGTAAACATGTAAACCAATGAAATATACTGTAGTCATTAAGACTGTCTTGAGTCATTGAGACTTGAATTTGAATCTCTGTATTACAGGGTAGCAGCTAGGTGACTTTGGGTGAGTTACCTAACCCCTTTGAACCTCAGTTTCTCATCTGTAAAGTCGGGTAATGATAGTACCTGGAAAGAAGACTGTTTGTAGGTAAAGGAAAAAACTCTAGTGAAGTATTTAGCAAAGTTTAAGTTTTCAGTGAAGAATTGTTATCGCTGTTGTTACTGCTGTTATTAACCGGTGAGTAGCAAAATCATGCAGCCCCACTGGAAGGAAGAATTTAAAAGAATTTAAAGAAATAATAAGTGAAGTTTTCAAATAGTAAACTCAGGGGAAATGTAACTGTATTCCAAGCAGATGCTAGCTTTTTTTTTTTTTTTTTTTTTTTAAATCATGCTTGTGTATATTTGTGTGGAGAGAAAGATTAGTTAAAAAGTATTTGCAGAGTTATCATTATTACTACAAAGTGCTGGTAGTAAGGATAATGAAACACAAAGGCTCCAAAATTATTACAAATAGACCTATATTCACAGATAAAGCTGAGTCTGAACCTAGAGGACAGAGGTTTGGGATGCTATGAACTCACAGAGTAATACCCTTTTTTCATTTACTCATAAAAACCATGTTTTATTTTGCACACAGATCTTCTAAAGTTTTCAGGAGCTGTCGTAAAAACTCATTTAGGATGTTGGGTTTCCTGGGTCCTCTCCAAGCTTTTCTTCCTGTATTTAAGCCTTATATGAGCAGAGGATTTAGACTGAAGTAGAGAGAAAACTTTCTTCTCCTTGGCTTTTAAGAGGACATATTCTGGAAATCTCAGGAGATTTTGGTAGATGCTGCACATGAAGTCTGGGATATATATTTTTGTACCCAGTAAACTAATGTTCAGAGAAGAAGGCCTTAGAAGAGCCATATATGTGAGAGAGTTGAAATCACCCAAACCTGCAGCAAAAGTTAGATCCTAGTTTTTGCTTCTTGAGTGTCTGCTTTGTCTTGAAACAACGGGCAAAATTTCTTGGCCCTGTGAACATGTACTTCTGTTCTTGAATTAGAGAGTGATGTGTTTGCTCATGTGGTTTGGAAAGGCTTCTTTTGCTGGTTGTTTTCAGAGTGTGTGAAGCACTAAATTCTGAAGGTCAGAGGAGTCATGATACATTATGGGTAAACTCATCAGCTCCTTACTTCATAGTGAGTTCAGAAGGGCATGATGCAGGCAGTCCAGTAAGTGATGGTCATGATGTTCTGAAGAACATTTGGGTTTCCCTACAGGTGTAATCGGTATGAAGTGAGTCATTAGTCATTGCATTTTCTGGAAGACTCAGAAGAGAAAAAGTTTAGAGTCAAATTGAATACAGGGTTGTAATTTACTTTTGTTACTCATACGAGAGGATGATATTTTGCATCAAGCTTGTTCACTGAAAAAGCTTACTGTGGCCTGGTTCTTACGCTAAGTATTGACTAGAAATGAATAAGATGAGAAGATAAGATTTTTCCAATGTGATTTGGCATTATTTATACCAGGAATGTATGAAGATGCTGTGTGCAAATGTGTCCTTTGGTAAGGTAAAAAAATTGTTGGGGGTAGGGGCTGGGGACGGTGGTGGTACAGGGCAATGGGGAGAGCTACATGGCCAAAGAAAGGAAAAGTGAACGCTTGTGTAGAATGCGTAGAGGCCAGAAGGAAAGTAGTGGAATCTCCTTCCCCTAGGGAACTGAGTCTTGCCTATGCCAGGTATTTGCTAATGTTGCGAAGCCATCTGCAAATTCAAACTCTCAGTAAATATACTAGACATATTCCTCCTGTTTGACTTAAAAATCCAATTTTTCAAGGGCCAAAGAGTTCTTTAAATTGAGTGTTGATTGAGGGTTCAAGGCTTGAAACTTCAAAGAAGGCTGATGCTTCAGTGACCAGGAAAAACAATTCAGGGAAGTGTTGGTTTCATCTGTAGCTAGCATTCATCACTTCGGACCAAAAGTTATGTTTTCATATCTTAAGGACAGACGGGATAAAAAGGAGTTGATACATTAGGGACTTGAAATTCAGAGTCTTTTATTATTTCCAACAAACATTTCCAAACAGCCTCTTCTGGGTAGGTCACGGCTTAGCCGGAGACTGACACCTTCCGTCTCCGCCTCACAGAGGACACAGGTAAGACCTTCTATTCTGAAGATGTCCCTAGTTTCACTGGCTTTTCTAACTGGACGTGATTTCAGTTACATGCCATTTTTCGCTTCCGTAGCCTGGAAGGGAGCTTCGCTGCCTGGGAACTCTTCTACGTCGTCTGTCGAACTTTGGAGGGAAGGGCTGGGCTGTTGGAAGACGTGAAATTCCTTTGCGTTACCTGTAAATAGGAAGTTCTAACGCTTGATCCCCGGCTTCGTCCCCTCCCTGTTCTTCCCACGTTATTTTCAACTACGTATGGGAGATCTGAGCGGTTCTCTCTCCCTCTTAACCTCCATCACTTTAGGAGGATGTAAAAATCCCTTTGGGAGAGAAAGCAGGTAAGAAGAAAATAAAATTGGAAGGCTCTACTCCCTACCCTGCCCCAGACCAATTCTCTTCTCTCTTCACCTCCTTTACTCCCTTCTCCCACAAAGGGCTCATTGGTTCAGGGTCCTTCTGATCCTCGGCCCAGGGCCAGTCCCCTCGCTTTAAGTTAGGTTGGAGTCTGCGTTTGTAGCGAACAAGCCTCTACCGGCCGCGGCTCCCTATGCGGCCCTGCCGAGACACCTGGTCAGTGGATTCGGGGTGGCTCCGGGCCTTTGCAGCCGGGCCTTTCCGCCTGATGCGGCCCTCCTCCTCGCCGCTCCCCAAAGCTCCCAGACGCACGTTAACGCTCGAGGGAGAACGCTCTTGAGATCAGAAGCAAATGATCACTCTCGGGGGCACTTGGGGGAAGTTTTGGTCTTTGAGACATCGGTCGCCCCATATCCCCCTCCATCCAATGGAAAGCAGAAAGGGCCTGCGCTCACGCAGGAGGATTTGGCTAGGCAGGGGTGCGGCCTCAGACTTTCGCAGATCTCGGGCCCAGTCCTTAGGTTCTGGTTCCTCAGCCTGCCTGGCATTTCCTGGCCCAGGGGCCAATCGCCAGAACTTTCGAGAATAGGAAAGCTTCCGTGGCACAGGACGCCAAAAGCGCCTAATCAGAGAGGGTCAGTGGCACGAAAGATCTGCCAGATGATCCTGGATCCCGTCCGGGGTTCGACTCCTCTAGGCAGCTGTGGGTCGGGGCTGGGCGGGTCTTTAGATTGTGCTGAGCAACGGATGTGACTCGGAAGCTTGATTGTCTGGAGTTCAGCGACCAAGAATCTCAAATTAAATTCTCTGCTTAGTCTTTCACTTCAGTGAATGGGTTCAGGCCTCGAGGCCAGTAATTTTGGAGCGCCGGAGTAATTTTGGAGTTCCGCGCTGAGAGTGTGTAAGCCGGGAAGAGTGGAAGCGGCCCCGCCTTTGTCAGCCGGAGGCGCATTTCCGAGCCCTGCGGGGCCGTGGGGCCGGGAGTGCCTTCTTCCTCCCCACAAAGTTAATGGTGTTTGTGGTTTTCCCCTTTTAATAGACCGTGAAGTCAACAAATTCCCCACATGGTGGCTCCCTTTACTAAAGTTGAGTAGTGAATTTGTACAAGGAGTCTCGGAAATTTTCAAATATTTTTGCAGGTTGAACTCATTTCAGAATTCGCGTTGGAGGAAAGAGTAAGGATTTTAATCGGGTTCACCTTTGACGTGAAGCAAGGCGGAAGACAGGAATGCCACACTCGGGCATAGCTTTGGGCGCTTTAGTAAGAAAGACGTCTCTGCTTGATAATCCAGTCGTGTTCACCAAGGGCTCTTTGTGTGCGAGCTTACTCCGGAGAAACACACTCATGTAAAACTCCAGCATAAATCAGCGAACATATGCAGTGGAGACAAAGAGATACATCCCCACAGATGTAGATGTGGTTTGAAGCTTTATTACAGGCAGGCTATCAGGAGAGTCCCCAGGAACAAACTAAGAGGAAGTGGGCAGTTTCTGGCCATTCATGGCCAGGAATAAGCAAAACTTTGTCTTCTTGGAGGAAGTATTAAATCTCAAATAATAGAGCGGGAAAGGCATTGAAAATGAGAATCATAATTTTGTCTTAGGAAAAGCATGAGGAACTAATATGGCTTATTTAAATGTTAGATCCAAATCATAGTAACAGGAAACACTCCCACAAAATTGCCATTTCCTCTAATTTTTGTTTAAGATCCAAATAATTAAAATGCACATTAATGGTTATTGATGGCTCTATTTCCTTTTCAAGAGAAATAGACCCAAGTTCTCTTACTGGAGTAGAAATTTACGAATCTTCTCAAATTACCCAGGGACTTGGAAGCCTCCGGATGGATGTGGTCTTCCCTTATTGCTTTCCTCTTCCCACGTCATTTTCAGTTAAAAAAAATTAACCATTCCCAAAGGAGGGATTCCTGTTAGGAACCCTCAGCAAGTGAACTTGTACTGGGAACCGTCGGGCTTTCCCAGTCTGTCTGTATTCCCCTCCCTCCCCACCCCCTAGTTGTAAATAAAGGGGAAAACATTTTTCTCTCCAAAATTCTTAAAATTTCAATTTTCATGGAAAATAGAATTTTACAATTTCAGTTTTGAAATCAGTAAGAGCCAGAGAAAGTGTGAAGGTGTCCAAACAGGCCATCTGGGCATCCAAAGATCAGGACTGATGGGAGATATAGAATGCTCTTTACTTCAATCTAGGCAGGGGTCAGACTGCTCTCAGCATTAAGGGCATTCATGGACACTGCGAGGGGGGAGTGTATCTGAATAGCGGGGTGACTTGGACAGTGAATCGCTACATTAATGGAACCACTGCCAAATCTTCAGATTTAGAGGCTCTGGTGAAAAATTAAACCAGTGGCAATTTTCGATGTCTTGTAGCATCTGCGACCAAACAGTTCAGCACTCAGAGTCTGAACAGCTCCACAGGCCGCGCTCCGGACCAGCTTTAACTCTCATCAATCTACTCGTAGCCAGACTGTCAACGACAGCCAGACTCATTAGCGATTTACTGAAAATCCTCCAAGACTTCCCTTTAAGAACAAAACGACTTCCACATTTAATTGTCTATCTGAAAGAACATACGCAAGAAATTAGGAGATCTAAATTAAATTTATTAATAGGAGAGCTTGGTGCTTAATTCCAGAGACCAGAGCTCAGATTGCTGGGGCTTGATGAAAAGCAAAGAGAAATAGTAGGGACATAGTTAAAAACATGACTTTTACCATCCTCCAAATTCTATGAGTTCTATACCCATGCTTGAGAAATGGGTAAAACTGAAAACCATCAAAATAATTGGACTTCTTAAAAACTGGATTGTATGAGTGAAAGGTGTTTATGAGAAGTCGATGACTCCGGATCTTATCATCCAAGAGGACAGCACAGAATAGTTAATATGTTCCTTGAGGGACTAGGATGCTGACGTCTTTTTCTGATACCCGATCATTACGTGACTGAAAAAAAAAAAAAAAGGGGGAAGTCATTCCATGAATAAAAATCGGAGCGCAACAGTGCAACAAAATATTCTGTACTTAAAGGCCGCAGGCAGACAGATGTTGATAAGGAAGGCTCTTCTAAAACCATGTTCGGATAGATTTCTGCTAACTGCACATATAAATAGGAGCAGAGGGCCGGTCACCTCTGTAACCACCGGCAGCAGCTGAAGAAGCCGCAGCTTCAGACGCAGCCAGAGGGATCTCAGAGCAGAGAAGGCGCTGCCGACTCGCGCAGCTGCCTGACCGGGGCGGCTCCCACAGACGCCGGCTGCCCGAGGCCCTCTTTTTCCTTCCCCTCCGTCTTCGACTTTCCCTCTTTTCCTTAATCACTTACTTCTTTCTCCCAGTGGACTTACGGCCACTTTGTCCCCCACCCCCCCTTTAGCTGGTCGCCTCCTCTTTCTTCCTTCTACATCTCTCTCCTCACCCCTTTCTCTCGGTGTCACGCTGCCTCCTACTTCTGTGCGTCGACAAACTTTTGAACAGAATATCGGCCTCGGCAAACAAGTCCTCCAGCTCCTCCTGCTGCTCCTGCTCGTTCCTGCGGCTTCTCCTCAGACGCTAACGCCAGACGGTGATGCCTTTTGGGTTGTGACTCCGGCGAAGAAACTTGGAGAAGCCCTTTGCCCGCCGTCCTACTTGGCAGCAAAACCTCTCCTAGCAGCGGTAAGAGTTGGTAAGAATGGAGAGGGGAAAAATAATCTTAGCAAACCAAAAGACTCACTTGACTGCCTATTCTTTCGCCGGCATCAGGGTACGAGTTAGCTTTCCTTCGCACCAGGTCTGGCGGGTTACTGGGCACTGGGTGTATCCATGTATATCTTTTCTAACTATAGAGAGAGGGAAGTGGCGGCGCGCGCGCGGGCTGTCATTAAGTGGTATTCGACACAGGGAGCCACAGCTCGCTCAGTCCCTCCCCCAGCTAGGGAGTTCCTTGGGGTTGGAGCGTGGAAGGCCAGGGGCGTTCTGACGGCTGGGTGCCCTCTTTCCCGACCTGCGCAGAATGACCATGTGTAGCGGAGCGAGGCTGGCCCTGCTGCTCTACGGGATAATAATGCACAGCAGCGTCTACTGCTCACCTGCCGCCGCTGGACTCCGGTTCCCCGGGATCAGGTAGGTTCTGGCCGCCCGGGCTGAGCTGAGGCCGGGGCTTCCCTTCCCCGGACACCTCCTCGTGGTCGCCCTCCTGCGGTTCCTCAGTTCCAGCTACGACCATCTCCCCACGCGCCCCCAGTGCGCCGCCACCAGCCGGGGTCCGGCCGCGGGTCCCTGGCCCTGGCAGCTCCGCGGCGGCTCGGCGCCCCTCCCCCAGCCCGAGGCAGCCCAGGGGCCCGGGAGGAGCCAGCGCGCTTCAGCGGGCTGGGAAACCTCCCCTCCCCAGCCCCGCCCGCGGGAGGGGCGCAGGGCAGGGCCCGAGTTTGACTTCTCCCTATTCTTAGCTTGAGTTAGGAGAACTTCGGCTCCCGGAGCCTGCCTGGGGGCTGAGCATGAAGCTCCCGTGGACTTTGCTTTGTTACAGCTCGTTCTGGACTGTCCGGACGGGGTCTCCCACTCTCTCTTCCACTCTCCTCACCTCAATTCGAATTCTTTCCCCTGAAGAGCTTTCTCTCAAGTGATACGTTTTCCAACTGCATTTTGGGGCTCAGACTGTCTAGGGGAGGAGGAGTGCTGGCCAGGTACGGTTGAGGAAAAGCGATTTGAGAGAAGGAAGAACAAGAATGAGGTTGAAAGGGAAGGGGAAGAAGAGATGAAACGGATGCAAGGAGAGAGGGAGAGAAAGCAAGCAGGCAGGCAGGACTAGGAGAACAGCCCTGCCCGTCCCAGGCTGGAGTAACCCTGGCTTTTTCCTTAATCCTTGATTGCTAATCGGTCGGTGCTGCCCGGGTTCCCTGCCGCAGCCCCCGAGTCCCGGCGGGTCAGCCGGAGAGTGGAAGCTCGCTTTGCCGCACGGCGTCCGCGCCCCGCGGTGTCCCAGACTCCCGGCAGCCAGGAGCGCGCGTTCTGCGCGAAAAGCTGCTCCTCCCAGCCGCGCCCAAGAACGTTCGCCTTTGGGGCTGCTGACCATTGATTTGGCCGGAGGGATGGGTTCTGGCTTCAGTATTAGATTCCAGCATCTGGGCACGGGGCAGGATGGAAGTAGTCAGAAAGACCCGGGGAATCCAGGCAGCCTGGCCAGGGCAGAGGCGCGTCGCCCAGGAAAAAGGCTGGGCGCGGGGTGGGCGAGGGATGTGCTTGCCTTTCTCTTACCTCCTCAGGGAGGGGGAAAGGCGAGTGGCGAAACGAAGTGTGACTCTAACCCTCCTAGAGATCGCTGCTTGCACTGGCCGCTTTCCGAGTCTCTCCAGTAGCCCATAGCGAGGTTTTTTTTTTTTGTGTTTTAACCCACCTCTCCCCGTCTTATATCAAGGATAGAGGCGGTAGGCAAGGGCGACTGCGAGACCGCTGCGCTCCTGCTGGCTCTCGGTCCCCTGTTGACCCTTTCCCTGAGTCCCAGGGTTGAGATGTGGTCCCGACGCCCCGCCATGTCTAACACATCAGTGCGAACTATTTATTTAGTGGACTTAAAAGCCCTATTTCACCCCCAGCTATTTTCAAAGTCTCAAGTGCCTGGCACTTTCCCCGGGCGAGAGGCACCGGAGGGCGCGGACACACCACAGAATGAGCCGCCGCCGAACGGGCTAAGTTTAGGGGCATCTATTATTCATGTTCCTGCCAGATCCTCTCCCGCCCAAAATAGAAGCCGGAGGTTCTCCGTGACCTACATCTACGCAGGGAAGGGCTCCCCTGGGCTCGGAAGCTGGGTGGGGGTGGCTGCCGGAGTCGGCCACCGCACACCCCGCCCACCCACTCTCTCTGTTTGGTTCTGGGCCTCCCCCCTACGGTCATCGCGTTGGCCAGCGTCTCCTCTCCTAGGGCCTTTTTCTCGTCCCCGCCCGTTGCTGCTTTGGTGGTGGTGGGTGGGGGGGGGGGGACGCTCTGGCGCCAGGCCGGACGGGGGCGGGCCCTTTCGGTGGCCAGGTGCGCGAGGTCGGCAGAGACGCCTCGGCTTCCCGGTGCTCGCTGGGGCCGCGACCCTGCAGGGCGACTCCTTCCCCGCGGGAAGAGGGGCAGGAGAGCCGCCTCGCGAGGTGTGAATTTCTGTTGGGCGTAGTTTTCTCCTCCTTACCTCTACCCCCATCCCTGTCCCTCAAGAAGAGGTAGTTCTCCGGGGGAACCTTTAGGAAGAAGGAAAATCAGTGCGAGCCCCCTCCTCTGGGTCCTTGTAGAGCCCGGGAGGGACTGGTACTGACCACTCCCTCTGCCCCCGCTACCCCGGCAGGCCAGAGGACGAGGCGTACGACGAGGACGGAAACCCGCTTCTGGACTTCTACGACCCGGAGCCGCCAGGCGCGGGGAGCCCCGCCTCCGCGCTCTACTACCCCGCGGAGAGGAGGTACCTCCGCCCGGGACCGAGGTGGTGGGAGGGGCGGGGTGGGGGGTGGCCCACCGAGCAGGTTCTTTTTCATAAAAGCCCTCAAGTCTCTTTTATCCCTGGCTGGTTCCCACGAGAGCGACAGAAAGCAGGCCGGTCTGTGTGGACACGAGGGCTGCGTGGTGACCGAAAGGTCTGTGGCCCAAGGAGTGGCAGTGATCGCGCTCCCCGGCCGGGGCGCAGACCTGCCATATCCGGAGGGCAGGAGGAACTCCCGGTCCTGCCATTCGCTCACGGGAACATCCCAAGGGAGTTATTCGCGAGTTCAGTGACTCTAGGGGTTTCCCCGTCAGCCTCCCGGAGCCCCGAGGGGCGTGCGTGCCCAGCGGGGGACCTGGGGAGGCCACTTGGGGACAGAGTCAGTGACCTTGGGCGCGCACTTTGCCTCCCTGTTAGAGATGTCGCCCATGGGATCCTTAACAAGGCGTACCGCAAAGTGCTGGACCAGCTGTCCGCCAGGAAATACCTGCAGACGCTCGTGGCCAAGAGCCTGGGGTAAGAGTTTGCGAAAGAGTTAACGGGCGCGTGACGGCGAGCGTGCGCCCGGAGCGGGCGGCCTGGCTGCTGCGTCCGCGCGCGCACGTGGGGCGGAGGGCGCGTCTGCGCCGCCGCGGGGGCTGCGGGGCCCGGCCAGCCCCAGCGAGAGGTCTGAGGTTGCTCCTTAAGTTGGGCGAGACAGCGCGGGTCCGGGAGAGAACAGGCCAGGGTAGCAAGACTGGGGAGTTTGAGCCGTTTTGAATAAAAAAAAGAGAAACCAAACAAACCCCTCATTCATTCAAAACCTTCAAGCTTCGCGGGACGACTTGCTATAATTTCCTCTAAGCTTGACTTTTTGTTTTTGCTTTTACATTTCTTTTCCTGTAAATTCAAATCGAAACAAACAAATCCTCAAATTCGGACAGTTAGGGAAACAGTTTTTTCTCGTGCCAGACAAACCCAGAGCACAGGGCTTTCGTGGAGCATCTCTCAGCAGAAGGCAACGTTTTAATAAAGCCCATGGGAAAACAGATTACATTTTTCGCAATGAATAATTTATGCGATGAAAAATATTGCCTACAGCCTGTCGACTTATATTATTATCACGTTTTTCAACTTAGCGTGCTGAAGGAGGAGTGCTCGTGTCTGACTAGAATTGCAGGATCGATGTAAACTCCAGCGCGCAGCCCTCGTGGCACTTAGGGCTCTTTGGTTATTTTCTGTGTTCATGGGGGGCGAGAGGGACGGTGAGGACAAGCCAGCGCAAGCGCGCGGATGGGCATTTCTCTAAGGGCAGCGTTTGGGGAAAGGATAGGCTTAAATCGCGTGCCCTTGGCCCAGACCTCATTCCGGGCCCCTTCGGTGAGGACTTGCAGCCCGGAGATCCTCGGTGGGGAGGGCGGAGTGAGGGGTTTCCATCGAAGCCCACCCTCGGGCTGCTTTCGGGCAGAGGAGGGCGGCGCGGTGGGCAGTGAGAGGCCTGCCCTCCCCGAAGGCTCCCGCGCGGGGTGGGGCCCGCCTGCTCCCCGCCGCTATTGAGCCGGTGTCTCCCGCCCCGCCACCCTCTTCCCGACCCCTTTCCTTGCAGTGGGAACCTGGGCGGCGGCGCGGAGGACGACTCGGAGCCGCTCTCCAAGCGCCACTCAGACGGAATCTTCACGGACAGCTACAGCCGCTACCGGAAACAAATGGCTGTCAAGAAATACTTGGCGGCCGTCCTAGGGAAAAGGTATAAACAAAGGGTTAAAAACAAAGGACGCCGAATAGCGTATTTGTAGCGATGCGTTACCAGCTACCCTGTGTGTACAGCCCTGACACAATGAAAAGTCATTTTCCCAACTGACTGAACGGTCATCGCTCATGTGTTCTATCCAAACGTGTATTTATGTATGAAGTAAAGCCATTAAATGAATATTTTGATAATAATATTGTTTTTCTTTTTACAAAGCACTAGAGAATGCACAGATATACTTTGTGGACCAACTATTGAGATATATATATATAATAAATATATATAAAGAATATATATATATATAAGTATAATAGGGAGCAGTTCATACAAAGTGTGCACAAGATTGGAAATTTGCCTGAGCTGTTTATGTTTTTATATAAAATAAATAGAAAAATAGACAATCATTGTTTTGAATATTACTCCTATTTTTGTAAACTGGAATTAAAAGGATAGTATTTTTATCCATGACAGGCCTGAAGATATTAATACTGACCATTTGTTACTGTACATAAACAATGATGCCCTGCTCCAGGGAGGTTTTGAGGTGATGATTTGGGAGAATTGCTGAAGGGCGGTCTTTCCTGGTGAGTCTCCGGGGGCAGGCTGCTTGAGTCCCAGCCGAACTCACCGAGGCACTCTCTCCCTGACTGGGTGCCAATTCCAATACTTCTGCTTTCTTTGATTCTACTTTTATGTGTATTTGTCTCTCTTCAGACTCTCAGCCCAGAAGAAAATTCTCCTGATAAAACAACAGCTCGATCCAAATTATGCTTCTCCCCAGAATTCACACCACTGCCTGGGGGAAGAGTGGGGGGATTGTACTGAGAAGGGGGACTTAGGTAGAAAGCTCCCTTTTCTGTATTTCCAGGGAACCCAATATCCCAAGGTTAGGGCAATTGGAACAAAGTGAAGGAAATGTAGGCATATTGGACGAGGCAGAGCATAAGGCAGTAGGAGGAGGACCCTGGTTTGGGGCTGCCCCAGGTCTGGGACACTGAGGGCAAGCCAAGTCCCACTGGAGGTCCCCTGCCCGATTGACTTTGGGTGCTGGGTATTGGAAATGGATGCAAAGTACAATGTGTTTTTCTCCAGTGCTGTCCATGCTTCTCATCTTGTGAAATGGCCAGGATCCTCCCCTTTGAATCCTGCTCTGTAAGAGCCACTGTTTTCCTTTGTGGTTTTCTGAAGACCCCTCCTTCCTACCCTCTTGCACTGTTTAAGTACCGTTTACCATTTTTCATTCACTTCTCTTAAACTTGTGAATGCTTCTTTTTTTGTTGTTTGATGCGAGCACTTACTGTAAAGTTTAGGAAGTCCTGTGTAGTTATCACTAAGTAATTATGCACTAAATATGAACCTTTTGTTTCTTGTTTATTGAGTTTGTAGGTAAAATGTATTTTTCTACATTATGGCTTATTGCTTAGTAAAATTTATTTCATAAAACCAACCTTTGTCATATTAGAATGTGTAGTGTTCACATGTTGCTCAGTTTTACTAACTGATAAATCATTTAAACCTCGTCTTCATATGTATGAGTACTATCTTATATCTGTGGTCAAGAGTGAGGTAAGCAAGCCCCAAGAGACCCTGAGAACTGCCCCCTTGTATCCTTTCTTGGCTACAGAAAGCATGTCTGTCTGTTTCCTATCAATTCCTTGAACATGTCTAGTAATCTCTATAACCAAAAGAACTTTCACCCAGCAACCAGATCAAACAACAACAGGCAAACCAGCCAACCTCCCAAATTTCAGGCACAAATTCTTTTGAAAAGGGGGGGGGGGGGAAGAAGAACAAGAAAAGATTAAACATTAGCTTGTAAAGTTTAAAGGACCTTTCCTTTTCCTTTATGGATTTGATCAGTATGAAGTCATAAATCAAAGAAAACAGAATTGGATTTGCATTCCCAGGCGGGATGGATGCTGCCAGGAGATCACATTGCAAACAGGGAAAGCACAGAGGCATTCGATCTATGCCTGAGTCCTGTGTGCGGGATCAATCTTTCTCTAATTCTGCAGTCTCCTCAGGCAGTGTGACACGGATGCAGTTTGCAGCGTTAGTGCCTTTCTTCGCCTTTTAAATCGCCACGAATCACAGATGGCTATTTAGTGGCCCTACAATGCTGCAACACATCGGCTTGCATTTTAGTCTTAATTATTTGTTTCTTGGATAATGGGCAGAGTTTTTTGTATTTGTGTTAGCTGTTAGAGGAAATAGGGCTCTAGTTAACCTTTTATTTATGAAGCCTAATTTAGTGTTCCCGTGGCTAGTTGCAAGCATTTACAGTGATCACCCAGTTTAATCTTTTGTATACTTTTTAGAATTTCCAAGAGCCTTACTAACCTGGAGCAGATTTATGATATAGTGATAATTTAGGTAGATGTTAGTCTTGAAGCTCTTATTTTGTGTGCAATGATTATAAAATCATCTTAACCAAGTATTATTACACACATGATATCTATAACTAGGACTTTGATAACTGTTATATAAAGTGTGTAAAATTTGTATGAATAAATTTTTGTAAACAATGCAACTTCGTCTAATGTTTGGAGAAAAAAGACATTCAGGAAATAACTACTTTAAAATCTCTTAGAGTATTATATTTTCTTTAGCAACCATAAGATTTTTCATGTCTGGAATATATATCTAAGCAGCCATGTATTTTCATAAACTATATTTTGCTATCTGCTTGATGGGTTACTGGATTCAACTAAAAATCTAAAGTAGCTACTCAGAAGGAGATGCCTAAGAGCATATTAAGCTCGTAAATAGGCACGGAATTGGAAACATTCACAGGATGCACAGTGTAGATTAATTTCCATCCCCTTGTGTGTATATACATTGCTCAGTATTCAGAAAGTTACCATCCGGTGGGAGACTACCTGGGTATTAGTTTCACTTCTAAAATAGCAATCTAACAATTGTAATCTTTTATAAGTAATTCTGCAGACTAAATTGGTCTCGACAAAATTCTGTGTAAAAACGATTTAATTAATCCGTTTTGGAGGTTTTAAAATATGTTTGGAGATCTGTAAACAACTATCTCAGATGAAAATGCTTTGGGTTGAAAGAAAAAGAACATGAATAAGCCAAGAGTTAACTATATACCTTTAAAAGAAAATGCACTTTGAAGCCTAGGACAAAATGTGCAAAGTCATTTGTTTTCTTAATTCGTATTAACAAACTTTAAATCAAAACCTTCATATGAAAGTCCCATAAATTTCACATAGGTGTTTATTTGGAGCCTTCGATGGTTTCTGGGTTAAAAAAAATGTTTTGAAAGTTATTTATAATAAGTCACATACCATTTAATATAAACTGCCAGATTTCTATCCTAAAAATTCATTCAGTCAATTAATAAATCAATAAATACATCACAACAGTATTAGAGGACTAGTCAAGATCAGCAAGGATTCAAAAATTATATTCAGGACTTAGCTCAGTATTTAAGGCCCAGAATCATGTAGGGAGGAGCTTCTGATCTAGAGATCCCATTTGTAGTAAATTTAAAAAAATGAATACAATACCATTCATATTTACATTGGATTTTATTGGATCAGGATGTTTTCTTCTCCATCTTTAACGTTCCCTGCTGTTGAGTCACTGAGTATATATATATAATATGCTAGTGTGGTAAATGGAAGAATGAAGAAAAATAAAGATACTTTACTTGGTTGGGGTCAATGACTTGTTGAGAAAATAGAGATACACCCCAGACTTGGCTGACTTCAAGTGAAGTTCATGTGTATAGCAACTCGATATATTCTCTTATGTGGGATAACTCAAATGACGGCTTGTCTGTGGAAGGCTTGATAGATGTAGGTATCCAAGAAGTCATAATATGTGCTTTCTTGCTGTTAGGGCTGGGAACACATTGATTCAATACAGTACACCTAAAATGGACCAGGCACACTGGTTGAGAGAGCTGACTAACATCCAAGAGTTAAGATAGTATTTTTCCAAAGAACATTTTATGCAACAGGATCACCTGTTAATAATGCAGATTGCAGGGCTCCACCAGAACCAGTGAATCTGTGTTTTAAATGAAAACCTAGATTAATAGACACTAAAGTTTGAGACTGCCTAAATTTAAAATTTGGTGACATACGTAGGCACGTATGGTGCTGGTACTGGGTGTTTTTTCCATGTTAAATAAACAACAGGTCGTGCTACCTGTACACAGTAATAAATACATCAATAAGCTGTATTCTCCTAGGGTGGGCTTTAGGTTCATTGAAAATTGCAATATTTAAGTCATTAAGGCCATAGTTAGCATTATTTTACTTATATGTTCTGGTTGGAACTCTCTGTTAAAGGAACTTCTGGAAGGGGAGTGATCCTATAAGTAGAGTCCAAGAAATTCAATCACATGACCGAGAGATTAATGAAATACTGGAAAGAACCGGTGCAGCTAGCTGACAGGAATTCTGTGGATCCAGAAGTCAACTTCCAATTGCACTGTATCCAGATTTGGCTTGAATGTGTTCCCCACAACTGTTTACAAGATGGTTTCACTTGGATGCCCCACTATGACCTCAAACTCAACCCTAGTGTTCACACTTTCAGAAGATTGGGAACCAAGATCAAGTCTGAGCTCTTTTCCCTTGCAGCCCGTCTTTGGAGAAGGGAGATGCCTGTTCCTCTTGCTGCAGCCCGTGGCCTCCCCACTGGTTTCCTACATTGATTTGTAACTGGTCAGCCTGCCCTTGGTCATTCTCCCTTCAACCAGGTAGTTTTAGCTCCTTATTCGCATAACCCTCTGATTAGGTGTTTCAGAATAGCCTCCATTGTCACAGGGCTCAAGGTTCTTCATACTCTGGACCCACTGTGTAGCCAGTCTTGCCTCTCACTATTGCCTTGATCCTTCTTTAGAAGGACAGGTTCTTATCAGTCTTTGAAACACTAATGTTCATTTTTATCTCCCAGCAATCCCTCCATCCGCAGAACATCCTTTCTCTACCTACCCAATCTAAGTATTCTGTAAGGTCCAACTCAAGCCCTCCTTTTCTAGGGATCTTCCTCAGCCTCTCAGAGGAACTGTTTCTTCTCCCTGCTCCCCCCATCCTTGCACTGTTTCCTGTGACCCTTACTCTCTGTAGCGCTACTACTTCTGATCTTTAATCCCATACTGCTTTGCCCTGTCCCTTAAATATTTTGTAAGTTCAAGGCTCGTCTCCCCAGCTGGATGACCTCCTGGAGGGCGTGGATGATACATTGCACTTTAATGCCCAACATACTTCTGGGAACATAGTAAATATCTCTTTTGAGCGATTGAAATAACCAAAGGACTTGCAGAATTCACTATGACGTTTCCCCCTTATTCTAATAGGACAGCTACAAAGCATATATAGGAAGTGATATTAACTTATTAATTAAGTGTTCATCATAAATCAAACTAGATCTCCCTCCAGGAAAAGCTACATAGGAAAGAATGCCAAGTTAATTAGATGTATTTCTGCCATAAGATAAAATGAACTTTAAATTTGCATATAGGCAAAAGGCTACAATAGACTCTAGCCGCTAGGCCTTTATTTTTTCGTTCTGATAAAGAAAAGAAAGATTGAATTTTCAAGCTAACGAGAATTCACCTTATGCCTCTAAACAGTACTACGTTTTCCCAGGATAAAGGAAAAGGCATCCTTGAGATGCAGACTGGGAACTGGGCTGCCCTCAAGGTGATTAATTAACAGAGCAGTTATCTGCAGCTGCCGAAGAAACTTCGCCCATCAATAGAAATGTGATTTGAAACATGAGTTCATAGACAGGAGAAAGGACATAACGAAAAATATTTTTTAACAACAGTGCAACATTATAGTAGGTGATGTCATCCGGTCTATATTTATTTTCTTCTTAGCTATATCTTTGCTATATGTTGCAGAATCCTAATTCAGGGAGGAATATTACCTGTAAACCTAAAAGAAAATAGACAGCATAATGGGTATCTGTGCACAATTCCCCTTTGTTAATGACCCTGATTTTTGCTCTGTTGACCACACCTCCCTTGTGCAGGATATGGCTTTTATGGCCAACTCCTCTTCCAGATATAACTAGTGAGGATAATTGTACCTTCTGACCACAGGTCAGGGCTTGGCATATGGTCAATTTCAGGATAGTGGGATTGGAGAAGAAATTGTTTTCTGGAAGCTTCTGGGAAAGAAGTTCTTTCTTTCCTTCTGAAAGGTGAGATATAATGTAACACACCATTTGAGAAGCCAGCCTCACAGTAGAACTGACACCATGAAAGACAGAGAGGAGTGACAGGAAGAAACATGTCCTTAACAACATCATTGAGCCCTTGAATCAAACCAACCCTGAAGCCTGAACTGTCTCTGGACTTTCCTGTTAAATAAGCCAATAAATCCCCTTTATTGGTTAAGTGGGGGTTTTTTTTGTAATATCAGTCGGGACCTGTGTTGCAAGTAATGGAAAACGCCACTGAAACTGGCTTAGTATCTTTTCTTCAGAATGCAGAAGAAAGTATTAAGACGGGTCTGCAGAGGTTCCAGTGAATAGGGAGTGTTACAAATATCAGTGCCCAATGTCCCGAAGACGTCACAGCCTCTGCTAAAATTTTACTTTAACATTTTAATATTTAAATATTGCAAAACACTTAGAAGTGGACCTTAGTAACTGCTTTAACTATAGTAAGAAATATTCTGTGAGGAGCTCTCACCACCTTTTGCCATCAACTATGCTACTTCTTTGAATGACTAGTGGCTTAGAACTGCTCTGCTCTGAGTACAAACTACTGTCACAGTTGCCATTGCCTATATCCGTGAAACTTGTGATAAAACTCAATAGAGTGCCACTTTGGAAGACAGTTTGGCTGTTTCTTGCAAAACTAAACATACTCTTACCATAAGATCCAGCAATTGGGCTCCTTGGTATTTACTCAAAGGGGGTGAAAACTTATGTCCACACAAAAACCTGCACATGGATGTTTACAGCAGCTTTATTCATAATTGCCAAACTTGGAAGCAACCAAGATGTCCTTCAGTAGGTGAATGGATCAATAAACTTTGGTACATCCAAACAATGGAATATCATTAAGCATTAAAAAGAAATGTGCTATCAAACCATGAAAAGACATAGAGGAAACTTAAATGTATACTACTAACTGAAAGGAGCCCATCTGAACAGGTCACATACTGTATGATTCTGACAATATGACATTCTGGAAAAGGCAAAACTATGGAGATGGTAAAAAGAGCAGTGGTTGCCAGGGATAGTGAGGGAGGGGAGAGTTGGATAGGCAGAGCACAGGGGATGTTTAGGGCAGTGGAAATACTCTGTATGAAATTATAATGATGGAATATGTCGTTACTTTTGTCCAAACCCATAGAATGTACAACACTGAGAGTGAACTCTAAAGTAAACCGTGGACTTTTAGTGTTTATGATATGTTAAAATAGGTTCATCCTTGGTAAAAAATGTACCATTCTGGTGAGTGATGTTGATATTGGGGGAGGCTATGCATGTATAGGGGTAGGATAAATATGGGAAATCTCTGTAACTTCCTTTCATTTTTTTTGTAAACCTACAACTGCTCTAATAAAATAAAGTCTTAAAACAAAAAGATAAAACTCAATGGAGACTCACTCCAGCCTTCTGACACCTTGTCCTCCATTCTCCCAAACTACCTCCTCCTTTCTCCCTTCACTCATCTTGCATCAGTGTCATGACCCTCGCTGGTTCCCTAAATGCTTTCGTTCCCTGACCACTTTTGCCACACTCACCTTAACACTTCTCGAACTTGGATCAGTCCAACCATGTGTTTTCTCCCAGATGCTGAAGGCTATTGGGAAAATCTTGGCTCTGTTTGATCCAGCTCTACTATAAATACCTACATCTGTTGGACCTGTAATACATTCACTTCTAATAATACACTCACTTCTAATCAGTTCTCTTTCCATTTCCTATACTTGTTCTCTTCACTCTTCAAGATCCTCAGCCCACCCTGATATCTAACTTCATTGTTGACTTTGCTTCCCATTTTCTGAAAACAAAAACGAAACAAAACTCCCTCAGTTTCGTCCCCCTACCACCATATGTTTTCACTTTAAATTCCCATCTCAATTCCTTGCTGCCTGTCTTTCCTCTAAACCTGTACTGAAATTTCTTCATATTCAGTTGTCCTGTATTTTCCCAAACCAATATCTTCTCACTCCCCATCCTATGTTATCTCTTTATAGCATCTCTTTCATTCCTAAAACTTTCTTTTCACTTGGTCCCAGGGACTTGACTTGACACTACTGGCTTTTTTTTCATACCTTTCTGCTTCTTTTTCCAGTCTTTTACGTTGTCTCCTCTTCCTTCTTAAATGTGGACGGCCTCAAGTTCTGTCCTTTCCCCTTTCTCCTAGGGCTATAGTTTTACCCTGGATAATCTCATCTGTGATGGTCTGATGACTCCAAATCCCACAGCCCTGTGAGTGCATTGAAATGTCCAATTGACGTATTCACCTGGATGTCCAGTGTCTACCTCAAGCTCAACATATTCTCAAATGAAATCCTTATCCACATTTATTCCTCCTCTCTGTTACTGGCATCACTATCCACCATGCTACCCAATCTAAATACTTCAGAGTATTCTTCCTTTTCCTCTTTCTTTACTCCATTCATTTAATCAGCCACTAAGTCCCACAGATTTTCCAATCCTATTTTCTGCAGAACTCCACATTCACATAATCTTTCACTGTTTTAGCAATAGCCTCCTAACACTTTGGCTCTGGTCCCTTTCTCCTAGTCCTTGTCCTCTGCCTCCAGAATGATTTATCTAAAATTAGACTCTGGTCATTTTGCCTCCCTGTGCTGGCTTGAAAAGTTTTTATGACTTCCTGTGGCCTATTGGATGGAGTCCAAAGTCTTTAGCCTGTCTTTAATAATTTCCCTCCAATCTACCTTTCTCTTCTAATCTATCACTTCTATTTGTGGCTCCCTCTCTCTAGAATGCTCTTCTATCCTTTTTTTCCTGGCAAAATGCTACTAATCTTTCAGGGAAGGACCAGCTCCTTTCTCTATTTTCCTTTTGCATTTCTTCATGCTTCTGGTTTAGTACTTAATTGCAAACATGTCTTTTGCTGATAGGTTGAGAACCAAAGACTGTAATTATTCAACTTCTAATCCTTAGGGCCTGTAATTTCTGGCACATAATGGGCACTCAATCACTATTTGTTGAATTGAAATTAATCCCGTGGAAGTTGGTGAACAATTATTTTCCACATAGACAATAGGAAAAAAATAATTTAAGTTGTAACATGAAGGATTTTACTTAGTTATTGGGAATGATTTGGGCAGCAACAGATATCTTTTGAATGATTGGGTTGAAGGTTACTCCTTTGAATACCCATAGTATTTGTGTGTTGAGGTTATCTGAGTGCTGCAGGATTGTTTTCCTCTCCATTTTTCTTTTCTGATTCAAGCAGATAATAAATCTTACGTCTTGGGTGACACATGGGAATGGTAACATAGAACTTGCACATGGTAGGTGCTTACTAAAAGTTGTAGATAGACTAAATAAATTTGTTTTCTAAGAAAACTAGGCCGCCAATTTAGAGCCTGAACTCTTTTGAGTTGCTTACAAGCTCCAAGTACATTTGACCTTGTGCATTGACTTGTGTGTTTCCAAAATTTAAGCTTTGGTGAGAAATGAAAAAAAAAAAAAGAAGGCCTCAAAACAATAGACACGAGACTTTCTTGAGTGGTTGGGGATTTTCCATCTTACTTGTAGATGCAGATGTTTTTGGATGGTCCCCTGCTAAGATCTCTTCTGGCTATTCCACTTTGAGTATAAATAGGGATCATCAGAGAAAGGCAGTCTGACGTTACTGTCATATACTTTCTTGCCTGTAGAAACCAGATGCCCAATCCTACAGTGAGGTGAGGAAACAAATGATGCTCTTAGCATTAATTAGATGGAAGCTATCTTGGGATTGTCATTTTTCAGGGGGCATATCTTGCTCACATAACTTTCATAATTACGGAAGGCTCTGATGATCCCATTTACAGATTCTGTCTTCTGCTCACAAGATTATTTATTGTTCTTCAATTAGAGAGAGGGAAGGAGAAGAAACAAAAATGTGAACCAGTTCAATTTGCTGATTGCTAGGCACCCTGGTGGAAAGGCTGGTGAAAAAGGGGATTGAAACTGCCAAAGCAAGCCCTCTGGATTTTCCATAAATTTAATCAGTGCTTGCTTCCCTCTATTATCATCAGCAATGGAGAGAGGATCCTGTCTTTTCTTACTAGGATCTTTGTTTGGGATGTAGCAAGGGAGAACTCCTTTTTTTTTTTTAAATAACATTTTAAAGTTGACAATTAGTCTAGCTTAATGAGTATCTTACATCCCTGACACTACTATGAAAGGCATCCTACCACAGCAGGGGAAAAATAAACAAATTTATGGAGTAAGGGTTTGTCTGAACATACCTTGAAATAAATAATTTTTAGGCCTTGTTAATAAATTATCTCTGTGTAGACTAAAGCTATTTAGACTTTAGGCTTAGTTTTGCTTTTCAATCAAGTTATCTGAAAACTACAGGCAACGGGATCACTAGACTGTTGCGAGGATACTCAACTCACGTCTCTGAAAGTATGTATTCTTTCTGGTTCCTTTAGATGACCTTGAAGAAATCCTTCAGAGAACTGAGCTGGAGACTTGATGAAAATGAGCACTTGGACGTTCACATATTCTGGAAGTTACTGTTGCTGTGATAAGCACAAAGGATCCATTTTTAGCAAAGGATATTGGAAGATATCAGGCTGGAGGAGGTTTGATGAGCATGGCTTCCCAGGTCTTGCCAGTTCCTCAGAGATGTGCTCGGGTGGGTAGCAGTGGTAATTTGCCTGTGCAGGGGTAGGTCCTGTCGGGTGGAGGGAGGCCCAAAGTCAGGGATTTCCAAATCTCTTTTACTCCCAACTACAGTGCCCCCAGCCCCCAGCTTAACTACTTTCTATGGTTACTAAAACTGTCTCTAGAAAACCATCTGTGTCTAACATCCGGATAAATTTTCATATTTTATAACCCTTTGCCCCATTGTGCACAAACTGTGTAATAATGATCGGACATTGCCAATTTACAGTCACGTGAAATGGACTATGTAAGGATGACCAGTCTGTGAACAGACACAATCAGTTCTGGGCAGAACCAGCTACATAATTTTTGGGACCCAGTACAAAATGACAATGTGGGGCCCTTTCTAAAAATTATTGAGAATTTCTAGGCAACAACAGCAGAGTATTAAACCAAGCGCAGGCCTGTTCTGAGCTCAGGCCCGAATGCGACTGTTCAGGTTGTATGGACATGAAACTGGCCCTGGTTCTAGATCTAGAAGCCTGAGTGTAATAGGTCTGGCCAGAGCTTACTCCAAAATCCTGTCTTTATTTGTTTTTAAATGTTCTATCCTTAGTGTGTGTGTGTGTGTGTGTGTGTGTGTGTATGTATGTGTGAGTGGTTTTTTTTTGTGAGTGAGGAAGATTGGCCCTGAGCTAACATCTGTTGCTAATCTTTCTCTTTTTCCTTGAGGAAGATTGTCACTGAGCTAACATCTGTGCCAGTCTTCCTCTATTTTGTATGTGGGATGCCGCCATAGTGTGGCTTGATGAGTGGTGCTGTGTCCGCGCATGGGATCCGAACCTTGAACCCTGTGCCGCTGAAGCGGAACATGTGCACTTAACCACTACCCCATTGGGCCGGCCCCTGTGTGAGTGTTTTGATATGCACAAATTTTTTTTTTTTTTAAAACAGGTGTCTTTTTTTTTTTTTTAAGACTTTATTTTTTTTCCTTTTTCTCCTCAAAGGCCCCCAGTACATAGTTGTATATTCTTCGTTGTGGGTCCTTCTAGTTGTGGCATGTGGGACGCTGCCTCAGCGTGGTTTGATGAGCAGTGCCATGTCCGCGCCCAGGATTCAAACTGACGAAACACTGGGCCGCCTGCTGCAGAGCGCGCGAACTTAACCACTCGGCCACGGGGCCAGCCCCGATATGCACAAATTTTATTGTTAATTCAGTTTGCAGTTTACAGTGAAGTAGAGGAGAATAGCTTTTTTTTATTGTTATAAAAAACATAACATGAGATCTACTCTTTTAACAAATTTTTATGTGTATAGTACAGTATTGCTTACTATAAGCACAATTTTATACAGCAAATCTCTAGAACTTTCATCTTGCATGACTGAAACTTTATACTCATTGAACAGCTACTCACCATTTGCCCCTCCCACCAGCCCTGGGTAACCACCTTTCTACTCTCTGCTTTGGTGAATTTGACTATTTTACATACCACATATAAGGAATCACAGTATTTATTCTTCTGTGATTGGCTTAATTACTTAGTATAGTGTCCTCAAGGTTCATACATGTTGTAGCATATGACAGGATTTCCTTCTTTTTTTTTTGGATGAATGATATTCCATTGTATGTATATACCACATTTTCTTTATCCATTTATCCATCAGTGGACTTTTTCTCCCTCTTGGCTATTTTGAATAATGCTGCAGTGAACATGGGAGTGCAAATATCTTTTATCTTCATTGTGTTTTAATTGGCCCAAGTATCACCAATAAATAACAGTACCTTCTTTTGGAAATAGACAGAGTTCAACTATTAAATGAATATAATAGAATAATCTTACTGGTTTTGCAGGCTACTCTCTATTGAAATGATCACCTTACGTTACTCAGCCTGTACTGCAAGCATCAAGCTAACTTTCCACAGAACCAAACTCATTCTGGGAGAATGTGAAATGGCCTGGCCCCATGCTGGACACTCTTTGAAGGTCAGTGGCGCATGGTGCTGCCTCACTGGCCTTCACAGGGCTGCATTTCATCAGCAGAGTAAAGAAAAATATCACTCTGGAAAGGATGCCCTGAGAGTGAGTAACATTTGCCGGCAGGGCTGCAGCCCCTCCAGGCAGACAGGCCTGGGGCATGCAGCTGTGAGCACATCTCTATTAAGAGCTAAGGCTGGAGGTACATGTGCTAGCAGTGCCTCTAGCAGCATCTGCAGGCTCTTTGCTGATTCTGGAATCTGTTTTCTTGTTTGCCTAAATCTTACTTGTTGGTGGTTTAGTTCTCATTCTTTATTAGAATGTTTCTGAGGCTTTTACTTACACAAACTTGTTTTGCTTCAGGGAGAAAAATGGGGAAGTTCAGGTCGCAGCAGTTTCTCTTTGTGAGGAACAAACGGCTTGGTTTAATATGCAGGTGGAAAGGGAAAACAAGAGAGAAAACCGGCCAAGTGATTGGTGGCCCTGCTGCGAGGAATTTTCTAACAAGCTCCAGGTACTTCTGGCTTTCTCAGCTTGGGTCTCTCTGCTGATCAAACCTGTGAGCTGGTGAATGAGGATGATACTTCCCTTTATACAGACAAACCTGAGTGTGTAAATCACCTACCATTGCTCTTAGGCTATTTGTACCTGTAGAAGCTTCATTGAGTACCTGTATATATTGTGACTTCCTTTTCTCCTGTTGTGGCATTGGATTGAACATTCCTCTTGTTCTAAAATTCTGTGACTCTCCAGTCACCTGGGAGAATGAGACGTGGCTGCTCTTATCGTAATTTTAACCCTGTGAGTGGCCGTGGATCTCTCCTCTCTAGCGGTGCTGCTCAGGAAGAGGCAGGATAAGGTGTGTGCAGGAGCACTCAATGCGGACTCCTGGGGATACAGCTGCGGAGGGAGGGCGTGGCACCAGGCGAGTGGTGGCACATGGGGCGCATGTTGAACGAATCAGCAAGGCAGTGCTGTTATTGATGAGTTACATTTGGGCATGAACATGACCCTGGCTTTTATTGTGTGATCATCTTTCAGGAGCAGGGAAACCAGCCTTTTATTAGTCTGTTACTTAGACTATTGCATCCAGTGTATGTGTCTTGGTCTTCACGTTTTAGGGTGCATGTGGTAAAATTGGAAAGGGACCATAGACAAGCGGTGGACTTGATTAAAGGCATGAAAAACAGGACTTCTGCCTTATGAAGAGATATCAAAGGACTTATGGCTGTTTTACTGGAGAGGAAGTACTGAAGGGGTTCTTCGTCGGCTTTAAGATATTAAATATGTTATTGAAATGGTGTTGATGATCTCTTCTTGAGCAGACCTAAGAAAGCTGATGGAAAACATTTAAATTAGATACAAAAGAGCACCTTTTTAGTAGGAAAGATGACTGTGCATGGGAATGGGTCTCCTAAGGAAATTGAGGAATGCTTCTTTTTTTTTTTTTTTTTAAAGATTTTATTATTTCCTTTTTCTCCCCAAAGACCCCGGTACATAGTTGTATATTCTTCGTTGTGGGTTCTTCTAGTTGTGGCATGTGGGACGCTGCCCCAGCGTGGTCCAATGAGCAGTGCCATGTCCGCGCCCAGGATTCGAACCGACGAAACACTGGGCTGCCTGCAGCGGAGCGCGCGAACTTAACCACTCGGCCACGGGGCCAGCCCCGAGGAATGCTTCTTTTTCACTATTATGGACAGGCTGGATGACCACATGGGTTCTATAGACGAGGTGTGGGTGTGCCCAAAGGCAGGATGAACACTTGAGATCTCTCCTGAACTTATATTCTGTGGTCTCAGATCTTCCTTTGACCCCCAGGAAGATGTTAACAACATACTCTACCGGATTAGGAGATTACCGGATTACCTATCTTAATATTTGCCTCCCACTTAAGTTTCTCTTTTAGCCATTTGCCCCATGTTTAGGGTATACTGGGTCCCCTGATATGAGCAGCCGGTTGACTCTTGTGAGGGGGCTTGGCTCAGTTCTGGCCACAGTAAATGGAAACCCAGGAGTGGAGTATACCCATATCTGCGTATATTGGAGGGGACAGAGTCACTTGGCACAGCTACTGCTTGACATGACCCATAGACAGTTCTGCCATTTACCAGCTTAGTGACCTTGGGTGAGCCACTCAGTTTCTCTGAATCTCACAATCTTCCTCTATAAAATGAGGATGAAAATCAGAATACTTAATTCACTGGGATTCTTTTGAGATTAAATGAGATGAGGAAGTTCTCTGTAAACTGTGAATTCCCATGCAGCGGTCAGCCTTAGTCACTGCTCAGAGTTAGCCTATTGCTCGTACTCACCTGTCTTCTGGTGTCCCTGTTACTTTCCTCTACTACTTGCTCCCTTGTGCCTAGGACCCTTGTGTCCTGCTGGACTGTCTGGGTTTCTGACTTCCTCCTCCCAAGCAAGATCCAGGGCTGCTCGGGTCTCTCTGTTCATCGCCTTCCTTTTCCTCATTCTTTCAGGATCCTCATCTCAAAGAGGTGATAATAAGTGGGAGGTACTGGGTTGATCAGACAAACAAGACTCTCAGGTCACTCAGATTTTAAATGAGCAGTCTTTGCCGGATAACACAGTGTCCTGATCCAAGTAAAATGCTTGAGCTCTTCAAGAAGGCCCTTAGAGAAGGAAGGAAATGTTGTTGACTGGGACCTCAGGCTTCTCCGAGAAGCCTGTAGGGGAGGAGTTCTGGTAGAGAGACCCTGTTAATCCCCGGGTTATACCATGTGGCATCTGCCTGTGTGGCTCAGCTCAGTGTGAATGGCAATCTCCCCAGGGGCAGGGGAGGGCAGGTCTTCCTGTCTTCCCCCTAAGATGCATACTTACACACTCATGCACAGCCTGTCTGAGGAGAAAGTCAATTCACAGAGGTTAGGCTGGGGGCAAGTCAGAGAGCTAAATTCTGAACATTTGTCAGTAAAATAATGCTTCCTCTTAAAATAACTCAAGGATGTTTCTGTGGAAGGTGCTTTCTGTGGATATTTGCTTGTATATTATATTAATATAATATATATAAAGTCTATGTCTATGCATAAGGTATATCTTTAGCTACCGCATACACAAAACCACATATTCAAGCACATGCCCAAATATAAGTCATGAAACAAAAATGATTGAACTCACAAAAGTTACAATATTTATGTCCTAAGGATGGCTAAACTTAGCTACAACATCTAATTTGCAGTGACGTCTTTCTTTAACAAGTTTTATAAGAGGGATGATTTAAGTCAAGGAAGAGCAGTGACTCATTCACATGGTGGGCCAGTGGCTGAGCTAAGTTTAGACTAGAAGGGATGCTAGGATCTTCTGGGGCTTAGAGTTTTACTGTGAAGTCATTTTGCTTTTCCACGCTGTTTTTTTTTTTTTTAATCACTCATTTAGGTAAAACCAGAAACTTGCAATGCAAAATTCTCATTTTCCTTATTTAATTAGTTCACTTAATATAGCTCTCAATTTTAGGTTCTATTTTGGGATGCCATTCAAATAGTTTGGGCTTAGTTCGGTTGTTTTGCAATTCGTGGCATGAAATGTTACCAAGTAGATTTTTACCTTTAAATTATGACAAAGGTAAGGGCCTTCAGCAATTAGATATGCAAATGGAGAGACAATTGGGAAGAGTAAGAAATTCTTTTGCCCAAAGGAGAGAAGATGATAATCTGATTAATACATTGTTCAACATTCATTCAAAAACCTTTCATTTAATACCTGAGCTAGGTACTAGGGCCATCAGGTAGAGAAATTACCTCAAGGAGCTTACATTATTCTGGGAGGAAGATGGAAATGCAAACAAGTAATTGTGATGCAGGGAGAGAAATATAACAGGAGAGGTGTAGTTAAAAACGTTACCGTGGAAACCGGGAGGAGGGACTGAGATGTTCAAGAGCTGGAAAGGCTAGGATCTAGAAAGCTTTAGAGAGGGGCAGATTGGGGCCTTATGGAGGTTAGGGTAGGGGTGGCCATTCTAGGCAATGGCCAACACACAGAGGCTTGGAAATGTGTTGCATGTGGAGCAGCAAGTTGGATTATGGTAGCTGGGGCTGTTTAAATGCAGAAAGCTTGCCTCCAACGGGAATTGCTCCAAGGGAGGCTCAATGGATGTTGCAGAAGGAGGGAGTCTGGAGTCCATGACCTTTTAAGATTCTATAAATTTCTCTCTAACTGATTCTTAAGATTCTCCAAAGGTGGTGTAGGGGAGTGGTGCACAATCTTCACTGCCCTTTTACAAATCTTAATGGCCAGATTGTGATCCAGACCAATTAATCAGAATGAGGATTAATCAGGGTAGGGAAGAACCTAGACATCAGCACATTTAAAGCTCCCCAGGTGATTCCAGCGTACAGCCAAGATTGGGTATCAATTAGGGCAAAGTGTGGTCCCTGGATCAGCAACATCAGCATCACTTGGAACTTGTTAGAAACGCAAATTTCCAGTGTTCACCTGAAACCTACTGAATAAGAACTTCTGTGGATGGGGCCCAAGCATCTGTGTTTTAACATGCTCTCCAAGTGAGCACGCCAAAATTTGAGAATCATTGATCTGAGGAGACCATTTGTTTTCAGACCTTCACTTTCTTTCTTTCTTTTTTCTTTGGCTGAGGAAGATTCATCCTGAGCTAACATCTGTTGCCAATCTTCCTCTTTTTTTTTTTTTTTTTTTGCTTGAGGAAGATTAGTCCTGAGGTAACATCTGTGCCAGTCTTCCTTTATTTCGTATGTGGTTCGCTGCCACAGCATGGCTGATGAGTGGTGTAGGTCTGCACTGGGAATCCAAACCTGCGAACCTGGGCCACCTAAGTGGAGTGTGCCAAACTTAATCACTACGCCATGGCACTGGACCCCTCACTTCCTTAACTGACTCAGCGACTCTAGGCTTCATTGATTTTTCTACCTGGGACTGACTGCTGATACCATCACCTCACCTGTCCACGAAAAGCCTCTACTTTTCTTGGCTCCCTGGTCTGGATAAGAGTCAACAATTCCTCACTTGTTCCAGCCTGGTCAGATTGGAATTTTCAAAAGGACCTTTATTGAGGGAAAGCAAAAAGGGAACAAATGATATTCAAAAGCATAAAAGCCATTGCTTATTTAGTATACGGATAACTAAAAGTTAACTGGAGTCCATCCACTTATTTGTTTGACACATCTGCATTGAATATCAGAGACACAAAGAGAAATTAGAAACATCTCTAATGTGAAGAAGCTCAGGATTTTAGGGAAAGAGAGGTATGCAAATAAATGTGTGGCACCATGATAGAAATCTGGTCTTCTTCATGGAACTCATCAACAGAGATGGGGCTGGGTTTTGTGGGATCCAGATGTTGTACATTTTTTGGGGCCCATTTAAAGAAAAGAATTCAAATTATGCAACAACATTACGTGCAGGCCTTGGAACGCAGACTGAAGCTGCAGCTTCGTTAGCCTACTGGTAAATGTACCTCTCCTCATCACAGTGTGGGTGACGCCGTCTTCAGGGCAGGGCTTGTGTGCATCTTTCTCACTGATATCCTCTGGATAGCACAGTGCTTTGTAGGGACTCAGTAACTATTTGTTGAAAGAAAGAACGAATCTATGCAGATTAAGGAGGAGGCACAAACTAGTTCTGTCTCTACCCAGCCTGAGTAGCTCCCAGTTGTAATAACTTTGGTTTGACCTTGGTCCTGTGGAAGGCCTGGAAAGATCTCTTTCATCCAGAGTCCACTGTTTTTTCTGAGGTGGTTCCTGTGAAACCTGGACTGTCTATACTGATATTATTACCTGGTTCTTTCATTTCTCCCTGAAGCCTGGACCAGTGGATGAGAAAGGTCCATCCCATCCTAGTTTTAAAAGCCCTACTTCGAGCATTTGGTTTGTTTGTGGGAATGTTATTGATACATTGTTCATCTATCTAGAAGCTTCTTTGCTTTGTCCTCTGAAACTCTTCCTCTTGTTCTTGATCTATATCTCAGGGTCATGCTTAATTTAGCTATGCTTATTTGTAAACCAGTGGTAATAGCTGGTTACACCAATTGGTTAAGCGTGGCCTTCTCTTTAGTGGTCTTTGGCTATAATGTGGTATGATGTTAGTGTTCACTGTATGATTTAAAATGGTGGACACCATCTTTTCTCAGCATGGAAGACTGATTTCTATATTTTCTATCCTCTGGTGGATTGCCACCCATATCTGCATTTCCCCTCTGTGAATGTCTGCTCACTTTCAGCATTTGGTGTAGGGAGCATATCAGTTTAGACCTTATTTGCATAACCCTGAGGCAAGACACGACCCAAGCCGAATTTTCACTCTGTGCCTTTGTTGCTATGATTCTCCCAGGTCTTCCTCATGAAGGTGACTTGGCACCATTTCCCTTGCGTTGAGCACGCCTCCGGTGATACGGCTCTTGCAAGTTTGTGACTGTGGTCTACAGGGGTCTCCATGTTTACTGCTTTGTCTCATTGCTTTCGGGATTTCTGTATGGCTTTGCTTAAACAGCCTAGCATTAGCCCAGTTTGTCCCATCTTAAATTTTTCTCTATTGTTGGACATTAATTTGTTTCCACTTTAAAAAGCTATTACAGGGGCTGGCCCCGTGGCCGAGTGGTTAAGTTCGCGCGCTCTGCTGCAGGCGGCTCAGTGTTTCGTTGGTTCGAATCCCGGGCGCGGACATGGCACTGCTTGTCAAACCACGCTGAGGAAGCGTCCCACATGCCACAACTAGAAGGACCCACAACGAAGAATGTACAACTATGTACCGGGGGGCTTTGGGGAGAAAAAGGAAAAAAATAAAATCTTTAAAAAAAAAGCTATTACACTCTGGGGTGCTGGTAATAGTTTGCTTGTTTATTTGGTGATGGTTACATGGGTGGGTTCAGTTTGTGAAAATTTATTGAACAATGCACTTCTCTGTTAGTATGTATATACTTTAATAAAAAGTATAAAAGCTATTAAATATTATCAAAATGTGCATATTTGTATACAAAACTTTTTATTTATTTCAGTTTTCTAGGCATAAAACTACTAGATTACAAATGTTTTAAAGGCTCTTGCTAAATTGCTTTCAAAAGGGTATATGAGTTTACATTCTCACCATCAGCTAAAAGTCTTATTTCTTAAAAGAACACTTTGACAATATATAACCAAAACAATTTCATTATTCTAATTTAAATTTCTTTGTGTCCATACAGTTGAACATGGTCCAATTTAGAAACTTCAAACTATCAAAGTAATCTCTTTGTATATTTACACATATATACGCATATATATTTATATACACACATAAAGCACATATGGCTATGCATATCCATATATATATGTAAATATCTATGTTATATATGTCCATAAACCCATATGGAAAAACTGGAAATGTAGAACACTAGAAAGAAAAAATTGGTCTAGATTATCTCTAAACTCTGGATGCTATAACCATAATATCAGAAATTTTGTATCTAAAGCTATATAGCAAAAGTCATGATAAAGGAGGCTGGTCTAAAAAATCATTTCTAATTAGAGCTTCCTTATTTTTTATTCTTAAATAAAAACCTTAGTACATTTTAATCTCATTGAAAGCCACCCTGAAATAGTGGACACCATTGTTGCATGTCTACCAGTTGTATCTACAAACATTTAAGCTCTAAGGATAAAGAGATTCTCTGAGACAGAATTTCATTAAACATTCAAATGATGAGTAATTCACTCCTACTTAATTGTATTTAATTTAAAAGGTTAATTTTGAGCACCAAGGAAAGCCTTTCTTATTCTGGCACATTCTGAATTTTGTTTAGGAAACATTTCATTTGGGAACAAGCAACAATGGAGAGGCTGATTACTCTAACTCAGGAGTGATTACTGCCCAGAAGGTGCGTGTTGTTCCCAAATGCATCACTGTGTTTACACTTCTCAACTCTAACAGTCCTCCATCCTTCATACTGAAGGACAAAATGCCTATTGCTACTCTCTTGAATTCTCAGAGAATACTAAAGCGTGTGTGTATAGCCTTGCTAAGACTAAAACATTTCTTACCCAAGTGTTGTACTTCTAGCCATGCTCTTAAAGAAGTACTCAGGCCAGTTAACAGTAGCCTATCTTAGGTTGGTTCCCTAGAAGCAGACACTGAGAAGAGGATTCTTGTGAAAGTCATTTATTTATTAGGAAGTGTCCCCTAAAGTGTGACTTGGAAGGGGAAGGGGCCAACCGAGGGTGTAGTATGAAGCAAAGTCCTGTGAAGGGGTGCACTTGCTTGAGTTGTCTCCATTAGGTTGCAGAGAAGCAGGGTTTTATCCTCTGCATCTGTCAGTCATGCATGGGTTAAAGCTGTCCCAGGGGGCAGAAATTCGGGTTCAGACAACTGGAGGGCAGGCTGCCAGAGAAGAGACACAGCTGTTTGTAGTTGGGAGTGAACCTGCACTGGGAGCCAGTGAGTATGAAAATAGTGATGGGGTTTGAGGATGTGTGAGTGGGCCATTGCCAGTGTTTGCTGTCTCAGCCCATAGACAACACATGGGAGAAAGGGGCTGGGTCAGCGTGGGCAGGAGAGGTAGACATTTTTCGTCCAGTTGAGCTGGCACTCCATGTCTTTAGTTCCATAATCTTTAGAGGCCACCATTTTCCATTGCCAACACAGGCAACATCAGGGAGGACTTTTGGGTGTGGATGGGAGGGAAATAATAACAATAATAACATAACTGAGAAAACTCTTACTTATGTTATGTGCAGGTTCAGCTATATGCTTTACACATATTTCTGCATTTGGTGAGGCCCAAAGAATTTTAAATTGCTTGTCCTGGGTCACACAATTAGGTTGTAGCAGAGCTGGGCCTTAAATGGTGGACTGAGAGCAAGTTCATGTTCTTGGTCACTGTGCAAAGCTGTTCCCCAGCACATCATCTCAGGCCTGCGGATCAAGCTCTGCCTTTGCTTTGCAAAGGACAGGGTTCCAGAGGGCAGAATTTTTCCTAAGAATGAGGACACAACTCTTTCTTAGGGCACTATTTCCTTAAGAACACTTATCAAGACTTGTAATTATATGTTTTTTTGCTTGTCTGTGGTCTGAATGCCTCAGCGTGTAAGCTACTTGGGAGCAAGGACCAAGCTGTTGGTTCACTGAGGTCTACTGTGTCATGAATCAATGAGTGGGCTGCTCAGCATTCCGTCCGCTGCCTGCACTGTGGTGGACCATAAGGACAGGCTCCTCTTTTTACCTAAGTGAATTCGAAGATTAGATTTTTCTTGATAATTATGTGACCCATTATTTAACCTCTTTGAGCATTGATTTTCCTAGGGAAAAGTGGGGATAATTGCACCTACTTCAAAAATGTTGAGATGACTAGATCTCATAATTATGTAGAGGGTCTAACATACAACAGGACTCGAAAATATTGATTGGGATCAGGTGCAAAATACAACTGCTGTGAGGGTGGCTGGGAGATGGCTTTGTTATTTTCTTTTTGAGTTATAACCAGGAATTCAGACTCTATAAAGGGTTCTTGGCTATGTCTCCAACAAACCTTGACTGTGGTCATGCCTAAGGCAGGCCATGCACATGTCTGAGTCCATGGAGAACCACAGGCCTCGTGTGTCCTGGCTGCTGTTGAGAGTTGATGGAAGGCTCCCTGTGAGCCCCACCTGCTGCCTCCCATCAGGTAGAATTGGATTGAATGTGTTGTCCCTTAGCCACATAGCTTAGATCCTGGAGAGAATCAGGTTCCTGAAGACTCTTCCATTAAGCACTTAATACGCTTGGGAGCCAGTAAGACTGGAAGAATCAAGCCATCAACAAAAAAGTATTTTTCAAGTAGGTGGAAACATATTTGTTTCCCTACCCTTCCTGTCCATTCAGAGCAGATGCCTGTTGTCATGGTAACAGAAACAAGAGCAAGTAAGAGTTTTTGAGTGCCCTAGATGCTTTTGTACAGGAAGAAGGGTGAGGCTGCACTGAAATGTGGACTCAAAATGAAATATCATTTTCATCTCTCTCTCTCTATAGAGGGCAGATGTCATGATTGCACGTCAATCTATTCTCCAAAAGTAAGCATATTCAGTCAGTGCATGTGAAGATGAAAGAAAAGAGAGAAAGGGAGATGGAGGAAAAAGAGGCTCTCCGCTTGTTCCCTTGTTCCTTCCCAAACTATTTTATCTGGTGACATGCTTCTGCGAACATTTTGCCTCTCTCTTGGGCTCATGGACTGTAACCCAAACACATACTAGTTTTGAGGAAATTTATAACTTTCCCCCATTCTTCGTCTCTGTATTTCAAAAACGCATGTTAGGTTCTATTTTTTTAAATATAGATTTCATTTAACTAAACAAACAAACAAGAGTGGATTTGGTTTGGAATTTAATGAAGAAGAGTGAATTTCACTCATTTGTTCTGTCTGACTCAAACTGTGCTCTCTACCCCTGAGACACTCCTTCCGTTCGGATGACCCTTTGCACTTCAGGCTGAGTGCAGGCTGATTTGCACTGAGGCTCATGTCTGCACACCTTCTCAGTTCTGTCCTTTTCTGTTCCTTCCTTTTCAAGGTGCAGCAGACACAGCAGACACTCCCTCACAGCACACTCCTGGCACCAGGGTGCACCGTCCACGCCCCAGGCTCCGACTTCCCACCACTTCCTTTGGAATCTCCATGACTCAGCGCCACTTCCCTCATCCCATCATGGGGCATGGCATGCCTGATTCCAAGGTACCCCCTAACTCCAGAATATCTTTCTTTTCCTGTGTGTGTGTTCAAAGGCATCAGTCTCCCAAAGTAATCTCTATGTTCAACACGATAAGCAATTATAACTTAGAAACCTGAGGTTGGAGGCCTGAGGCCTGAAGCCGGGTGGGACTGGGCAAAGGTGAAGATGAGAGGGCCTCAGGAAAAGAAGAGGCAGAGACCAAGAGAGAACCGTGCTGCTGGAGGCAGTGGAGTAAGCGGCAGGGAGGAGGCGTTCTGCTGGCTGCTGAGCCCAGCTGACATCCAGAATGTTGTCCTTTCTGGGTGTGGAAACTTGGACAAGTTATTGAACTTCTCTACACCATAGTTTCCGCATCTGTGAAATAAAATAATATAAAAAAATGTGATATTTATAATAATATAAAAATCCTTAGAGTTTTGAGGATAGAATGGAATATTGTATGCAAATTACTTGGTGCTGTACCTGGCATATGCTAAATGCTCAATAAACTTTATTATTACTTGTGAATATCATTACCACCAGAGATGGACTTTGTTGATGTTCCTGGGTTGCCTCAAGAGAGCCTATTCATCTGGACCAGGCACCTCTGTTGGTAAGCTTAAAACCATAAGAAATCTCAAAGGTTTAGATGGGCAGGTTCTCACTTGTGGTACTTTGTTCAGCATATTCAGTATATTCGGACATTTGAAGTTCAAGAAAAGAGTTTGAAGAAAGCACTCTTAACATTTGCAAAGCCAGGGGCAGCAGTATAAATAGAGGTCCGCAAACCGTATGTCTAAATTCTGAAAAGTTATACATCAAGCTACCGAACTGTAACCGTTGTTAGTTTCCATCTTGACACATACACTTTCATGGCAATCTGGAAGGCTGCTTTTTATTAAAAACAGGACTTTAAAATAGCATTTATTGCCTATGTTCCTAGTTACACAATTAGTACATGTGTAACAATAATTATAGTTACAATTATCTTATTGAACATGTATCCTACGTCAGGTGGTTCAAACTTTACATGCCTTATCTCATTGAGTCTTTATAACAATTTGATGAGGGATGTCCTATGATTATCTCCACTTTACAGGCATGCAAACTGAGGCAGAAAAATGTAAAACAGGTAGAAAAAAATCAGTCACAATTTCACCCTGCAAAGGTAACCAACTTCCTGATGCATGTTTTTCTGGTAATTTTGGAAGGTAGCTTTGAATTCAGACTTCTTGGTTTCCTTGGTGGTCTGTGCTGGAATATGGTGACACAGGGAAAGCAAGTCCTGGTCCTTAGCCTGAGGCCCGCTCCTCCTCTCTCCATCCTTGGCTCTATCCTGCATGCACTTATGTGGGCATCCCTCCCTACTGTGTACCCTTACCCCCTCAGGCTGAGGGGTGAGTACTGTAGGTGTGATCCAGCCTCTGAGGGAAGGACCCTGGGAAGTGGTGCTACACAGTTTCTGGAAGGAGGCTTAGGGTTGTTTGACCTGGGAACTCTGGGGTTCTAGATACTCCGATTGTGGTCTAGGAGAGGGCATGGGGGCTCCCGGTGTGCTTATCCCTTTGGTCCTATAGATTACCCCAATGGCAGGAGCCAGGGATGCAGCTGGACAAGTGCCAGAGGGGGGATCCAGGACAAGGCTCCTCTTGCCTGGGTCTAAGGGAGGTACATCCTTACCGCTACTGAGGAAAAAGAAATCTGAAAGCTTCAGCATTTTAAAATTTCTGCACAACTCAATGAAGGGTTGTTTAATGCGTATTAATATCTGTATTTAACAAATAAGTCTAGCAGTGCATTCCTATAATTATATCTTGGTAGCAGAATTACCTTAGTAGCATCAGTATCTCAGTACTTGCTTATAGTTTAATAAAACACATTTAGAATCAATACCATATGTTGCTGAATTAATTAAAAACACTATTTGTATTTTTCCTGACTAAAGTATGAGTCACAGATTTCAACAGTTCATTCATTCATGCAAGAAATATTTACTGAGTACCTACTCAATAGATCCTTGCCAGGTACTGTACCAGGTGCTCTAGATACCATTAATAAATAAAGAGTGACTGGATCTGCATTTTGCAAACAGTTGACACAAGGACGTAAATCAGAGATTCAGGCTGTGGAAATGAATGAACAGAAACCTCATTAAAATGGAGTTCAGAGGCCAAAAGGGGGAACTCTCATGCCCTAGACCATTGTAAAGCCCAACAGGAAGAAGAAAGGCTTCCTCTTCTTGACTGGTAAGAAACTCAGCCAATAAGAGTCTGTCACAAGTCAGCCAATGAAAAGCCACTACACTTCGAGCTCCCAGTCTCCTCCAATGAACTCTTGGTTTACAGTAGCCCTCCCAACTTCTCCTTCCTCTCTATAAAAGAGTTTCTCCTCCCCTGGCTGCTCAGGGACTTGTATGTGTCACACCATGGTTACAGACCCCAAATTGCCATTCTTTGCTGGTCCTGAATGAAGGTATTTTTACTGGAAAAATAACTGGCTGTCTATTTGCTTAAGGTCAACAAGGCTCAGAGAGGAAAAGGTCTAGGAGTTTTCTGGAGAGAATGGGGGTGAGTATCTTGTTAGAAAATGTGTCTCGATTCATAATATGCTCTTGTTTTCCAACACCACTACTTGATTTCCACTTGCTTAAAAAAATGTCAATTATGGAATTTAGAAGCATTCCTCTTAAAAATGGCACTTCTTTGCAAATACCAAATCCTCCTTATCAGTTATCTTATGTCCCTCTGCAGTCATGTTCTAAACATAGAGACCTGGGTTGGCTTTCCTATTTGTTCCATGACTAGACTGTGTGATGCTGGGCTCCAAAGGAGGATATATAATGGTGGCCTGATCAAAGGCATTTAGGTGAATGCCAGCACCTCTCTCCAGGGATGAAAGAACTGGGAAATGGCAGTAATTCTGAGGGTGGATCTCAGTGCTTGACACTTCATAGAGGCTTAATAAAAGTTGATTGGGTATTGTAATCCCACACTGTGCCAGAGATTCAATCATTAAGGTTTGGACCTCTACTAATGGTGGCACCAGACCACCAATGTTCTAATGACCATAAATCTAGTTGCTGCTTTCTTTTTACTTTGTGGTTGTATATGTACATATGAGGTAATGGAAATGGAAAGCAAGAAGTGATCTTAAAAAGAATGAGTATACGGAGCTGGGAAGACTGAATAACAGACTCTCATTTAGAGATCATGGCCATTTATCCTACTGAAGTTAGACTTCTTTCACCATTTATTTGAACCTCAGTTTTTGGACAGCATTTTGGTATGACATTTGAAATACTGTCTGCATAAATATATACCTGTAATTTATTGAAATCTTACCAGTCTAGAGATAGAGAAAAAAAGGCATAATGATCAAACCACTCAGGGAGCAAGGAACGTGACTCACAGCTGTCATCCTTAAAGCATCTTCTAGGTGCCGTGAAAAGTCAAATAGCAAAGCTCTGGGCATCATGAGCAGGAGCCACTTTCTTCAAGAAGTGATAGTAACATCTCTATTTTTCCCACAGTCCTGGAATTCTTTAATTTCTTTGGGCACACAGGCTGAAATCCATATTTCATCTAGTAGGAATTTATGTGGATAAATAAACTCTACTTTAAAAATATGACTACCTTGGAAAACCGATCTTTGAATGCTTTTAGATCTATTGCTTTCTTTCGGTTGCCTTGCTGAAGTCGGCCACGTGGAGGGTGTTGGGGGAGGAAGAGAGGAATGTTGGTCCTCCTGGTGAGAGGAGAACATCCTGGGAAGGTCCTGCGTGCAGGCTTCTGGGAGGGACCAGGAAGACTTCAGTGAGATGAAGGGAAAGAAGGTAGGAAAAAGGGAGGGAAGAGGGCACTAAAATTTTTAATTTTGCCTCGAAGTGAATTATCTAAAGGAGTTTAAATCCACTTAATATATTTTTTCCTAGTAGAGAAAGCATATGAATTAAATAGAAAAATGTTGTGTATTATCGGAAGCAATCAAATGACTGAGTATGTGTGTATGTATGTTTAACTTTCTTCTGACTGCAGGTGGCAGTGGTCTTATTTATTTATTTATTTTCCAGCTTTATTGAGATATAGTTGATGTATAACATTATGTAAATTTTTAAAATTTTATTTATTTATTTTTTGAGGAAGACTGGCCCTGAGCTAACATCTGTGCCCATCTTCCTCTACTTTATATGTGGGATGCCTACCACAGCATGGTTTGCCAAGTGGTGCATAGGTCCATGCCTGGGACCCGCACTGACGAACCCTGGGCCGCCGAAGTGGAACATACGAACTAACCACTGTGCCACTGGGCTGGCCCCAAACATTGTGTAAATTTAAAGTGTACAACATGATGATTTGATACATGTATATATTACGAAATAACTATCACAATAGGATTAGTTAGCACATCCATTACCTCATGTAATTACCATTTATTTTTGTGGTCAGAACATTTAAGATCTACTCTCTTAGCAACTTTCGTATATAATACAATGTTTTAACTATAGTCACCATGCTGTATATTAGATCCACAGAACTTATTATCTTATGACTGGCAGTTTATGCCCTTGACCAACATCTCCCCATTTCCCTCATCCCCCAGCTCCTGGCAACCACCATTCTACTCTCTGTTTCCATGAATTCACCTTTTTTAGATTCCACATAGTTTTAAATGAGATCATACAGTACTTATCTTTCTCTGTCTGGCTTATTTCACTTAGCATAATGCCCTCAAGGTCCATTCATGTTGATACAAATGGCAGGATTTCTTTCTTTCTCATGGCTGAATAATATCCCACTGTATGTATAGATCACATCTTCTTTATCTATTCCTACATCAATGGACACTTAGGTTGTTTCCATATCTTGGCTATTGTGAATAATGCTGCAATGCACATAATGCGTTGTATATCTTTTTGATACCCTGTTTTCATTTCCTTTGGATATATACCCAAAAGTGAAATTGCTGGATTATACAGTAGTTCTATTTTTAATTTTTTGAGGATCCTCTATACTGTTTTTCCTAATGGCTGTATCAATTTACATTCCCACCAACAGTGCACAAGGGTTCCAATTTCTTCGCATCCTCGCCAATACTTGTTATCTTTTGTCTTTTTGATAATAGCCATCCTAACAGGTGTGGGGTGATATCTCATTGTGATTTTGATTTGCATTTGTCTGATGATTAGTGATGTTGAGCACCTTTTCATGTAACTGTTGGCCATCTATACGTCTTCTTTGGAAAATGTCTGTTCGGGTGCTATGCCCATTTTAAATCAGATTGTTTGTTTTTTTGCTATTGAGATGTATGAGTTCCTTATATATTTTGGATATTAACCCCTTATCAGATAGATAATTTGCAAATATTTTCTCCCATTGTGTAGGTTGCCTTTTCATTTTGTTGATTGTTTCTTTCTTTCTCATTTATATGGGTTTCCTGGAATGAGCAAGGTCAGGGCTTGTGAGTCCTGCATGTGTGTTTAAGGCAGTGGCTAATGCCCTCTCATGATTGAAGATACTGAGAGTTATTTTAAGTCTTTGAGAGGGAGTGGTTCCTAAGAAGAGATTTTATTTTCAAACATACATCGTGTGATGAGCCAAGATGGACCAAGTGCCTCTGTTTACCTCCTGCTAAATGAGTAACTTCCAGGAACTGCTGCAAATGTTTAACCTGGAAGAGGGTTTCGAACTTTGGGAAAGTACTTTTCTGGCTTTCCCAAACTATTTTTGTGTGTAAGACCTCACGACTAAAGTTTGTTATAAACCCCAAATTGGAGTGATTTGCAGCAAGACGTAATCGAAAGAGCATTACAGACCGGGGCAGACAGACCTGGGCTCTGTTGTTTACTTGCTGCATGAGCTTAGGCAAGTCTCTGACACTCTCTGAGCCTCAGCTTCCTCATCTGTAAATGTGGATGGTAATCGCTATCCTGCAGCTTTGTTATAAGAATAGAGATGAGGTGTGTGTAATGGACTGCAGTTTTGTGTCCCCCCAAAATCACATGTTGAAATCCTAACCAATGTGACGGTTTAGGAGGTGAGGGCTTTGCCAGATAATTAGGTCATTCATGAGGGTGGAACTCTCTTGAATGGATTAGTGCCCTTATAAAAGGGACACCAGAGAGCTCTCTCACCCTCTTTCTGCCCTGTGAGGTTGTAAGAAGAAGTCAGCAGTCTGCAAGAGGGAAGAGGCCTGACCAGAACCCGACCTGGTGGCACCTTCATCTTGGACTTCCAGCCTCTAAAACTGTGAGAAATAAATTCCCGTTGTTTATAAGCCACTCAGTCTATGGTACTCTGTTATAGCAGCCAGGACTGACCAAGGCAGAGATGTAACTTACACAGCCAAGTGCCTGGCACGTGGGAAGTGGCGAACAAGTGTTGTCCCCTCCCCTCCCTTCCCTCTCTTGCCAGGCTGACACAGCACAGAGCGCAAGGGAGTGTTTGCAGTTACTCATGAATTTGAGAACTGCACTGTGGATTGGAACTGCTGGCCATTTTTTATTTTATTTTTTTTACCACTACAGTATCATACAGAATAGTTTCTTTTTTTTTATATCCTCATTTTTATTTGATGTTTTTAAATTGCAGTAACATTGGACTATAACATTATATAGCTTTTGGATGTTCGTTATATTTTGAATTCTGTGTAGATTACATCGTGTTCACAACCCAAAAACTAATTATAGTCCATCCCCTCACATGTGAGCCTAATCACCCCTTTTGCCCTCCCCCGCTTCCCCTGTGGTAACCACCAATCCATTCTCCAATGCTATGTGTTTGTTTGTTGTTGTTTTTATCTTCTGCTTATGAGTGAGATCATACAGGATTTGACTTTCTTCCTCTGACGTATTTCACTCAGCGTAATACCCTCAAGGTCCATCCATGTTGTCACAAATGGCCGGATTTCATCATTTCTTATGGCTGAGTAGTATTCCATCATGTATAAATACCACATCTTCTTTATCCATTTGTCCCTTGATGGGCACCTAGGTTGCTTCCAAGTCTTGACTATTGTGTATAATGCCGCAATGAACATAGGGGTGCAAGTATCTTTATGCCTTTGTCTTTTCAAGTTCTTTGGATAAATACCCAGCAGTAGGATAGCTGGATCATATGGGTGATCTATTCTTAATTTTCTGAGGATACTCCATACTGCTTTCCATAGTGGCTGCATCAGTTTGCACTCCCACCAGCAGTGTATGAGGGTTCCCTTCTCTCCACGTCCTCTCCAACATTTGTTGTTTCCTGTCTTGTTAATTATAGCCATTCTGACCTGTGTGAGGTGATACCTCCTTGTAGTTTTGATTTGTTTTTCCCTGATAGCTAATGATGTTGAGCATCTTTTCATATGCCTGTTGGCCATCCATATATCTTCTTTGGAGAAATTTCTGTTCAGATCTTTTGCCCATTTTTTAATTGGGTTGTTGAGCTGTAAGAGTTCTTTGTATATTTTGGATATAAACCCATTATCTGATGTATGGTTTGCAAATATCTTCTCCCAATTGTTAGGTTGTCTTTTCGTTTTGTCGATGGTTTCCTTTGCTGTGCAGAAGCTTTTTAGTTTGATGTAGTCCCAATTGTTCATTTTTTATTTTGTTTCCCTTGCCCGGTCAGACATGGTACTTGAAAATATGCTGCTAAGACCGATGTCAAAGAGCGTACTGCCTCTGTTTTCTTCTAGAAGTTTCATGATTTCAGGTCTTACATCCTAGTCTTTAATCCATTTTGAGTTGATTTTTGTGCATGGTGTAAGGGAATGGTCTACTTTCATTCTTTTGCATGTGGCTGCCCAGTTTTCCCAACACCATTTATTGAAGAGACTCTCCTTTCTTCATCGTATGCTCTTGGCTCCCTTGTCGAATATTAGCTGTCCATCAATATGTGGGTTTATTTCTGGGCTCTCAATTCTGTTCCATTGATGTGTGTGTCTGTTTTTGTGCCAGTACCATGCTGTTTTGGTTACTATGGCTTTGTAGTATATTTTGAAATCAGAGAGTGTGATGCCTCCAGCTTTGTTCTTTTTTCTCAGGAATCCTTTGGCTATTCGGGGTCTTTTGTTGTTCCATATAAATTTTAGGATTCTTTGTTCTTTTTCTGTGAAAAATGTTGTTGGCACTTTAATAGGGATTGCGTTGAATATATAGATTGCTTTAGGAAGTATGGACATTTTAATGATGTTAATTCTTCCAATCCAAGAGCATGGAATGTTTTTCCATTTCTTTGTGTCTTCTTCGATTTCTTTCAACAATTTTTTATAGTTTTCGGTGTACAGATCTTTCACCTTTTTGGTTAAGTTTATTCCTAGGTATTTTATTCTTTTTGTTGCAATTGTAAATGGCATTGTGTTCTTAATTTCTCTTTCTGCTACCTCGTTGTTACTGTATAGAAACGCAACTGATTTTTGTATGTTGATTTTGTATCCCGTGACTTGACTGTATTCCTTTATTGTTTCTAAAAGTTTTTTAGGGCATTCTTTAGGGTTTTCTAGATATAAAATCATGTCATCTGCAAAGAGTGACAGTTTCACTTCTTCTTTTCCAATGTGGATCCCTTTTATTTCTTTTTCTTGCCTGATTGCTCTGGCTAGAACTTCCAATACTATGTTAAATAAGAGTGGTGACAGTGGGCATCCTTGTCTGGTTCCTGTTCTTAAAGGGAAAGCTTTCATTTTTCCTCCATTGAGAATGATATTTGCTGTGGGTTTGTCATATATGGCCTTTATTATGTTGAGGTATTTTCCTTCTATACCCATTTTATTTAGAGTTTTTATCATAAATGGATGCTATATCTTGTCAAATGCTTTCTCTGCATCTATTGAGATGATCATGTGATTTTTTATTCTTCATTTTATTAATGTGGTGTATCATGTTGATAGATTTGTGGATGTTGAACCATCCCTGCATCCCTGGAATGAAACCCACTTGATCATGATGTATGATTTTTTTAACGTACTGTTGTATTTGCTTTGCTAGTATTTTGTTGAGGATTTTTGCATCAATGTTCATCAGTGATATTGGCCTGTAATTTTCTTTTTTTGTGTTGTCCTTGTCTGTTTTTGGTATCAGGATAATGTTGGCTTTGTAGAATGAGTAAGGAAGCCTCCCCTCCTCTTCAATTTTTTGGAAGAGTTTGACAAGGATAGGTATTAAGTCTTCTTTGAATGTTTGGTAGAATTCACCAGGGAAGCCATCTGGTCCTGGACTTTTATTTTTTGGGAGGTTTTTGATTGCTGTTTTGATCTCCTTACTGGTGATTGGTCTATTCAAATTTTCTACTTCTTCTTGGTCCAGTTTTGGAAGGTTGTATGTTTCTAAGAATTTATCCATTTCTTCTAGATTATTCAATTTGTTGGCGCATAGCTTTTCATAGTATTCTCTTATTATCTTTTGTATTTCTGAGGTGTCCATTGTAATCTCTCCTCTTTCATTCCTGATTTTATTTATTTGAACCTTCTTTCTTTTTTTCTTGGTGAGTCTAGCTAAGGATTTGTCAATTTTGTTTATCTTTTCAAAGAACCAGCTCTTGGTTTCATTAATTTTTTCCTATGGTTTTTTTAGTCTCTATTTCATTTATTTCTGGTCTGATTTTTATTATTTCCTTCTTTCTGCTGATTTTGGGCTTTGTTTGTTGTTCTTTTTCCAGTACCTTTAGATGCACTTTTAGATTGTCTATTTGGGCTTTTTCTTCTTTGTTGAGGTAGGCCTGAATTGCTGTAAACGTCCCTCTTAGAACTGCTTTTCTGTATCCCACAGATTTGGGCATGTCATGTTTTCATTTTCATTTGTCTCCAGGAATTTTTTTCTTTCTCCTTTGATTTCTTCATTGATCCAATCATTGTTCAGTAGCATTTTGTTTAATCTCCACATTTTTGTGGCTTTTCTGGTTTTCTTCCTGTAGTTGATTTCTAGTTTCATACCTTTGTGGTCAGAAAAGATGCATGGTATTATTTCGCTCTTCTTAAATTTATTGAGACTTGTTTTGTGTCCTAATATGTGATCAATCCTGGAGAATGTTCTATGTGCATTTGAAAAGAAAGTATATTCTGTGGTCTTTGAATGGAGTGTTATGTATATAGCTACTAAATCCATCTGGTCTAATGTGTCCTTTAAGGCTAGTGTTTCCTTATTGATCTTCTGTTTGGATGATCTATCCATTGGTGTAAGTGGAGTGTTAAAGTCCCCTACTATTATTGTGTTACTGTCTATTTCTCCTCTTATGTCTGTTAGTAATTGCTTTATATATTTAGGTGCTCCTATGTTGGGTGCATAGATATCTACAAGTGTTATGTTTTCTTGTTGGATTGTTCCCTTTATCATTATGTAGTGCCCATCTTTGTCTCTTGTTACAGTTTTTGTTTTAAAGTCTATTTTGTCTGATATAAGTATTGCTACCTTCACTTTCTTTTCTTTGCTATTTGCATGGAATATCTTATTCCATCCTTTCACTTTCAGTTCGTGAGTGTCTGTAGGTCTGAAGTGTGTCTCTAGTACGCAGCATACACATGGGTCTTTTTTTTTATCCAATTGGCCACCCTATGACATTTGATTGGAGCATTTAGACCATTGACATTTAAAGTAGCTATTGATAAATATGTATTTATTGCCATTTTGTTACTTTTTTTCTGGGTGTTTTAGTAGTTCTTCTCTGTTCCTGTCGTTTTCTCTTGCTCTCTTCCCTTGTGGTTTGATGGCTATCTTTAGTAATACGTTTGGTTTCTTTTGTCTTACTTTTTTGTTTGCTTATTATATGTTTTTGACTTGTGATTACCATGAGGATTCTATTTAATATTCTATGTATATAACCGTCTGTATTGAGTTGATACACTCTTTAGCTTGAACTCTTTCTAAAAGCTCTACTTTTTCACTCCCCTGCTCGCACATTTTATGCTTTTCAAATCATATAGTCTCTTGTTTAGTGTGTATGTGTCCATTACCCTCTTATCATTGAAATAGGTGATTTTAGTACGTTTGTCTTTTAACCTTCATGTTATCTTCATAGGTAGTTAATCTGCTAGCTTTACTATATTTTTACCTTTATAGGTGAGTTTATTGCCTGGTTTTTTTGTTGTTGTTTTATTTTTTTGATAATAATTTTTCTTTTATCTCTATTTGTGGTCATTGCTTTCCCACTTAAATAAGTCCCTTCAGCGTTTCTTGTAGAACTGGTTTCTTGGTGATAAACTCCTGTAACTTTTGCTTGTCTGGGAAGCTGTTTATCTTTCCTTCCATTCTGAATGACAACCTTGATGGATAGAGTATTCTTGGCTGTAGGGTTTTTCCTTTTAGCACTTTAAATATATTATGCCATTCTCTTCTGGCCTGTAGGGTTGGGGCTGAGAAGTCTGCTGATAGCCTGATGGGCTTCCCTTTATATGTCACTTGTGGCCTTTCTCTTGCTGCTTTTAGGATTCTCTCATTATCTTTAATTTTGGACATTTTGATTACAATGTGTCTTGGTGTGGGCCTCTTTGGGCTTATCTTGTTTGGAGCTCTCTGTGCTTCCTGAACTTGGATGTCTGTTTCCTTCCTCAGATTAGGAAAATTTTCATCTATTATTTCTGCAAATATATTTTCTGCCCTTTTGTCTCTCTCGTCTCCTTCTAGGACACCTATAATCTGAATGTTAGCACGCTTGATATTGTCCCAGAATTCCCTTAGAGTGTTCTCATTCTGTCTAATTCTTTTTTCTTTTTTCTGTTCAGCTTGGGTGATTTCCTCTAGTCTTTTGTCTAGCTTGCTGATCCATTCTTCTGCATCCTCTACTCTGCTATTGAATCCCTCTAGTGAATTTCTCATTTCGAGTATTGTATTCTTCATTTTTGATTGTTTTTTTTTTCTATCTTCCAGTTCTTCGCTGATGAGCTCACTGTGTTCTTCCAGTCTCCTCCCCATATCTGTGAGCATCCTCATGATATTTTGTTTGAACATTTTGTTGAGTAGGTCGCTTGTTTCTGTTTCATCTAGTCCTTTTTCTTGGGTTTTGTCTTGTTCCCTTGCTTGGATAGTATTCCTTTGTCTCCTCATTATGCCTCTTTCTCTGTGCTTATTTCTATGTATTAGGTGAGTTGGCCATGTCTCCTGATCTTGGAGAAGTGGCCTTATGTATGAGATGGCTTATGAGGCCCAGCAGTGTGCTTCCTTCTGGTCACCAGTCCAGAAGATCCAGAAGTGACCCCTTTGTGGGCTACTTGTGTCTTTCTGCTGTGGCAGGATTGCTCTTACTGCAGGTACGAGGGAATCTAGTCTTTCCTTCCCTGGCCAGCTGTTTGTAAATCTGGTTTGGGGAGCCTCAGCACCATTGGCTACAAAGTCTATCAGCACACTCCTATTGCAGTTTTCCTCTTAATTGGGTTGGTACCCAGTGTAGCTGGTTGCTAGGCTCAGGGGCTTACAGTTGGTATAGGCGTCAGGCCTACAAGGCTGTTGTCTGTTCTCTTAGGAGTGCAGCTGAATGGGGCTGGCCCTTGGCATGGGAGCACTCAATTGTTTCAGGCTTTGGAAGGTGGGGCTGATCCTTTTTATGGTTATTTGTGAAGCACAAGTCTTCTGCTGCTGATAAGCCTCACCCCCCCACAGGACCACACACACTGTCAGCACAGTCCTGGTCTGTGCAAACTTCTCAACCCCCTGGAGCATACCCTGACACCGCACTGCAGAGGCCCCCACCTCTCCACCAATGCCCACCACAGTTCACCTTGTCCTCACACAAGCCCTGCCCCACAGAGGCAGACACCCTTGCCTGCCTGTAGAGGATCAAGGCACCCAGTCAATGCAGGCTGAAAAGTAGCCTGAGGGCTTGCTGTTAGGTGGGGCCAGTACCTAGGGCAGGTTGCCTGCCCTGGCTGAACTGAGTTAAATCTGTGCTCCAGTGGGCGTGGCAGACCCCTGGGCTAATAGGCCAAGGGAGACACCTCAATGATGCCCACTGAGGTCTGTGTCAGCATGCCTGGACCAATTCAGAGCAATGGCCCCCACCAATGTGTCAGTCTCCGGAGAGGTTCCCTCCTCTCACCAAGATGCCCCCAGAACCCACCAGGTGAGTCTCGTTTCACCAAAGGACTGTCAGCCTTTTCTCTGGTGATTTTAGGTTGCTGCAATGAGTGAGTTTGTGTGTGGGTCCTTTAAAACCTGGGTCTTTTCAACTTTCAGCCAATAGCTTTTCTGGGGGTATCCTCACTGCAGTTAATAGCCGGCAAAGCCAGACAGTAAGACCCCCGTCTCAGTTGGGCTGAGTCCAAAGGATGCTTATAGCAGTATTGCCCCCGCTCTGGACCTCACTCCTCCCAGGAGGGCTGCATACCTTAGAGTGTGTAGGGGAGGAAGACATTTCCTCTTCCCAAATGTGGATTCGTCTGGCCGGAGAACGAATTAAATTCTCATGAGACAGAATAGCAAGAGAAAAGTAAACAAAGCTTTATGAGGAACCATGGCCTGGGGCCTTTCTTCCCGAAGGAAGAAAGGGCACTGAAGAAGTGGGGTGCACATAGTGGTTATATACCCCCAAACAGGGTGTTTCACATGTGATTGAAATGTCCCTCCCACAATAGTCACAAGATTGCCCTGTCGTCACTGCGCTTGATGGACACAGCAGGTAGTGATATGCTATCTCGGTGGGTGTAGCAGGAGGCAAGTCGATTGTCTGGAGCTGGGCAGTCACAGGTGAGCACAGCAATCAGTTCCTAGCCTAAGGAAAGATGCTTAATCCTTAAAGAAATGCCAACGTTGGGAGGGGGAGGGAAGTCAGTTACAGGAGGTTACCAGAGAAGCACAATAAAATGCAGATTTAAGTCCTTGCCTTTGGTATTGATTAAGAGTTTCCAGAGAGAAGGTCATCTCCTTTCTTCTTCCTGGTACAGAGAGGGAGGCACCTTTTACAGATAGAGATTTACCTTACAAATGTTAGTGTCCTAACAAAGGGCAAGTTCCATTCTTCAGAGCCTCCTTCCCTGTCCCAGTTTATCAAAAGCAATCAGCCTCAAATAATTCTGATGCCAAAGAGACATATCTTGGGGTGGCCAATTTCAGGTCCCTATAGGTGGCTCCCGCCTGGCCAGCTGAGAAGCTCTGCTGCTCCCAAAGGTGGCTTTTTTCCTCTCCAGCAGGAATTTCTGCCTCTTCTGCCTTAGTCAGGACTGTCACTTGTTGTGGGGGTTCTTTTTATCCAGTTTTCAGTTTTCTCTCCAGGATAATTTTTCCAAAAATAGTTGTAACCTGGTTGTGTTCATGGGAGGAGATGAGTTCAGAGTCTGCTTTACGCTGCCATCTTGATGAGATCTCCCTTCACATTTTTTAAAAAACAACTTTTTAATGAAGCATAACATGTGTACAGAAAAGTGTGCCAATCATATGTGTACAATTCAGTGCATTGTCACCAAGTATGCACACCCGTTTAGCCAGTACCAAGATGAAGAAATTACCAGCACCCCAGAGCCTTTCCCCACTAACTTCTTGCAAATATAACACTATCCAACTTCTAACAAGATAGATGATTTTGTCTGTTCTTTTATATATATAAGGGGAACCACGCAGAATGAGCTTGTTTGTGTCCATTTTCCTTCGCTCAACACTGAGTTTGTGAGTTTAATTCATGTTGTTGCATGGAGCAATGGTTTGGTCCTGAATCATGGAGTTTTCAAGCCAGTAGAGATCATAGGGATTCTCTCGTTTACCAGAAAAGGGAAGTGAGGGCCCAAGGTGATAAGTGATTTGCCCAAATTTGTGAAGCTAGTTAATAGTAGAGATGCAATTAGATCCTAAGTCTCCCAATATCCAGCTCAGTGCCCCTTCCTGAAGTGCCCGTGGCAGTAGCCTTCACAGTTCAAGTTCACAGCTCAAACACAAGCAGAGCGGGAAAACCAGCCTCAGCATGGGTTGGTTGTCCAGATCCGAGCGTTGGTGATTCTGCCGTCATCTTTGTGTCTGATGCTGTCGATGTGCCCCCTTTACATGGAAATGTCTCGACTGATATTTGTTTGCCTGGATGTTCTTAAGGTGTGAACCAAGTGTACATCTTAGGGTTTCAGGGCCAGGGATGAACAGAGTGAAATATCTTCACCTAAATTTTGCTGTATTAATAAGACTTTATCCTAATTTCAAAAATTTCTAGAGGAGCTTATAATTTCGGCTACTTTTTATAGTCATGAATTGGATCTGCCCATCTAATTCTGAATCTTCAGTGTACATTTTAAGGTTAACTTACTTTTATTTAAGGCTAAAAGTTCATTGCTATTAGTTTATAATGCCATATATTTGCATATTTATAATACTGTATATTACATAGTACACACGACTCAGTATCGTTCAGGGTGCCGTTAATTGGAAGGATTTCTCCGGAGACCCTCTGTTCTTAATGCAGCTCTGCAAACCTGCCCTGGTGCCTGCAATTCTATGATTACTGTTGTCGCATTATGTTCAAGCAGTATTTGAAGGTCTCTGTTACAATGCAGATGCAGTGGCTGTGAGCCGCATGCTTTGTGCCATCAGCAGACTTTGCTGCTTTAACTCAGAGACAGGACAGATCCATTTGACTGGGATGGGAAAGGGAGGGTAGTGTCTGGTTGGAAGCTGCAGTGGAGTGAGGGTACAACAGTTTTCCTTGAGCAACAAAATACACCAGACTGCATCTCATAACATGGAATCCTATTCAAAACCAGCTTCCCTTCTTTAATCATTGTCATCCCTTAACAGAGGAAAGAGTTGAGTCCTTGTGCTGTGGAGGGGTAGGGGGTGAAGAAAAGCCAGGAGGCCCCTTAATTCCTCGTAATTCTTAGTAGTTAAGCATCCATACTCTGGAGTTTGAATGTTGGTTCTTCCATTTGCTCAATATGACCTTGGGCAAGTTATGTAATTCTTTGTGCCTCAGTTTCTTCACTTGTAAAATGGGAATGATCATAATTTTCTCATAGAATTGCTATGAGGATAAAATGAGTTACATCATATAAAGTGCTTAAAATAGTGCATTAATAGTAACAACAATAATTATGATTGTTACAGCTTCTCCTATTACTACTTCACTTCTCCCATCAAATTGCAGCTTCTCTGTAATTCTTACATCCCTTTAAGCTCCAAAATACTTTTCATATAAAGAAGTTCCATCTAAATAAAACTACCCCCTAAAAAGATAGGGGCAGAGGGAAAGAATAGCCCCTACTGGGCTGTAAATATATAATTTGAGTTACCTGATTACATAGTCAAGTAAAATTGGGTGTCGGTTCTATTTTGTCTTCAGGTCTATTAGGCTAGAAATACGCCTTCTGCCAGAATAATGAAATGCAGTTTTACTATAACAAAATAATAGAGAAGCTCTTTCTAGTGGGATTTTTATTGGTTTGGGCCTTTTTTTCTGTGTGCTTTATTCAAGAGGCACTTAGTAGTCATGTGCTCTTGGGCAAATTACTTAACCACTCTGAATCTCAGTTTCCTCATTTGCAAAATGGCAGCAGCAATATTTACCGTGGAGAGTTCTTATTGGGAATAAGTGGAATGATTTATGCAAAGCACTTAATCTGGTTCCAGGCACATAGGTGGTGCTCCTTATATGTCAGTTTTCCTAGTAAATTCTTAATGCATGGATGATATTTTCCTTTATGCATTGATGATGACAGTGTTATTTGTGTAAGTAATAATTAGTTTTTTCAGCTCCTAGAATTTAGAGAATCTGATAACTTTGAGTTACTTTCAGGTCTATAAGTGTGCAAACCCCTTAGTTACCAAGTATTTGTTGAGCCTAAACTATGAGCATAGGTTTGCTTCAACAAGGATTTTACTGATGATGTTGAATGTATAAATGTGTGGATGTCTTTTTCTTTCTTTCTTTCTTTCTCTTTTTTTTTTGTGAGGAAGATTGTCACTGAGCTAACATTTGTGCCAATCTTCCTCTTTTTTATGTGGGACCCCGCCTCAGCATGGATTGACGTGTGGTGCTAGGTCCATGCCCTGGATCCAAACCTGTGCACCCCGGGCTGCTGAAGTGGAGTGCGTCAACTTAACCACTGCACCACTGGGCCAGCCCCTAAATGTGTGGATATCTTTAAAATACGTCTGTGGATGTATGTAATATATATTTTAGGTTTGAGGGTGGCTCTAATATTTAAATATTCTGACCCATTGTCTAACCCTGAGGTGTCCTTGTTTTTAATTCAGAAACCTATTTTATCATATATGAATTGCTGCTTCATCAAATGACACCTGTATGCTCCCCTGAGTAATTAGCTCCAACTGTGCTGGGTACTTCTTGAAACCTGGGAGACTGGGCTGGGAACAAGAGGCTATTGAGATAGCAACCCAGACTGGAAATGCCCCCTGAAGAACTAGCAAGTAAAATATTGTATATACGTGCACTTACACACACACTGAAGGGTTATGGGATTGCTTAGAGGAGACAGCGTTTGGGGTACTGTAGCCCATCTGGAATTTACTTTAGGGCTCTGGGTCATTCTAACTATAGTCCTGGGTTTTAGTTCCCCACCTATAAATCGGGGTGAGGATAGAGTTATTGCAAGGATAAATGGGTAGAATAAGTAGAGTACTTTATGAACCCAGAGGGAAAAAAGTTGTGAAGCTCAGAGCCAGTTTTTAAGAAATTACCATTTTTTAAATTTTACCATTACTGCTTTCACAAACACTTAGGGGGTGGTTCTGATTGTGTGTGTGTGTGTGTGCATGTGTGCATGCGCGTGTCCCCATCCACTTTAGTTCTCTGCCTGGCTCCTCTGCTTCCAATAGAAGTGAAAAAGAAAAAGAATATTTTCAGAGCTGGGCACTCAGAGATCTTTTCTGTTTCCTATAGCTACAACCCTGGACGCTTGCAAACCTGAGCTATAGCCCCCTGCGTCCAGTATTGTGTGCTTCTGGGATGGGTCCTGTATTAGTTTACTGTTGCTGTGTAACAAATCACCCCAAGCTTAGTGGCTTAAAACAACACACATTTTATTATCTCGCAGTTTCCTTGGGTTAGAAGTCCAGGTGAAGCCGGGTACCTGAGGGTTACTGTAGATATTCAATAAGAACATGATTGCCTTTTGACCTTGTTCAGTATGCTCTTTTCTTCTTTAACTTGAGGGGTGGCTTGGGTCTTCAGGATTTGTGAGCTTGTTCTGCAAAAGAAAGAGAATGCCTTTGGGGAGGTTGTGATCACCAGGTGGCCAGGCCCCAGCAGCTTTTGACACCCTGAAGTGAGATTGCCCACTTATTGGGAGTGACCTCTTTGTTTCTCCTCCTGCCAAGCCCCTTAGCTCTGTAAAACCCCCTGCTTTCTGCTCTTGTTAAAGCAGATTTGAATGAACTCATGCTCCCACCTTCTTGTTTTGGTGAATTCGAATAAACCTTTCTCCATCTCCAAGGACCAGTGTCTCAGTGTTTGGCTCATTGCCATCAGGCACATGAACTTGAGATTAAGAGATTTGGTATCACAGGCACAGCTTAGCTGATCCCCTGCTCAGGACCTCACGAGCTGTAATCAAAGTGTCATCCAGGCTGTGTTTTCATCTGGAGGCTCCCACTCCTCTTCTAAGCTCACTGGTTGTTGGCAGAATTCGGTTTCCTGGGGTTGTAGAGCTGAGGACTTCCAGAGACTGCCCAGTCTTGCCTGCCACATGGTGCTCTTCACAGCATGGCCGTTTACTTCCTCATGGCTAATGGGAGATGTCTGCTGCTGCCTTGATTCTCTCTGATTTTTAAAAATGTTTCACCTGATTAGGTCAGGCCCACTCAGGATAATCTTCCTAATTTAAAGTCAACTCTTAGGGAGTACTAACATCTGTGAAATCCTTTCACAGAAATGCTTAGAAGATGTGTACATCAGGGGGTGGGAATCTTGGGGCCTTCTTAGAATTCAGCATACCACAGACCCCTTGTTAAAATCTGCTCCACCCACAATGCACCTCTTTCTCTGGGAACTGCTCTGTCACCAGTAGCCATGTTGGTGACATCATTGGCCTCAGATGATTGGATTACAGACAGTTCAAAGGGTGATCTGCCCCTTGAGGGGAAGGTTACAGGTTTTCACTTTTCTAGGATCAAGTATTTGGCTTAACAATGTAAGTGTAACAATTACATTGTTAATTCTATAGTTTGAAAAGCTGGAGGAACCCTTTCAGGGTTATTTTGTATTTAAAAGCAGCAGTGTACTACCCAGGGGTGCCCCAGTAACACAGAGCATTAGCATCTTCTGTCCAACAGGCTACTTTATTCCTAGAAGTAGGTTATAGAACAGGAAAATCTGGTATATCCTCAGAAGCAGCCCAAAGTTTTATGGGGTTGTTTTGGTGAGGAAGATTGGCCCTGAGCTAACATACATCTGTTGCCAATCTTCCTCTTTTTGCTTAAGGAAGATTGTTGCTGAGCTAACATCCATGCCAATCTTCCTCTGTTTTGTATGTGGGATACCACCACAGCGTGGCTTGATAAGCGGTGTGTAGGTCTGTGCCCAGGATCCAAACCTGCAAACTCTGGGTTGCCAAAGTGGAGCATGCAAACTTAACTACTAGGCCACTGGGCTGGCCCCCAACCCAAAGTTTTTTAAAGAAAGAGCTGAAGCATATTTTGTGGCCTCCTTCAATCTTTCTTCAAGGTCCCGGTGACTGGAGCAATTTCTAGACTAGTGGCTGAGAATGTTGTCTCTGGAGTCAGGCGACCTCAGTTTCAGCCCTGATACCCCTCCTTACTTGCTTTGCATTCTTGGGCAAGTTTCCTTATTTCTCTGGCTCTATTCCATGTCTGTTAAATGGAGATAATAATACCAACCTCATTACATTATTATAAGAATTAAACAAGGTAGTATACAGAAATGGTTTAATAAGCACCCAATAAATTGTGGCCATTATTGGTTCACTCAGAAAGAACTTTTTATTTTATAATGGGCTACCAAGAGTTGGGGTTGGAAAGTTTTCTGTTATTGATAGTGTCACATCAGAAGGACTTTTGTTTGTGAAGTTAGGTCTGGACAGGAGCTTTCATCTGAAGTATAATAGGCATGTGGCTAAATAAGCAACACATATGTCTAATGTCAAAGTCATCTTTCTTCAGAGGAACAGAATTATTGGTTCTTAAAAATAAGTCTGGGGTTCCTTTTATCCTTACATCTAGCTTTGGGGATGCTTTCTAAAGAATATTGAGAATCCCCAGTCCAGGTTGTCAGGTGGAATTCCCCAGGGTAGGAGAGGACTGTTTCTCCCTCCTCCAAAAGGAAAAGGGCTGGATCCCCTACAGATGCCTGGATAAGCCACTGCTGCCCTGGAGGTTGTTTGAACTTGTCTATAGTCTATAGTCACCTTAAGTAAGTAAACCCAAAGAATTAATCACTCCCACTAATTAAATTGGTGATTTTTCATTCACTTCTGTGTGTGAAATTTTTCTGTGCCTAGTCCTGTCTTAAGATATTTCTTAAGAGTGAAGGAAGGGAACAACAGACAGAAATGTCTGGTTGTTATCCCATGATGAACCTCAGGGGAGTGTACAAGGGACTTGGTATAATGCCTGTTCTAAGGCGTGCAAGTGATAGCGGTCACCAGGTTACTATTGACCCGCTAATCTGGAGAAGAACAAATGATCTTCTAGAAAAACCATGCACAGGCAGTAGGGCACATCTGGGCCCCTTCCCTTGAGTTCTGGGCAGGAATCAGTATCCCTCTCTCCCGCTCAGATGGAGTTGACTAGGAGACCTGGCTATGAGAGATAATATTGTGTTGGGGTCACAAAGACCCCCAGGTTCAATGATTCACTAGGAGGATGCACAAGACTCAGTATAGTAGTGTTTATGGTGATGAGTTATCATAGTGAAAGGATGCAAAGTCAAATCAGCAAAGAAAAAAAGCACATGGGGCAGAGTCCTGGGGAAACCAGGTGCAAGCTTCCGAGCGTCCTCTGCAGAGTCACACGGGATGAATCTTCATTCCCTCAGTAATGAGTTGTGACAACTCATGTGAAAAATGTCAACCAGGGAATCTCATTGGAGACAGCCCCCACGGTTTTCATTGGGTCATATAGGCAGCCTCTGCTTGTCACATACCAAAATTGCAGACTCCAGAAGGAAAGCATGTGTTCAGCATAAGACATTTTGTTTGTACAAACAACTTAGGCATAATAAGCCACTCTTATCAGTTCTGGGAATGGTGGGAACCTTCCTGAAATCCAAGTTTCTAGACACCAGCCAAAGGCCATCATTGTGAGTAGGTCTTTCAAAGGTTAACATCAGGCTTGCTATGTTAACTTTTTTCTGCACAGTAGTCCACAGACTGCCACCTCTAGTCAACCATTGTCTGTGACGTGAAAACAGTACTTCTCCTGTGTTATTCTCCCCACAGATTCATGGATTCTTTCTCATGGTCATGCATATCAGAAAACTGACCTTGCTCCTTTCTTAACAACATCTCCTATAGATATAACTGAACAGACAGGTGGGCTATCCATTTGCACTGAGCCTGAGTTCTGGGTTGAGTGTTGTATTGGTGGGCTGGTGGCTCTGATCTCAGTAACTCACTGGTGAAGAGGAATCTCATGTGAATTATCATCAAAAAACTCTTCTTGTTCCACAGGAGTATGGAGACCATTTGTTAGTGATTACTTTAAAAGCAGTGATCTTTAATGTCTGTAATAGGGCAAAAAGTTTTCTGTTTTAGATCAGTGCTACCCAATAGAACATTTTAGCAATGATGGAAATGTTCACATTCTGTGCTGTCCAGTATGGCAGCCACTAACCACACGTGGCTACTATCATTTGAAACATGGCTAGTGTGACTGAGGAGCTGAATTTTTAACTTTCTGAATTTAATTAATCTTAAATAGCCATATGTGGCTGGCTAGTGGCTACTAGAATTCTAGATTGTCCATTTCGTGATTAAATGATCTGTTGATAAAAAAGGATATGCGGTGATCATCAAGATGATGGCACCAGTTGAGGTCTTTCTCCACAAAATGTCCTATATTTCCCCAAATCCTGCCTCTCCCCACTGGGCTTAAATTCCTCTTCTCCATCCAGCAGCTTCCACATTCAAAGCAAGGATCTTGTCCTCGAGTCTTTTCATGATCTAAATATCAATAATAGAATATCAATAATTAATAGGAAGGATAGGAGGTCTCTTATAGCACATCTGCTTCAATATTATAGCCAGGTGGGGGCATTTGGAACTTTCAGCTATAGACTGTTGGGTCAAACAAGTTCCTTGTTATAGAGAAATCTTGAGAATAGTATTTGTTATAACAGTCAGTAAGCACCATAAAATCATATGTTTTTATAAATGTTGTGTTCTGACTTCCCTGGGGTGCAGTCCCTGAGATGGATTTGTGTGCGGGTGGTTTATTGGGGAGTGGTCTCAGGAACAACACTCACGAGGGGCTGCACAGAGCAGGGTTGGGCAAAGGGGAGGTCAGCTGGGATGCAGTTGCAACAGAGGCCTCGGCTGATCCCGTGGTGCTCTCTGAAGCTGGGAAGGCTTTTCAAAGTTGTCCCAAATTGAGGCAAAAGGACCAGCCCTTTGCATCATCAGCCAGTCACTGGGTGCTGGTTGCAGCCCCCACTTTGGCTGAGCGACAAAGCTGTGAGCTGTCAGCAAACCTCCCTCCCAGCAGCCCCAGAGACGAGCGCCTCGGCTGTATCACAGCATCCACTGCGATGGATTTCTTTTTCATCTCAAAAGGAGACCTGCCTGCTTTCCCTAGGCTTTCGGGCTTTTGCAGAAGGCAGAACAATGTTGTGGTTAAAAGCAAGGCTTTGAAATTGGTTCAAGTCCTGTGCCCTGTGACCTTGGGCAAGTTACTGACTCTCTTTAGGTCTCAGTTTCTTTGACTAGAAATTGAGGATGATGCCACCTGTTTGTCAGGATTGCTGTGGGAATGGAATAACGTGATGAGCGGAAAGCACTTAGCACAAGGCCTGATGCTTGGTAAGCCCTCAATAAATGGTCGCTATTGTTACAATTCTAGGAATTTTATAAGACACAGATTTTGGGTACAAGCATTTCCCACTGGGAGCACAGTAGAGTCGAGTGACAGTTTTTGGCAACAGAGGATGAAAAAAAGCTGTGCTTCACCACGCACTGCCCGGGCCCTGCACTTCTCCTGCCTTCCCCTTTGCTCTGGCAGAAGGGCCTGGAACTGGGATAAGCTAAGCTGGAAAATCCAACAATGGGAACAAGGCTGCTGCTGTTTCTAGATTCAGAGAGGAGAGAAGCTACTTGGAGAGCCCTTGATCTTTTGCTCAGGAGGAAATAGGCCCAGGAAATTACAAGACGCTTGCTCATTGATGTTTAGGTTAATGACACAGCCCTTAGAGATTTCTTGAAATGCTTTCTCTGCAGATACACATCCCCCTCAGTTCTAATCACATTTCCTTAATCTTGATGGTATGTGGCATGAACATAACCTTTACCACTTTCAAGCACTTCGCAAATATTAACTAATTAATTCATCTCATAAAAGGAGAGTTTTTTTGGCTCAGTCTTGGCAGCCCAACTCTCCAGCCTCAATAGCAGTTAGTCCCAGAGCCAGGGGACACACTTTATTAACTTCATTAACATACTTTTTCAAGCTGGTGTTCCACATATAGGAAGAAATAGCTGCTAAACCCAGCTCACTGCAACTGACCCCCAGGTGGGGGCTTCCTGCCTTTGCTTTTGTGGTGTTCTTGGATCTCTTCATCTGCTAATCCTGTGAGAGAGGGTACTGTGGTGTAAAGCAGAGCATCCCAGACCTGGATTTCATAAACCAGTACATTTTAAAAAGAAAAATCAGTTTTCTAAGAAAGGACATAAAAAAATCCTTACTGTCTTTTGTAACCATCATTTCATAAAAAGGAAGGAAATTTTAACAGAACAAAATAAGGAAGATAGTCTCGGGATAAAGGACATCTTTTAAAGTTGAGTCCGTCCAGCTTCATGGAAAACCTACCTTCTCTGTGTTTTTTCTCTTTTGCCTCCAACAGGTGAAAACCTCCTCCTGGGCTGGGTCTGGCTGCAGGGCCAGGAGCAGACCACTGGGGGAGGCACACACCCTATTGGTCCTCGTAGCCGGGGTTCCCAAAGGGCAGTGGCAGCGTTCTTCATTTTATCACTATACCTGGTGATACTTAAGACAATGCTTAGCACATAGTGGGGACACAATACCTATTTGTTGAATAAAGTAATGAATATGATTGTCTGGCTGTGACCTTGGCTAGGTCACAGCGTTGCTGGGCCTCAGATCTGTACAATTAGATTTGTGCAATCCCAGCTGTATGATCTGTGCAATTGGAAAGTCGTGTTGGATACCTGCCAAGTTCTCTTCCCTTTAACAAACAAAAACCAAAAGCTAGGATTGGAAAGGAATAGTAGAGTGTTTTCTTTTCCTTTCCTTTTTTTAAAAGGATAATTAAACTTTTTGGGCCACAATGATTTTTTCAGAGGTTTGTTACGATGTTTATCTCCTAAATTTTATAGGTAACCCCTGCTTCTCAGGGACCCCAGGTGAGGGAGGGGCCCTTGCAGACTGAATTATTAATTTAAAATCCAAGTGTTGGGGAATGGAGAACCTTGCTACAATTTTTATTTAGAGGCCCAGATATTGACTTTAAACAACTCTTCTCTGTTTTTTTCTTTTCCTAGAGAGCATTTTTTTAAAAAAAAAATCTATTTTATTATACGTTTTGTTATTATTATTGTTATTTAAAAATGTCCCACGGTCACTATGTGTAATTGATTTGAAAGGTCTGATAAATCTTTGATGAATAATACAACAGTCGCTCTAGCTTATGCATATTTCAAAGCCAGCGAAATCCCGAGAGCCGGCAGCAGGCAGAGGGCTGAATACACATTATGGCTCTCTTTCCACATTCCTACTCAACCTGCTTTCTTTAGGGAGAAGCTTCTTTTTGTTGTGATCAGCCAGAGGTGAGGAATGAGGGAGAGATGGATTTTCATTAAGCATAGAGGCTTTGTGTGAAATTTCTTCATCTGTCTGAACATCTGATAGGAGCAGGGCTGTAAAAATGATCTCAGACTGGACTGTACATACATTTTGATTTTGAATGATGCTGAGTTATGTAAACATTTCCCTGAGTTATGGCAAATGTTTAACTGAAAAAAGAATTCTTAAGACAAGATATTAATATGGATTATCTGCTTCTTAAAACAATAACCATAGCCTGCATCCTGTGTGTTTCTTGGGGAATATGGAGGATTCATTTTTCAATTAGGAAATTTCATGTGAATGTAAAGGATTTTTTTCATTAAGCTTTCATTGCATTGTTTCTAGATCAGACATGGCTAGAACATAATGATAGTATCATTTGGCACTAGAAAAGTTAACTAGATATGATATCTTCATCCTGTTGTTTCAAGTGGAGGGGTTTTTTTTTGAGACTGATAAATTGAGAGTATTTTAAAAATGTGATCTGCCATTTATGAGTGCTATTTCTTTAAAATCGAGTGAGGCTTCTTGTCTGCTACGAATGCCTAGGCTGTTTCCTGTGTCACCCTACTCTAAGAGCAGTCTGGCTCTGCCCTCTGTTGCCCTCACTTTGCTTGGAGCTAGACTACACTTGGATAGGTTTTTGCAGAGCTGGGATGAGAACCCAGGCTCTATTGACATCACCACAGACCCTGATCTCTGGGGGTGTTTGTGAACGGGAGGCAGTTAGGAAATCACCACTGGCCTTCCCCTCATGCCTGCCCTTCTGCTCTCAGAGCTTTGTGAGATGGTTTGTGAATGCGAGTGTGAAGACTGGGGTGTTTACTCTTGTGAGAGGGGGCGTTGTGGGTAACAGAGGAGCTCTTTGATTCATTTCCCAGAGTTGGCCGCACTATTTGCTAGCTATGTGGGCTCAGACAAATTACATAGCTGATCTTAGCGTCAGTTTTATCATCAGTAAAATGAGGATAAACATACACACTTCATAGGATGGAGATTAGGTGAGATAATGTATATACAGTACCTTCCATAGCACAGGCCACAGAGTTTCTTTTTCACATGTCTGCTTATTTCTGTAATCTGTTATCTGAATTAGAATCATCTGTGTTTTCACTGCTCTAAGAAATTTCTTTTCTCACATAGCTACCCTTCAGCTGAAGGTCAGCCTGAAGTGTGTGATTCGCTAACTCTTAGGGGCCCTGCCTTAGAGGACCTGAGGACAAGTAGGACTGCATGCTAGAATGAACATAGCCCAGCAGGAGGGGTTTTAAAAATGCCCATGTCTAGGTCACCCTAATTTCATTTTTAGACTGCTCAAGCAATCTGAGGCTTGGAGAAACCTCATCTTTACAAAAGACTCCCACATTCAATCCAGTCTAAAGCAGCAGGAGAGGTCTGCGTTATTTTCCCCTTGCTGCTGTGAAGTGGAACATGGTGGGAATAGACCACAGAAGCAAGAGCAGGAAAACGCTGTTCTTATGAATGTATAGGCACAGTTAGATTTCCTGCATCCCAGCTCTGCCACCTGCCCTGCCACCCCCTGCCTATTCCTTACCCTCCTTCACCGTGTATTCTTGCTGAGCCGTGGAGAAAGTCCTGAAAGTGCTAAAGCAGGTAAGTGGGAGAAATAATTTTCTTTTTTCTTTTTGGTGAGGAAGATTGCCCCTGGGCTAACATATGTTGCCAATCTTCCTTTTTTTGTGTGAGGAAGAATGGCCCTGAGCTAACATCTGTTCCAGTCTTCTTCTGTTTTGTATGTGGGATGCCTGCCACAGCATGGTTTGATGAATGGTGCATAGGTCCACGCTCAGGATCTGAACCCGCAAACCCCAGGCCACCAAAGTAGAGTGTGTGAACTTAATCACCGTGCCACTGAGCCAGACCCAATAACTTTTGTTTTTAGAGAAACTAGTTCCAAGTCATATTTTAAGGCTGTGAAATAATTAATTGAAAACTCTTTGGAATTCCTTTTGGTATTTTATGAAAAAATGATTAGAAGGCAAAATTTTCTTCACACACAACCACTTAGATATAGTGTTTGTGTTTATTTTCATTTATTTATTTTTTTATTGCAGTAGCATTGGTTTATAACATTATATAAATTTCAGGTGTACAGCATTATATTTCGATTTCTATACAGATTACATCGTGTTCACCACGCGAAGACTAATTACAATCCGCCACCACACACCTGTGCCTAATCACCCCTTTCACCCTCCCTCCATCTTCCCCCATGGTAACCACCAATCCAATCTCCGTTGCTATGTGTTTGTTTATCATCATTTTTATCTTCTGCTTATGAGTGAGATCATATGGTATTTGACTTTCTCCCTCTGACTTATTTCACTCAGCATAATACCCTCAAGGTCCATCCATGTTGTCACAAATGGCCAGATTTTTTCATTTCTTATGGCTGAGTAGTATTCCTTTGTGTATATGTACCACATCTTCTTTATCCATTCATCCCTTAATGGGCACCTAGGTTGCTTCCAAGTCTTGGCTATTGTGTATAATGCTGCAATGAACATAGGGGTGCATGTATCTTTATGCATTTGTGTTTTCTTGTTCTTTGGATAAATACCCAACAGTGGGATAGCTGGATCATATGGTATTTCTATTCTTAATTTTTTGAGGCATCTCCATACTGTTTTCCATAGTGGCTGTACCAGTTTGCACTCCCACCAGCAGTGTACGAGGGTTCCCTTCTCTCCGCATCCTCTCCAACACTTGTTGTTTGATTTGCATTTTGTAGTTTTGATTTGTATTTTGTAGTTTTGATTTGCATTTCCCTGATAGTTGATGATATTGAACATCTTTGCATTTGCCTGTTGGCCATCTGTATATCTCCTTCGGAGAAATGTCTGTTCGATCTTTTTTGTGTTTATTTTTGAACCCGTACTGGCCATCGCTACGCAGAACAAACTATCATGGTACTAACACCACATCCCCAACCTACGCCCTCTGTCTGGGTGGCTCCATCTGAAGATGGAGCTCTAGGCCTCTCTTGATTGTTCAGGAAGATTCAGTGTTTGAGTCACGAGGGGTTTTAATAAGCTGGTAGATTAATGACGGAAAATAGCTATTTGATCTTTATGGCACGCTGGGTGTTATCTTCTGGGGTAAATTATTTAGACAACAGTGTATCTTTGCATGTAATAAACAACAATATTAACTACCAGTTTCAATGGTAAGCATAATAATAGCTAATAGAGTTTGCTTTGTGCCAAATACTGTGCTAAGTGCTGTACAATCCATTTATAATAATTTGTTATAATGACTCATCTAATTTTTCTAGTACTCTGCTTTTATCCCCATTTCACAGATGAGGAGCCTTAGGCTTAGAGAGGCTAAGTAACTGACCCATGATCATACAGCCAACAAGGGACAAAGACTGGAGCCCCTGCAGCGTGGGGTCAGGCCTACTTTCTTCGTCTACTACTTACATTTCCAGCTGTTTGATGTAAGTCGAGTCTTGAATTAATTTTCCCTAAATTTGTTTGAATAACTTTTAGATGTGCAGGTAAATTTTACTGCATATTCCTTGATGCTTTTCCAATGTTCAACCCCCTGGACTGAAATGTTATTGATATGCATAGAAGAATAGATCAATATTGGTTCAGTCACATTAGACATGTGATTTGAAAAAACATTTCATCTTGATCCATAGCAAGAGCTACATTTTTACATTATGATCTAGTACACACATACATATATCTGTAATTAAAACATGACAAAGTGCTTGACCTTTATTATGTGAGACATACTCTGATACGGTCCAATTCTATTCTGCTCTGTTCTATTCCATTCCTTTCCATTCCTTTGTTCTATTTCACTAAAAACGAGCCTCTTGAGATCAGCTAAATTTCACTTCTCACTCCTGGGTCACAGCCCGCATTTTTGAGAAGCTGTCCTTTGGCTGGATAACTTTTGCTCTTCTTTGGAAATACTCTGCACAGTGTCTTATATTTCCACATCCCTCTAGAGGGTTTTTCAGATTGTGAGGAATAGCCAAGGTGAAATTGGTGTTGGAGGACCCTGAAGAAGGTGGCATTCTTTCTCTGAAAGAGGTCAAGACTATAAATCCATCTGGCTTGTTCTGGTGTGCTGAGAACTCCAGCTTTAGAAGCTGGGACCCAGCAGGATAGCACTCAGCATGGTACAAAGTCCAGCCAGCCAATGAATAAAGACTTGAAAGCCTGACCAGCTCGGGGCAAGGGTTCTTCAAGAGTATTCAAGGGCGAAAGTAATCTCGGATTTTCAATAGTTCCTCAAGCAGAAACACACCTCTCGCCTTTCTGCAGCACGTTGAGGAGAACTGGAGTGGCTCGTGAAGTTAGCCGCGGCTCGTTCGATGACTGAGAACTGCTGCAGTGTTGACTTGCTGGTCGTCCTGGTGTCATGGGCTACTGCCACTAGCGGACATGATGAAGACGAGGAATGTAAGTGAAAGTTAGGGAAAAAATACAACAGTTAGACACAATCCCTCTATTTTGACATTCACAGGCACCAGTTGTTGTTTTGTTGATTTTATTTCTTATTCTGCTTTTTGGGTGTAACTGATAGGAAAGGGCTTAATGCTAATAATAGTTAACATTTATCTAGTGTCAGCTCTAGCCCAGGTACTTGCCTAGTGCCTTATGTGGACTGGCTCATTTCATCCTTGCAAAAACCTACTGAGGTAAGCAATTATCTCCCCTTTATAACGATGTGAACGTTGAGGTTAGAAAGGCCAAGTAAACCTTCCAGAGATTATATAACCAGTAAGTGGTGGACACGGGATGGAACCAAGGCAATCTGGATCCAAAGTCTGTGCAGTGAGCGATCACATCACAGTCTGATGATTCCGCTTCTCTTCTTTGGCTCCTGGCAGTCGATTTCACAGGGAGGGGGCTGAGGTCTATGTGTATAGTGATGGGCACTCAGTCATTCTTTCAGTAGGTAAGTATTGAGCATCTTCTCTACCTGGCACTGTGGGTATGTACTGTCTGGCTCGTAAAACTACCAGACGGGTTTTTCCAGAGTCTCAGTGCCTTCGGAACAGTTGAAAATTCTGGTTGCTTGTACTCCAGTACTTGGAACTTAGTACTCTGATGGACTGCCCAGGTGGCAGAGGAAGGTACTGGAGAGCAGCCATGGCATTCAGGGTGGCCAAGTCTTTGCGTAGCATGCCTGGCAGCCAGCAATAGAAAATGGTCTGGCTGATCTGGCAGAGCACAGGGACAGGAGTGGTGGGTGACAGGTGATGGAAATACATCGAAATCATGAAGACAGTAGGTGGCATCTGAGAGGACAGAGCAGCCCAAAGCTGAGCCCAGTCTTGCCCTAAGATTCTGGAACTAAACTTCAGTTCCCAGGAGGTCTCAAAAGGCAGAAGAGCACCAGTGAGAGAGGAACTGAGCATTATTACAGCATCAAACCTCTGTCTATGAATCCTTAAATTCCCTTCGAGTAGTAACAGAATTGGCCAAGAATTAGTCTGAGCTTAGAGATGAGGACTAAGTGGTTAGGTGTGGAAATGGCGAGCTTCAGGGATAGCTGACTAGGTTGTCATTACGTTAGGAATGGAGGCACAAATGAGTTTGTCCAAATAAGCATTTCTACTGGGCAAAATGCACCAGGAGGCAAGGTTCAATGTTAAAAATTAAAATGTTACAAAAGAAAAAAAATCTGATAGTTTCTGTTTTTGATTTTATCAATGTCCTGGCAGGGCCTGGAAGATAATTATGCGTGTGTGTGTGTGGGAGGACGTAAGGAAACTGTGAAAGCTGTTAGGAAGCTTTCCCTTAAATGACAGCCTCCAAACCACTTGAAAGTGAGAATAACAGTAATACTGATTTAATAATCATTAATTCTTCTAAGCATATTCAATAAATGCAGAAGATTCAATTATTTTAGGAGATTTAAAATTATTTCAATGAATTGGACTGTTTTATATTTTATTTTGTGGCATAGGACAGATGACTATGTAAACCTCGGTGTGGCTCTTGAAAAGGAAGTAGCTGGCCATGGATTGGTGATTGCTTCTAAGCTCTTTGGCTCACTGTTAGAATTAGATCACCAAGCGCTCTCTCCTCCCTCCTGGAGGGAGCTGCTCCTTAGCTCGTTGTTCAGAATCCTTGTGGGAGAGATACTTGATCAAACATTTCTGCTGTGGAGAAGATTCCGTCCATAGTACTTTTCACTCATTCTTTATTTTATTTGTCCCAAGGAGATGGCCACATACAGAGAGAACCATACTTTTAATTCATAGAGGAGCATTGCCATCTGGATGAAAGATTATATTCTGAAGCCTCAATAAGTGAGTTTTATTTCCACCTTTGCTTGTGACTCACTCTCTCTGAGATGCCTTTTCCACGCCTGTAAAATGGAACAATTAATCTCCACCTGTGTCACAGTAGTGTTATGAAAATGAGTTACAAAATGCTCGCAGTATACTTTGAGCTCCTTTTGGGGAAATATAAAATATTACTATTGTGTGATAAATGATAAAGCTTAGTACATGAGTGTACATTTTTATGGCACTAGAGCATGACAATGGAAATAAATCGACAAACTTGAATTATAATGTAAACTGACATAGCTTCTCTGGATAAGATGATCTTCCAAAAGGAAATTTCAAAAATCAAGAACAAAGTAAAAATAAATATTTATATATTTAAAAATTCTTTTTTTAATTTTTTAAAATTTTAAAATTTTATTTATTTATTTTTTTGAGGAAGATTAGCCCTGAGCTAACTGCTGCCAATCCTCCTCTTTTCGCTGAGGAAGACTGACCCTGAGCTAACATCCGTGCCCATCTTCCTCTACTTTATATGTGGGATGCCTACCACAGCATGGCGTGCCAAGCAGTGCCATGTCCGCACCTGGGATCCAAACCGGCAAACCCCGGGCCGCCGAGAAGCGGAATGTGCGCACTTGACTGCTGCGCCACCGGGCCGGCCCCTATATTTAGAAATTCTTGAATGTTCTTGGTGCTAACTAAAACACTAGCCCAGCATTTTCCAAACTGTGTTTATAATCTCTTATTTTTATTGTTTATTATGATACATTTCATGAGAAATTAAAAGGTATTCAATGAATAATATGTTCAGTAGTCAAATAAAGAAATGCGAGTTTAGGGGCCGGCCCGGTGGTGCAGTGGTTAGGTTCGCACGTTCTGCTTCTCTGCGGCCCGGGGTTCGCCGGTTCAGATCCCGAGTGCAGACATGGCACCGCTTGGCAAAAGCCATGCTGTGGTAGGCGTCCCACATATAAAGTAGAAGAAGATGGGCATGGATGTTAGCTCAGGGCCAGTCTTCCTCAGCAAAAAGAGGAGAATTAGCAGCAGTTAGCTCAGGGGTAATCTTTCTCAAAAAAAAAAAGAAATGAGAGTTTAAACAGTAAGGTTAAGTGCTAGGTTACACAGCTTTCTTTCTGTCCATTGTGCTTCTGCAAAAGAGGGGAATGGTTTGTAGAATTTCTAAACTACTTTGACCAGGGAAAGTAATTTGGAAAAAGTTGTTATGGGTCAGAAAAAAATGTAAATAAGTGTATGTTTAAAATAGTTCAGTTTTTGGTTGCTTAAGTATCCTTGGTAATTAGTAATACTGAGATAAATTATTTTACTACTTTTATGTACTTGCTAAGTTAAGAAAATTTAAAAGTAATACATTAATATACTTTCTGTGGGATTTTAACAGCCTGCATATTACATTCCATAGGTAAGTATACTGAATATATAGATCATGATTCTTTTCTCATGTACATGAACATTCCATGTGTATATACATATGCACGTATAAACAGAGTATAATCCTTTGATTTAGTTGTTTTCTGGGCCTTTTTCCTGTCCGTGTTGTAATTTGTCCTTCCTTTTTTATGTGTTTGTAAACTGCATAGAAAGGGAAATTAGATTTTAAGAGGAAGAAGCAATAAGTATTAGGAATGAGTGCTTCATAAGTCATACAAGTTATATGGATTTCTTAGCTATGAGATGTTAAGAGAACCACTTTTTTGACTCCTTGAAAGAAAATTTTGTAAAAAGCCATGATTTGGCTGAAGTACGGTTGTTTCAAAAAACAATAATAGATATGTCAAGGAATGTCAGGCCCTAAAATACTCTGTTAATAGGTGTTGTCTGTATTTGGCAAGGTCTATGAACATTCTGGCTGGAGAAAGAGTTTTTGACTTGGGTCCCTGGAGGCTTGCTGTTTGAAGTAGCTATGACATTTAATAGTGACCCTGGGAGGCTGGAATGTGGAGTGTCACTGGCATAATTTTGTTATTTTAAACTTTTAAGTTAAAGAAAAAAAAGCGTTCTTTGGCTGTCTCTTTGCCGGAGGCCTGGGCTGCAGTGGCTCTGTGGCACAGCCCCCAGTTATCTGCTGCTGCTTGACGTTCTGTCGTTTCTTCTTTCCATTCTGTCTTCTCAGGGCACCAGGGACACCACCAAAATGTTTCCATTTGATGATTGTGTGGCTTGACTCTCTTGGGTTGTGTGGTGGTTGTTTTGAAGAGGATGGGAAAACTCTCCCTTTTGAATGAACACTGCTTCTCTACTGAGAAAGTGATCAACGTTTAAAATCTCTCTTGGGGCAGGAACTAGGAAGAAAACATTTTTCTCTGGAGTTTTCTGACTTATTCACCAGAAAGCTACAATGATGTAAAGTGTGGGAGACACTCAGAGGCATCACTCCAAAAGCCATGTCTGAAGTCCCTATTTTGGAGAGACATTTTCTGCCTGTCAGCTTTGTGCTACTCCTGTCTTTTCACTTCAAGGTACAAGATGATTAACAGTTTGTGTTAATAGCCACGGCCGCTCGCCCTGTGTAGAACACTTAATGAACGTGAGGCAGTTCTTTTGGGAAACATTTTGGACCCTTTATCCAAAGGAGATAAATAATAAATTATGTCTCTCCAAACATGTCTCTATTAAAGCCAACTATCATTTATCCCAAGAAGAATAAGAAAGAAAAAACAATAAAAACTTTAAACTTAAGTGATTTTTATTATTGGTTTGGGATTTAGATCTTCATAATGGTTGCTCTCTTCTCAGAGTGTAACAGGCGAGATGCATGGGGTCCTTGCCTGCCTCTGTAACTTACAGTCGGGTAGCCTTGAGAGAATTATTGTGCTCTCTGTGATCTGTGAAATGGGATAGAAATATCTGTCCAAACTGTAGTACAGAATTCCTGTATTGTTAAAAATAACAATGAGATAAATCACAGGTACTTGGAATACGATAAGGGGCTAAAACGCTCTGAGGTGATGTTGTTGTCTTTCTGAAGCTTTTTTAAACAGTGGTCCTTTCTACAGTACAAAGCATCTTTGGACTTACAGGGCAAGTAAAGGAAAGGAGGTTTAAACAATAGCAGCAAGTAACTAGATTTATTTGTCTGTACTGAGTATCTAGTGATGCTGCCTAAGTGAGACACAATTCAGTTCAATTTGAGGAGCAATAGGCAGTTATACAGTAGCTGATTCCTTCCTTGCTTGGCAACATGTTTTACAGAAGAGTTTTGTACTACTGGAAGTGTGAAGAGCTTGGCGCAGCCCTGGGTACATATTAACACCCAGTACACGCTCATCAGCAACATTGTTATTATAGGTATCATCGTCATCATCAGTGCCTGTGATCCCAAGTGGAAAGGGCAGGGTGGAGCTGGCTTTAGGGACAACTAGATCCAGCATGTCACACGCCATCTCTTATTTCTGCCTCTTTGCCTGGAAGCCTCCTTCTGTCTCTCTTAAGAGCTGCTTCTCTGCTCAGCTGGGGCATGGCCGCAGGCAGCTCTGTCCTCCCACTTCTGTAGCTTCTCAACAGAGACATGCAGACACACTTCCCCACAGCTCAAATTAAAAAAATCCTAAGGAAGAACCCTGATTTGTGTGGTGCCACTTGTGTGCCCCCATTTTGGACCAGTTATCAATCAGTTTTTATTAAACAAGGTAATTGATATCACAACATTTTGTAAATTGTAAAGACATGGAGACACAGGGTATTATAATTATAGACATAATTATTGTTTTCATTATTTTCTCCCTCCCTTCTTTATCTGACTCACTTCTACTTTTTCTTCAAAATTTGATACAGACATGGCTTTTCGAAGAGACCTCCTTTGACCCCCTCAGGCTGGATTATATGTCCTTTCCTCATGTTCCATAGTACCTGGTGCTGTCCCTTGTCCCTGCACTTCCTGTGCTAAATTCACCCCTAGACTCTGAGCTCTGAGAGAAGCTGTATCCTGTGTCTCTGGTTTCTAGCACACAATGGGTGCTTAATAAATATTTCTTGAATAAATTATTATTCTATAGATGAATAATAATTGAACTAAATGTGTAATGAACCTAGGATATCACTTAGAAGTTATTTAAAATAAATCCATGAACAGGGTTTGTTCTCCTATGATTTGTCTCTGCCATTCTTATGACTACATATTAACTGCATTGAAGCAAAGTTGTTTGAAGACAATAGCAAGAGTTAACTTTTGTTGAGCACTTACTTGTCAGACACTATTCTAAGTGTTTTACACGTGTTAACATAGTCTTCACAAGAATGGGTTCTTACTAATATTATTTTATAGGTAAGGAAACTGAGGCACAGAGAAATTAAGTAACATGCTTAAGGTCACACAGCTAATAAATAAATGGTGAGAATGGCTTTCAAATGGAGATAGTCTGTCTCAAGAGCCTTTACTCTGAATTATAGGTTAGTAGTTTATGGTGCTTTGCTTAAATGAGTTTTAATCGTATAATATGTTCCTACAAACAAATCTTTTTGTTAGTTTTGAGGGAACAAACAAATTCTCTCTAACCCTTTTGCTTCTCTACTCAGTACCCATGACAGTCACTCCCCCACGTGAATACCGCCATCAACAGCATCAAAAAACACCTACCGAGCCAACCCATTAAGTGCAGGATACGTGCTAGGTACAGGGACATAAATGGGTTCATGACACATGGCCTTTGCCTTCAAATAGCTTAAAATACAGTTAGAAATATAGCCCATACGCTTAGGAAGAGAACTCTCATTCCAGACAGTCTGGGCTATGTCCCAAACAAATCATACAGAAAATAAGTGCTTCGCAATAATTAGAGTATTTTAAAAAGTAGTGGAACTGTCTGGATTTGAAACTCATGAGATGAGGCACACCCCAGTGGACTGTCAATTCCTTGAGCATGGGGCAATGTCTCAGTTATCTTGGATAAACACAGAGCCTGGTGCAGAGTAGACCCTTGTCTGTGCTGTGAAGTGATATGGATCCTAACTCTTAACTTATAACCTGGATGTGGGCAAGTGAGCTACCCCATCTGTGCCTCTTTACTCATCTTACTGCCCTCGAGCTGTGTTACTTAGGAATGGTCATGAGATGGCCTTTGGAAAGTTGGAAGCAGAGTTTCTAGCACCCAGGACTGGGTAGGGGAGATAGCTGTGCACTGGTTCACGTGGTTTTGAGAAGTAATCCTGTAACCGTTTAGAGAGGAGCACACTGTTTAGGACTTTGCTTCTGAAGCTGAAATTTGGCTTAATTGAGTGTGATGTCTCCAGGCACAAACTTCTCCATGGGAGCCTTGTGGTTGCAGTTGCCGACTCAGCTGGGTGTCGGAGGGCCCTGGAGATGTAAACTGCTGGGATGAACCCAGACTTCAACTCAAAACAAGCCATCACAAGTCAGCTGCCAGTTCTTCACACTTTTCCAGACTGAGCAAAGCATTTCACTGAAAAGTTGGCCCACAAAAAATTTCCAGTGAATCCCAACTGGTTTATAACTTGTATACGTGACTGAAACCAAGAACATTTCATGTCCTCTTACATTCTGTTCCCCAGGCTTTTGCAGATCTGTTTTTCTTTTTCTCACATGTTGAAGCTACTTTTACTGCCTGAGATCGTATTCTCATCGTGTCCACGGGAGTCTGCAGTCGTGATTAGTGACAGAAAACAGACTCAACCGCATCTTTCACTTCCCTGCCACTCGGTAGGAAGGCAGCGGGGGGAGGAAGGCTTTGTCTTTGTGGGCTGAGCCCTCATCAGCTGATAATTTCGGCACCATGGACCTTAACCTCCCACCATGTTCCAAGATCAGGCTCACAAAGAGTCTGGAGCAGTCTCTCCTGGCATATTCTGAAAATGAAGCAACCCAAAGGACTTTAACCCTCATGTTTCTGTTGAACCCCAGGACCTAATTTCTGACATTTCTATTGCATGCTTGGTAGACTTGCTATCTTTTCTGCCTCCTCTCTTGTTTGGGTTGCAGATAACACATGAGGATGCAGAGGACCAAGATCAGTTTTGAGTCTTGGCAAACAGGCCACTACAGCCAAATTGCATCCAGACACTTCAGGTTTTGTCTTCTGGGAAGCACCATTGCATAATGGTCAAATACTAGGGCCGTGGAGCCTGAGGAGGCGTGAGTTTGAATCCCACCTCCACTTATTAGCAGTACCTCTGCCTCAGTTTCCTTATACATAGAATGGTAATATGCTAAAATATGCCTTTGGTAAAATTTTAGTAAGCATTATATGATATAAGTATTTAAAGAATGCACTAAAGTATCTGTAAAGTAGTAAGCATTGGTATTATTACCTGATGACAGTGCTGAGCCTATAAAATTTACGTAGGAGTTGGTAAATGGATACAGTGTTTTTGTATCTCTCTTAGCGGGCGTCTGAGCAGACCAATAAAGATGTAGGCTGTTGTTAATATTGTCGAGTGGATTCTGACTCCTAGCACTCCAGTGGACAGCTGACCAAAGCCCTGCCCAGTCTTTTTGCGCCCTCTTCTCACCTTCCAGCGCTGTATCAGACTATGCTCCACTGCTTATTCATAGGGTTTTCACGGCCAATTTCTTTGGAAGTGGGTGGCCAGGTCCTTCTCCCTAGTCTATCTTAGTCTGGAAGCTCTCCTGAAACCTGTTCACCATGGGTGACCCTTCTGGTATTTGAAATACTGGTGGCATATCTTTTGGCATCAAAGCCACACGCAGCTGCCACAGTGTGACAACCAACAGACGGGCAGTATGGTTCCCTGACCAGGAAGCAAACCAGCGCCGTAGCGGTGAGAGTGCCGAATCTTAGCCAGTAGACCACGGGGCTGGTGAAAGATGTAGGAGAAGCATCCAAAGTGGTGGCTGCTGGAAAGTCACCACTTGGTGTTCTTGCTCCAGCTATTCCCTTTGACCTTTCTTAGTTTGCATCTTTGGCCCAGACCATCATCCTACCTCCATCCTTCCTGAAATGGTACACCTGGAGCCTCATCAACCCAACAGTTACTATAAGCAAGTGATCAGATGCAGGGAATTATTGATAACCTGTGGAACACCGCAACAAGTAGCTGCCTCCTTCTTCTTGAAATACTGAAATATTAAAGAGTATGGAGACATTTTAAAGATAAGCTGCTTTGAGTGTGTGCATTGCAGCCTCCTAGAAGGGTGGAGATTAGGCTCTGGGGCCCTAAGGCTGCCCTGTTCATAGTCTGATTGGCATGCTTTGCAGGTGCACAGCATGATGATGATGGATTAAATTGGAGCAGTTTGGCCTCACCTGTGTCTACACCATTTGCGTTGTCAGGCCTGGATCTATGTGCGCATGGACTCATTGGCCTGACCTCACCCACCCCTGATGAGTAGACAGAAGCTTCTGAATCTCCTGTCACTTTAGGATTAATACCAGACAGGGAGACCTTGCTAGGTGGCAGACTATGACACAAATCACAATCATGGGATACTTTTGTAGCTTCTAGCACTTATTAGTTGGAATAAGAGTGAAGTGATAGCCAATTGAATAAGTGAAATAGGTAAATTTTGGAATCATAGTCATCTTCCTGAGAAGCGGAGAGTTTCTGTGGGTTTTTAGCAGGGAGCGACTGACCCACGTGTGGAAACATTCTAATATGACATGTGTCTTCTGAATCAGGGAAGACTGATATCTCAGATCCACAAGTTGCCATTTTTGGGTCCATGACATCATTGTGGACAAAGTTCCCGTGGTTTAAGTGCTGGGCTCTTGTCTTAGCCCTTCTGCATTTCTTTATTTTTAACACCAAGATGTTTCAAGATTGAAAACTGGGGAGAGCAGGACAGGAGTTTGTAGTAAAGAAGAACCAGTTTTCCTCTATCCTTGTGCCCTGGAAACATATGAAGACTAAAACCTGCGAGTTGGAGAATTCCCTGCCAATGTGAAATTGCTTTGCTCTCTCCAGGCCTGAGGCCTCTCTTAAAACCTAGACCAAGAGCTAAAGGTTCAGAGGGCACGTTTAGTCACTTTACTGTTATAGAAGATAAAGTGATCACATTTATGATCTGTTCTTGAGGGGCTGGGGAGGCAAGAAAATGGCAGTAAGAGAAATCATTGCATCCCCTCTCTCCTGCCCTAGTCTCAGTGAGTAAGAGAAAGTCAGTGAATTGGTTTAGTCTGGACATTTCCCTTGTTCCAGTTCAACAAGTACTGGTTGAACAACTACTATGTGTCAGGCACTATTTTAGACTCAGGGGAGACAGAGATAAATGTGATAGGGCTTCACAAGTTTGTATTCCAGGAGGAGAGAGAGGGAAAGGAGAAGAGAAGGGAGCAGGGACCAAGATGAGTTCTTTCCTCAAGGACACAGGATGGAATGATTGCCTTCCCCTGAAAGTTGCAGTCCACGCTAACTTCTGTTACTTCATCATCACTCCATAGAATGATGGGTCTCCAAGATCCATCTGGGTGTAAAAGAAGCATTGCAACCTGCCAGGATAATAAGCCCTCAAGAACATTTCAATAACTATAATTTTTCTTTTAGGTTGTGGCTTCAGCTCTTCCATCCATAAGAGACATGACTAAAGCAAATTACTTTAACGCTAAGCTTCAGTTTCCTCATCTGGAAAATGTGAATAATAATACCTAATGGTTTTTATAAAGTAACATATAAAATGTTCTTAATACAGGGTTGACATTCAAAACGTTTGTAGTTTTTGTTATACATTCCTTGAGTTGCTCTTGAGTAGAGGCTATTTTCTCATATTTGACTTATCTTGGTATTGGGCAGAGGGGTAGTAGATGTCCTACTTCCTCCTTCATGATACTTTTAAACCATAACTACCCTCTCCTTTTACAAAAATTTTTGATCCTTTGAGGCTCAAACCGTCCAGCTGTACCACTTTCTTCCCTCCTCTTTGTTGTGATTTACTTACTCTTGCTGAGTAAATCTCTTTGGTACTTACTCTCTCTTACTAAAGACTTTAGAACCATGGCTCTCAATCTTTCTGTCCATTTCAACTTCCACCCCCATCCTAGGTAACTTAAATATCCACAGTTAAATTTATTCAACATCCCAAACTTTCAATTTTTGATCACTTCATCTACCACGGCTTTCTCCTCCACTCTGATGTTAAGCAACCCTCTCCTGTGGCTACACTCCAGTGGCTGTCATCACTAGACTCCCATAATTGCAGAAAATCTAAATCTCGCACCCTGCCCCTGAGAGCCACTTTTTGTATCTTCCCTGCTCACTTGTTCCCATCCCACCTGCATCTCCAGTCCATTGACCTTTTTGCTTTCTCTCTGTCTGTCAGCTCCTCTTGGGTTCACATTCCCTTGGTCCAGCTTAGACTTCATTGTCAATCATGACCATTCCTTTGCTGCAAACACTCTCATGTTTCTTTTTCTTTCTGTCCCAGCCACTTGACAAAACTCCAGCTCTGGATGAATCCAGCCATCAACCTTCTCCAGGCCAACTGCCAAATGTCTTGGCATTGTTGGAGAAATCACACAACCTGGCAGATGGCAACACTGTGTATTTAACCAAACTTAACTCGTTTCTCCCCACTGCATGGCAAACTTAGTACTACTCTTTCTAGTAAGCTCCATCCTACTTTCCTCAAGGGCTAGTTTATGCCTTTTCCATTCTCTTTAACACTCCCTCCTCTCCCTCAGGCTCAGAGGATGATTTAAAAGGGAAGATAGATGCCCTCAGATGAAACTCCTTCATGTTCCCTTTGCATGATCTACCAAGCAGCCTATGTCTGCACGTCTTTTCACAAGTTATGATGGAGGACATGCCCCTCTTCCTATCTAAGGCCACTTGCCCTGTATGTGGATTTGAATTCCATTCTCTCTAGCCTTTTCCGTGTATCTAGATCTGTTTGATTAATATTAATATATATTGCAGTAGTTCCCGCCAGGAACAATCACATAGCGACAACAAAGACAATGATGACAAACAGCAACAACTGCCACCCTCTGACCCCAGTCTCTCTCCCGTTATTGTACTTTCACGGCCACAGTCTTATCTGCTCATGCCCCATGTATTTCCCCACCTTTATCTTTTCAACCCACTCCAGCCTGGCTTCTGTCCTCAAAATTCCATTATATCAGGACTTCCTAAGGTTGCTTGCATGTCTTAGATCCAATGGATTCATTTTAGTTCTTATTTTACTTTATTTGCTGCAACATGCAACATTCCTTTATTGAAATACTTTCTTCTCTTGACCTCTCTGGTTTCCTTCCATCCCATAGCTTCTCTTGCCCAGTCTCCTTGACCGACCTTGAAATGCTGAGCCCTCTTCTCTTCCTTTACACTTTCCATGGGTGATCTCAGCCACTCCTGTGATTTTAATCACTGTGTGTATGCCTGTGTCTTTCCAATTTGTAGCTTCAGCTCTGACTTCTCTTTTGAGCTCTAGGCATTTATATATGTTTGCATTCCAGACACATTCACTTTGGTGGTTGCAGGCATTTTAAAGTTGAATTGTCCAAAATTAAATTCTTGCTCTTTTCCCACTCTTCGCTCCCCCTGGACTGCTCTTCTGGTATACTCCATTTAGTGGGTAGTACCACTGTCTATCCTGTTGCCTAGGCCACAGCTATTGATTTCAAGTTGGTCAATTCTACTTTTAAAATACGTATTAAATCCATCTTCACATCCTAGCGTAAGCTGACACCCTCTCTTGTTAGGGTTACTGCAATGGCTTCTTAATAGTATCCTCACATCCACTTTTATATTTCTGATTCATTCAATACGCTATAGTCAGAGTGATTTTTTAAAAGCAAAGATTTGATCAAGTCATTGCTTCTCATTGCATTTAGGATAAATTATAAAGTAAATAACACAGCCAGCAAGACTCTGCCTGGTTTGGTTCCTGCCAACTCTTGCCAGTCTTCTCTTTGCTTACAATATTCCATCCACTGAGGCCTTGTTCCAGTTCTCAGAATGCCAGTTCTCTCCTGCCTCCAGGAGTTTCCACATGCTGTTCCCTCTGCTTGGAACTCTTTCCCCTGCTCTACCTGGTGAATTCCTGCACATACCTCAGGTCTCAGAAATTAGGTTCCTAAGGTTTAAATACTCTCTCATGGTATTCTGTACTTTTCCATCATAGCACTTATCACAATTTTTACCTTCATTTATGTGATTATTTGTCTGTCTCCCTACTAGACCAACAGCTCTAGGACGGCAAGGACTCCCCCTATCTTCCTGCCCCTGTATCATCAGTGCCTGGCACATGGTATGGGCACAATAATATATGCTGGATCAATAACTGGTTCATAAAAATCCCTGGACCAACTGGAGGTGATTATGTCAGGACACGTTTGTTCATTTGTTCATTCGTTCATTCATTGAACAAATCCTAGGTATTTTTAAGTCTAAAGGAAGAAACTGCTCTCTTCAACTTTCCCTTGAGTCTTTCAGGTCTTGTACGCATTAGCAAGTTTCTTCTAGCTCCTCTGGGACCCAGTCCCTGGCAGTGGTCACATTTGTCATAGCTGCCTTGCTTACGAGTCAGATCAAGTTCCAGGAAAGCATTTTCTCCTCTCTCTATACTGCACTGCTCTGTTCCTAAATGCCCTGACTACTCTTAATTCTGCTACAAATAAAATAAATTCATCTGCCAAGGGTGAGATCAGGTGTGGCCAGAGGGTCACTTTCATCATCTATGTGTTTTTTAAACAAACGTTTACTGGTAACAACTATGTGCTAGGCTTTCATAGACTTTTCTTATTTAATTCTCACGATGACCTCTTATAGTGGGTTTTACTCTTCCTACTTTATAGATGAGGCTCAGGGAATTAAACTGCTCCAAGTCACAGAAATGAGAATGCTTTCTTTTTGTTCTGGTATAACGTTTGCGTTTTTCAAAATCGTGAATTCATGTCTAAAAATGAGCGCAGCCAAATGTTGAATTATGCCTGGTATTTCTTTCAGAGGACTTAAATGCACATTTAAAGGGATTTTGTTTTATAAGAGTAAGATGCTGTGACCCAGAGATTCTGCAGATTGTCTGGAATTTGGCCGTGCCCTGTGCTTGGGGGCTGGGGGTGGGGGAATGCACTTGATTCACTCTGAACCAAGTCAGGCAGAAATATGGTACCTCCCTTCTAGACAGACATCTGTTCAAATACAAATTTCCTGTTTATTGAGGCTTCTGCTCTATTGAAGTAAAGGTCTCGATACGGCTGAACAAGTCAATCATTATAAACCTTGTTAGTGTGACAGCCCCCTGTGTATTGTTGAACTGGAAATGAAACACAAATACACCAAACCCCTGCAGTATCCGCTTCACGGTGCATAAATCTACCGAGCATCATGTCACTTGAAATTTGATGGCAATCTACCAAATGGCAGAAAAGACTTCATCCTCGGAGGGCTATGCAAATGAATCCAGGCTCCGAACAATAAGGTGAAAGGACACAGCCCGTCCTCTGCTCCCCTCCCCCATATCCTTCCCAGAAAGCATTCCCTAGGGTAATTTCTTAGTGGCAACTGGTGAATTATCCAAATACAAATGACCAGTGTTCATTCAGTTCCACATGCAGATCTGGCTTTAGATGTCCTAAATAGGATTGAAATGTTCTTCCTGCTTTCCACTATCCAAGCTGTATTATTGCTTGCGGCCAAACCTTCTTAGACCCTTATTAAGCTGTCTTAATTGCTTTCCTCAGCTTTCTTTCTCTTTTATTGAAACCTCAGAGGTGAGGGATAATCTACTCTTAGTTAGGCGAAGCTAAAGATGCTCATCTCACTCCCCCACTCATTTGCCCCCCTCCCCTAGTTTATCACACATCCGTGCCATAGAAAAGCCTGCCTTTTGGAAAGGTCTAAACTAGTCTGCTAATCTGCTGCTGATAACAGTTCTGGACTGAAGTTCAATTATTTTATCACCAGTCTTATTTACTCTGTTTGGGTTTTAAATAGATAGGACATTTCTGTACCCAGCTGTAGTGGGAAGATTTATTCATAAGTTGTTGGAATGGAAACTGGAAGTCTCAAGGTATCATCCATTCCAGCTGCTAGTCTTGAGCAGATGAAATCATTCAAACAGAGCAGTTGGCTGTTGGGCTCAGCCTGTCTGGGTCACTGCCAAACCTTGTCAGGGCTGCCCCTGAAGGGAGGGCCCAGGGGAGGAAGGCTGGGAGAAGCCAGTGCAGGTCCTTTAGCAGTTCACTGGAGGAGCAAGCTGGCTGAGTCTGGAAGGCTTTGACCCTGTGAGAGCACATAAATGGGCATGCCAGGGCGGGCGAGCAAAGCAGCGGAAGGCTGGAGAATGAAGCCAGAGTTAGGAATGGCGGCCAGATTATGGAAGCCGTTGTTCACCTCATCAGTTCTTTTAGGAGCACCTGCAGGGAGCTGTGAGCCTCTCAAAGGGCTGAGCATGTGTGACAATCTCTGCTATGTCCAGTGACTTTCCTGGAAACATTTAATGATCTTTTTTTCCTTTGTCAACCACAACCTCCCTTTTATCATTAAATACCTCATTTTTGAGGAATGGGAGAATATATTGAATTTGATAGCATAATTTATTCCTATTCTTCCCTCAGAAGGTATCAATGTACCTTTTGAGGGGATAAAACATGGAAAACCATACTCTATACAACGATTTGATTATATTTTAAAATCTGTTCTTATCATAAGCTCTTGAAATATCCAAGCAATGTGTGAAAACATTCTTGAGCCATTTTAGGTCAGACGTACCTTACGAGTTAAAAGCAGCAGGCTCTGTCTCTTGTTGATGAAGGGAGAAAATAGCCTCTCTTTGGAAGGCAAATGATTTTTGTCTTGGAGAACATTTTGTTCCTTAGGAAAGCTGTTGATTTCTCAGAAGAAACAGTTGATTTTCTTATCTCAGGATGAGGAAATTGTTTGAAAAATATTTTATGTGATTCAGGCATAGGTAAGTCTCTGTGCATTTCATAACTGTAGTGTTCTGTAGGAACATGAACGTGCCATGGAAATTTCCATAATGCCAAGGTATTCTATAGACTTAATCTTTTCATTGCTTCTAGGGCCAGTGAATGTGTTGTTTCACGTGTAAACAGGTTTTCATTAAAGAAAGTGAAGAGCAAAACTTTAAGCTTTCTGTTTTGGGACTAGAGCAAGACACCTCGAGCACAGTAATCAGTAATCATTAGTTTACAAGTCTTGCCTCTAATGTTACCCCATTAATTCTTCCTGAGCGGCATCATAACCTATAATTCTCAACTATGCAATTTTCTGACATTTTTCTTTTTCTTTTGTTTTTTAAGGTATTTTGATTTTTTCCAGTAATTTTATTGAGATCATAATGGTTTATAACGTTGTATAATTTTGGGGGTACATTATTATTTATCAATTTCTGAATAGACTTCATTGTGCTCACCACCAGTTGTCTGATTTTTGTCCATCGTTGTACACATGTGCTCCTTTACCCCTCTCGCCCACCCCCCAACTCTCTTCCCCTCTAATAACCACTAATCTGTTCTTTTTTATTTTGGTGAGGAAGATTGGCCCTGAGCTAACATCTGTTGCCAATCCTCCTCTTTTTGTTTTTTTTGAGGAAGGTTTTCACTGAGCTAACATCTGTGACAATCTTCCTTTATTTTGTATGTGGGACACTGCCACAGTGTGGCTTGATGAATGGTGCATAGGTCTATGTCTGGGATTCGAGCCTGCGAACCCCAGGCCACTGATGTGGAGCACATGAACTTTAACCCCTATGCACCAGGCTGGCCCTAATCTGTTCTCTTTTTCCATGAACTTATCATCTTCCACATATGAATGAAATCATGCAGTATTTGTGCTTCTCTGTCTGGTTATTTTACTTAACATCATACCCTCAAGCTCCATCCATGTTGTTGCAAATGGGATGATTTTGTCTTTTTTTATGGCTGAGTAGTATTCCATTGTGTGTGTGTGTGTGTATATATATAAGATGAGGTATATATATATATGTTTATCCATTCATCCGTAGAAGGGCACTTGGGTTGCTTCCATGTCTTGGCTATTGTGAATAATGCTGCAATGAACATAGAGGTGCATAAATCTCTTTGGATCATTGATTTCAAGTTTTCTGTATAAATACTCAGGAGTAGGATAGCTGGATTGGATGGTATTTCTATTTTTAATGGAGAATTAGTGGAGAGTTTTAATAGAGAATTTAATAGAGAATAGAAAAATAGAGAATTTTTGAGAAATCACTATACGTTTTCCATAGTGGCTGCACCAGTTTGCATTCCCACCAACAATGTATGAGGGTTCCTTTTTTTCCACATCCTTGATAACTTTTTTTTTTTGTGAGGAAGATTGGCCATGAGCTAACATCTGTTGCCAATCTTCCTCTTTTTGCTTGAGGAAGATGGTTCCTGAGCTGACATCTGGGCCAATCTTCCTCTACTTTGTATATGGGACACTGTCACAGCATGGCCTGATGAGCGGTGTGTAGGTCTGTGCCTGGGATAGGAACCTGTGAACCCCGGGCCATCAAAGTGCGAACCTAACCACTATGCCACCAGGCCAGCCTCATTTGTTGTTTTTTGTCTTGGTAATTGTAGCCATTCTGACTGGTGTCAGGTGATATTTCATTGTAGTTTTGATTTGCATTTCCCTAATAGTTAGTGATGTTGAACCTTGCTTCATGTGTCTGTTGGCCATCTCTATCTCTTCTTTGGAAAAATGCTTGTACCCTCTGCCCGTTTTTTGATTGGATTGTTTGTTATTTTGCTGTTGAGTTGTGTGAGTTCTTTATATATTTTGGAGATCAATCTCTTTTTGGATAAATGATTTAAAAATATTTTCTCCCGGTTGGTGGGTTGTCTTTTCATTTTGTTCATGGTTTCTTTTGTTTTGCAGATGCTTTTTAGTCTGATGTAGTCTCTTTTGTTAACTTTTTCTTTGGTTTCTCTTGCCCAAGTAGACATGGTATTTGCAAAGATGCTGCTAAGACCAATGTCAAATAGTATACTGCCTGTATTTTCTTTTACGAGTTTTATGGTTTCAGGTCTTACATTCAAGTCTTTAATCCATTTTGAGTTAATTTTTGTGTATGGTGCAAGATAATGGTCTATTTTCATTCTTTTGCATGCAGCTGTCCAGTTTTCCCAACACCATTTATTGAAGAGACTTTCCTTTTTCCATTGTATGTTCTTGGCTCCTTTGTTGAAGATTAACTGTCTGTAGATGTGTTTATTATTCTGATCCATGAGCATGGAATATGTTTCCATTTTTTTATGTTTTCTTCAATTTTTTTCAGTAATGTCTTATAGTTTTCAGTGCATAGGTCTTTCACTTCTTTGGTTAAGTTTATTCCTAGATGTTTTATTCTTTTTGTTGCAATTTGTAAGTGGGATTGTATTCTTGATTTCTCTTTCTGCTAGTTTGTTGTTAGTATATAGAAACGCAACTGATTTTTTCAAATTGATTTTGTACCCTGAAACTTTGCTGTAGTTGTTGATTGTTTCCAATAGTTTTCTGATGGATTCTTTAGGGTTTACTATATATAGAATCATGTCGTCTGCAAATAGTGAAAGTTTCACTTCTTGCTTTCCAATTTCAATACGTTTTTTTGTTTCTTTTTCTTGCCTAATTGCTCTGGCCAAAGCCTCCAGTACTATGTTGAATAGAAGTGGTGAGAGTGGGCACCCTTATCCCGTTCCAGTTCTCAGAGGGATGGCCTTCAGTTTTTCACCATTAAGTATGATGTTGGCTGTGGGTTTGTCATATATGGCCTTTGTTATGTTGAGGTGGTTTCCTTCTATACCCATTTTATTCAGTGTTTTTATCATAAATGGATGTTGGATCTTGTCAAATGCTTTCTCTGCATCTCTTGAGATGATCATGTGATTCTTATTCCTCATTTTGTTAATGTGGTGTATCACATTGATTGATTTGCAGATGTTGAACCATCCCTGCATCCCTGGAATAAAGCCCACTTGATTGCGGTGTATGATCCTTTTAATGTATTGCTGTATTTGGTTTGCCAATATTTTGTTGAGGATTTTTGCATTTATATTCATCAGCAATATTGGCCTGTAATTTTCCTTCTTCATGGTGCCCTTGTCTGGTTTTGTTATCAGGGTGATGTTGGCCTCATAGAATGAGTCACGAAGCATTCTGTCATCTTCAATTTTTGGAATAGTTTGAGAAGGATAGGTATTAAATCTTCTTTGAATGTTTGGTAGAATTCTCCAGAGAAGCCATCTGGTCCTGGACTTTTGTTTTTTGGGTGGTTTTTTATTACTATTTCGATCTTTTTAGTTGTGATTGGTCTCTTCAGATTCTCTATTTCTTCTTGATTCAGTTTTGGGAGGTTGTACGAATCTAAGAGTTTATCCATTTCTTCTTGGTTATCCAATTTGTTGGCATATAGTTTTTCATAGTATTCTCTTACAATTCTTTGTGTTTCTGCTGTAATTTCCCCTCTTTCATTTCTAATTTTATTCACTTGAGGCTTCTCTCTTTTTCCTTAGTGAGTCTGGCTAAGGGTTTGTCCATTAATTTCTTCATTGATCCAGTGGTTGTTCAGTCTCCACATATTTCTGACTTTCCTAGTTTTTTTCTTTTAATTGATGTCTAGTTTTATAGCATTGTGGTTGGAAATGATGGGTGAGATGATTTCAATCTTCTTAAATTTATTGAGGTTTGCCTTGTTTCCCAACATATGGTCTATCTTTGAGAATGTTCCATGTGCACTTGAGAAGAGTGTGCATTCTGTTGTCTTTGGATAGAATACTCTCTATATATCTATTAAGTCCATCTGATCAAGTGTTTCATTTAAATCTACTATTTCCTCATTGATTTTTTTTGTCTGGCAATCTGTCCATTGATGTAAGGTGGGATGTTAAGGTCCTCTACTATTTTTGTGTTGCTGTTAATTTCTCCCTTAAGGTCTGTTAATAACTGCTTTATGTACTTTGGTGTCCTTATGTTAGATGCATATATATTAATAAGTTTTATGTTCTCTTCATGGAATGTCCCTTTTATCTTTATATACTGCCCCTCTTTGTCTTTCCTTGTCTTTTTTAACTTGAAGTCTACTTTGTCTGATATAAGTATGGCAACACCTACTTTCTTTCGTTTGCCATTAGCTTGGAGTATTGTCTTCCATACCTTCACTCTGAGCCTATGTTTGTCTTTAGAGCTGAAATGTGTTTCTTGGAGGCAGCATATCGTTGGGTCTTATGTTTTAGTCCATCCAGTTACTCTGTCTTTTGATTGGAGAATTCAATCCATTTACATTTAGAGTGATGTTGATATATGAGGGCCTAATACTGTCTGGTATTTTTCTTATGGGTGGTCTAGGACACTGGTGTGGGAACTCAGGCAGCCATCATTGTGCTATAAACAGTTGTAGGGTGCAAAAGAAAAAGAAGACATGGTTTCTGCCTGTAAGAATATTTGCCTCTGGCTGGGAAGGCAGAATAAGCTTGTGAAGGACATTTAAAGACAAATCTACAAAGACAATGTGTTCATCTGCATTTATACATTAACATATAATAATTATAGCTACCACTTTCAAGTGATGACTATTAGAAAATTTATAGAATATTCTACAGGACATATTACTATCTCTGTTTTACACATAAGGAAGCTGAGGCTCAAAGAGCTCGTATGACCTCCCCAGGATCACTCAGCCAATAAGTGATGGACTCAACATTGGACTCTAGCTGGGTGACTCCCATGCCTGATCTCTTGCCACCACTGTGTCTCCATAGGCAGCAGCTGTGTCTGTCTCCTTCACTGCTTTGCCTTGGCACCTCACACGAGGTTTGGCATATAGTAGGTCCTCAAGGATGACTTACAGGTTGGCTGACCACTGCTAAAGCACACACAGGAATTATCCTGTTCTAAAGCTGTAAGCTTGTCATTGAACTAAATTGTTTTTTCTTTGAAATAGCCTTTATGTGGTTGGGTGCAAGACGTTTTTTTCTCCATGCAGCATATGGTTTGCTTTTTCTGTTTAGCTTCTTCATCTGCCTCTGCTTTTAGCAAACAGTGAGGTTGAATTTGGGCTTAGAGAGGGCAGTACTTGGGTGGTACTGGCCTGAGTACCACCCTCACAGCTCTGTTGACTCACCAATTCCTGGCTATGTAGCTAGGAGCTTGGCTGCAGCTGGGCTAGGGATGCCATTCTCTGGATGGATGACCTCAGGGGGAGAGAGCAAAAGGGTCCTTTTCTCTTAGCCAGAGAGCTTGCTCTGCTTGTGGCTTCCTAAGTGCAGGCTGGGAAATGCGACTTATTATCCTTGATTAGAAGATCACTCTAATTTACAGACCTAGAATGAAGTTATGTGCATGATGCACTTTTGAACTCATTACTGAGTATATTAAATCATATGAAAATGCTGTTCCTGCAGCAGGTGTACTGGTGACTGGAGCTCAGCCGGGGCTTTGGGTATGAAATGTCAGTGTGGCAACATTATTCTCTCTTCTTCTATTGTCACATTCCTTCCACAGTTTGGAGCATCTGTTCACATTTGTATATTGAGCCCTTGGGGCTCATTTGTTCAAAATCATGCTTAATTTCATGAAATTACCATTTTAAAGACAGTTTTTTGCCACTCTGCTAAAGGTGAGTGACATGTCATAAGAAAGAACGAGGATGGGAGAGGTTGTGACATTTTAGCCCCTTCACTTGCTGTAGGTGATTAGGGGACACAGACTGTCCTCACAGAGGAAAAATGGTCTTGGACACTTGTGAGCTTGGGTGCTCCTTGGTGACTGGCTCGACTTTCTGGTGGGTTTGAAACTTAGCCCCTGGCAAGGGGAAGTCAGGAGCGGAAAATGACAAGGATAGCTGGGTGCAGCCTGCTGTAATAAAGCTCCACAGGCTGGGTGACTTAAACAACAGAAATGGATCGCCTCCCAGTTCTGGAGACCAGAAGTCTGAGAGCAAGGTGTCAGCGGGGTTGGTTCCCTCTGAGGGCTGTGACGGAGAATCTGTTCGTGCCTGTCTCCTAGTTTCTGGTGGTGTGCTGGCAATCTTTGATGTTGGTTGACTTCTGCTGCATCACCCTGATCTCTGCCTTCACATCCACATGGTGTTCTCTCTGTGGATGTGTGTGCCTGTGTCCAAATTTCCCCTCTGTAGAAGGACACCAGTCATGCTGGATTAGGGGCTGATGCCCATGACCTCATTTTAACTTGATTGCCTCTGTAAAGACCTATCTCCAGGTAAGGTCACATTCTGAGATACTGGGGTTAAGACTCCAACATCTTTTTTTTGGAGTGATACAATTCAACCTGTAACAGAGCAGTAGGGGAATGTAAAAAAAAACAACATTTTTTTGAGAGAGAAAGAGAGAAAAAAAATTATATTTAAAGTGAGTGCCTATTTTCTGCCCTTCACTGGGCTAGTCTATAAATGTTGGAGTCAAGCGCCCTCCACAGACTTTGTTGACATTATTCTGATCTTTGACATTCTGATAATGTCTCCTGTTCTCCCAGGATCTGAAAACTAACACAGACCCCTGGCCGTCTCCTCCACTGGCGCTGCATATCCTCTACCAGCTGGGTGCATGAGCAGTGCTGGCCATCAGTGTTCACGTTCATGCAGCTGGGCACTTGGAATTTATCAGCCATTATTGGTTTTCTTCTAAATACCTTCTCTAACAGCTGATAAAACCAGCACAGACTATGTGCAGTTCGCTTCTCTGCCTATCAGGGACAGATTGGCTTCCATCCACACTAAGCTTTCAGCGAAAAGATTGGCATTTGCTGATTAGCACAGCATCATGTGCAAAGATGTGCTTAATAAATGCTTTGTGAGGATTTGTTTGTTAACTTACTCACCAGGCATTCGTTGACATTTATTTATTTACAATTGAGTGCCTGCTTTGCATAGGGCACTAGGGGGTGTCTAATATGATATGGAATTTGTAAGGTAGTCCAATCTCAAGTGCAGTGCAAGAATTCCTCTTGTAGCACTCCTGATAAGCTTGTCTTGAATAATTCCTGAGATAGGCAGCTCACTACCTGAATGAGGAATTTTTTTCCATAGGTGAGCATGTCTATTTCTAAAAGTTGAAACTACTTTTAAAAAAACTGAACCAAAATCAACTTTGTAATTTATGCTTTGTAACAACACAATGTCCACCCAGTAATCGTAATTATTTTTAAGGGTACTTAAAAAATTGAGATATAATTCACATACCATAAAATTCACCTTTTTAAAGTGTACAGTTCTGTGGTTTTTAGTATGTTCACAAAGCTGAGCAACCATCACTATTATCTAACCCATCGCCCCAAAAAGAAACCCTGTACCTATTAGCAGTCACTCTTCAGTACTTCTTCTCCAAGCCCCTGAAAACCACAACTTTCTGTCTCTATGGATTTGTCTATTCCGAACATATTGTGTAAATGGAATCATATGACATATGGCCTTTTGTGTCTGGCTTCTTTGATTGGCATGAGATTTCAAGGTTCATCTATGTTGTAGCATATAGTAGTACTTCATTCTTTTTTTTTTTTGAGGAAGATTAGCCCTGAGCTAACTACTGCTGGTCTTCCTCTTTTTGCTGAGGAAGCCTGGCCCTGAGCTAACATCGTGCCCATCTTCCTCTACTTTCTGTGTGGGACGCCTACCACAGCATGGCATGCCCCGTGGTGCCACGTCTGCACCTGGGATCCGAACCGGCGAACCCCAAGCCGCTGAGAAGCGGAATGTGCGCACTTAACTGCTGCACCACTAGGCTGGCCCCTTCATTCTTTTTTATAGCTGAATAATATTCCATTGTATGGAGATACCATATTTTGTTTATCCATTCATCAGTTGATGGACATTTGAGTTGTTTCCACATTTTGGCTATTATGAGTAATGCTGCTATGAACATTAGCATACTACAAGTTTTTGTGTGAATGTATGTTTTCAGTTCTCTTTGGTATATACCTAGAAGTGGAATTTCTGGGCCATATGGTAATTCTATGTTTAACTTTTTAAGGAACTGCAAACTCTTTTTCACAGTAAAATGTGTCACCATTTTACATTCCAATGAGCAATACATGAGGGTTCTGATTTCTCCACATTCTCGTCAACACTTATTATTGTCCATCTTTTTGATCATAGCAATCCCAGTGAGTGTGAAGTAGTTCCTCTTTGTGGTTTTGATTTGCATTTCCCTAAATGACTAATGATGTTGGGAATCTTTTCAGTGTGCTTATTGGCCATTTGTATATCTTCTTTGGACAAATGCAACTATTTTAATTTTTCATTTTGAAAAACATTTCCTTATTCGTTCATTTAGTAAACATCTATTGAGCAAGCATTTATATACTAGGCATGTGCTACACATTAGGGACACAAAGAAGCATGGAAGAAATTTTGGACTGAAAGGTGGAGTTGTCGGGTATCTATTTGCATGAGAGATTCATCCCAGAGGCAGATTGTGGAGGCCCGTGAAGCCTCAGGTGAGAAAGGCTATTCTGAGGAGAGGAGGATGTCTAAGATTCATTTGGCCTCCAGTTTAACCCTCCATGGGTTTGGGTTCTCACACAGAAGTCAGGGAGCCACAAATAAGACTTAGAATAATTTTTCCAAGATTTGAGTGATGAGCTCATAGAAATACTGCTTCTGTAAAGCAAATGACAATGAAGAGTTCAGTTCTGTTTACTTTTGGAGCTCATTGGACAAAACTCAGAGCAAATGCTGAGGCTTGAGCAGAAGGCTGGGCCAGCAGGAAGCTGTAACTGGATTGACACAAGGGTAAGGACATGGACATTGGCTCCTCTGGTGGACTATAGAGGTGATCTGTGTGGCGGCTTCTCTGAACAGTGCTGGTGCTGTCAACAGCTTCACCGGAGGGACTGAACAGTCACAGAAGGCACCACTCCTTGAGCTGGGGTAGGATCAAAAGAGAGGGAAAATGGCAGAGAGCATGTGGTGACTGACAGGAGTGGGTGAGTGCCTCTATGGGACTCCTGAGTTAGGAGGAATTTGAAGGGATTTGGAGGATCCCCAAAGAGTGTGTAGGGACAGAGACAGAGAAATACTAGTTTTGACTGTTAATTGCACCCTACTTTTGCTCCTAGGCTGGTATGGCTTGGGAAAGTATAGGTTACAGATACATAAGACATGGTCTTTTCCTTAGACAAGCATACAGAACAGAGGGAGAGACCGATTGTAATACGTAATTTCAATACAATGAGATAATTACCAAGTGAGGAATTAATGAAGTGTTCATTGGTTAGTGCCTTGAATAGTGTCCTTTCTATACATGTCCTAGTCTGCAGTGACCCTCAAAATTGGCTCACCTAATTAATCCAGACTCTGTTCCTACTCTTTGTTTCAGATTCTGGTTGTCTCCTGGTTTCTTCCATGTCCATCCTGTTGATTTTTATCTGAATTCTACTTTTCTGTCTGGTTCCATGAGAGTGAAGTTTCATTTACATAGAGTTTATCTGACTTTTTGAATCTGGCTTCTGCAGCCTCCTGAGTGGTGCTCTCCACAGCAGCCCATGCCTTCCTTGTTCTCCCGCCTGACTCGGGTGTAGGAACACTTTGCATATGTTACAGGAGGCTGCTGTCCCGCAGTCTTTTCTGTCTGGGAGAGCAGAGCTTTAGGATCTCCAAGGATGGAGGAGATTTGAGCAGAAGTTTGGAGGGAATGTTGGGACTTTTCACATGGATATGGAGTAAGAATATAAAGAGATGCAGAAGCTTGAAACAGTTTGGCATGTTTTAAAGGGCCTGCAAGTAGTTTGGTATAAGCATGAGGTACTTGTGGGAAAGTAATGAGGTAAGGGTGGAAAGAATGGCATGGACAAAACTGTGAAGGGTTAAGAATACTGGATGTTACTCTGAGGGATTTTAAGTAGGGAAGCAGTTAGGTCAAACTTGTTTTTTAAGAACGCTCATTTTGAAAGCTGTACTAGGGGCAGTGAGACAAGAGGGAGGACCTATCTGGAGGCTATTGCAGTGGCCCAAGTGAGAGATGGTGGTGGCCAAAGATGTGGCATTGGATATGGAGAGAGTTAGAGGAATTTGAGAGACTCCAATAAGATGGAGCCAGAAACCTTTGCAATTTACTGGTTATGGGGATTAGGTAAGAGGAGGGAGGAGTAAAAAATGACTTAGTTTTCTAACATTGGCACTTGGGTGAATGATGTAATTACAGAGATAGAGAATTCAGGAAGAGGAATTTTGTAGCGAAGTGGGGTAGAACATTTTGTATCAAAAACCTTCAGATGTTTGAATTAGCCATCATGATTCTTTTTGTCTTTTATTATATAGCCTAAAAATAATTCATCTACTTCCTTAAGATACATCTTTGTTAACAGTCCTCATCATTTTAATTACTATTTGTATTTGACTTTCCCACTGTGCCTCCTAAAATGTAATAACCCTACCTGAAGAAAACTTACTAAATAGGATTGAACCAAGGGACCACAGAGTGTTGCTACCATTCCCCATGGTACCCCAGTGGTACATGATTTACATGATATGTAAATATGTACATCATGACTTTTTCCACCAGTTTTAGAAGCTTTGCCAAACTTTTTTGCCAACTGCAAATTCTTAGGTCATTTTCTTATTCCTTTGGTGTTTACAGATAAATTAGTTAGGATGTTCTTAGCTAATACTGATTTAAACCTTAAGGAGATGTATTGTTTGCTTAGTAAGAAGCCAGGAAGAATGTGATCTCAGGCTTGTTTGTCATAAATGATGTCATCAAGAATCCAGGTTCTTTTCTTTTTTCTACTCTCATTTTCAGAGGTTTAGTTTCAGCTTCATGTTTGTAACCTCACGGTTTCAAAATAGCTGCCACAGCTCCAGGCATCAGGTTCTCACATAAAAATATTCGCAACAGGAATAAAGGGGAAAAAAAGAACCTTCTGTTGGCACATCTTTCTTCTTTCAGGGAGGAAAATCTTTCCCAGAAGTGCCCAGCGGACTTCTTTTTATGTCTTGTGAGCAAATGACTGGGCCATATGGATTGAGATTGTTACACTTGGTGTAGACCAATCAAGATTCATTGCCTAGAAAATGAACTATTACTACCTAAACAAAATCACTGTTCTGTTACCAAGGAAAAGGGGGACGTGGCTGTGGAATGGGCAATCAACTGTGTCTGCCTAGAGGAAACCAAAGAAATGATTGATCAAATATAGGAACAGAATGGATGGGTTTGGAGTGGTCTTGAACTTTTATATCTATCTATCTATCTATCTATCTATCTATCTGTCATCAGTCTAGAGACCTGGTTTCTAGTTCTACTAGCTTACATTCCTATAATTCTATTGCATTTTTCCATCTTATGAAATATTATGGGAGGATTTGTCAAATGCTTTATTAAGGAAGAAAATGAGAATGACTTGCCATTAGATTATTAGTGACCTAACAATGTATTTCCCCCCTCAGGTTTTGTTGAGAAATAATTGACATACATCACTTTGTAAGTTTAAGGTGTACAGCATAATGGTTTGACTTATGTATATTGTGAAATGATTACCACAATAAGTTTAGTTAGCATCCGTCATCTCATTAAATACGATAAAAAGAAAGAGCAAAAAAGAAAAAGCATTTTTTTCTTTTTAAGATCTGCCTTCTTAATAACTTTGGTACATATAATACAGCAGAGTTAATTACAGTCATCGTGTTGTACATATAGCCCTAGTACTTGTTTATCTTCCAACTGCAAGTTTGTGCCTTTGGACCACTTTCCTCCAGTTCTCCCACCTCCACCTCCTGCCTCTGGTAACCACAAATCTGATCTCTTTTTCTATGAGTTTGGGGTTTTTTTTTTTTTAATTTATTTTTTATTTTTTTTTAAAGATTTTATTTTTTCCTTTTTCTCCCCAAAGCCCCCCGGTACATAGTTGTGTATTCTTCGTTGTGGGTTCCTCTAGTTGTGGCATGTGGGACGCTGCCTCAGCGTGGTCTGACGAGCAGTGCCATGTCCGCGCCCAGGATTCGAACCGACGAAACACTGGGCCGCCTGCAGCGGAGCGCGCAAACTTAACCACTCGGCCACGGGGCCAGCCCCAGAGTTTGGGTTTTTTTTTCAGACTCCATATGTAAGTGAGATAGTACAGTATTTGTCTTTCACTTAGCATAATGCCCTCAAGATCATATTCATATTTCCCTTAGCATAATGTCCTCAAGATCCATTCATGTTGTCGCAAATGGCAAGATTTCCTATTTTTTTTGTATGTGGCTGAATAATATCCATTGTATGTATGTAGAAATTATTCATCCATTTGTCTGTTGATGGACACTTGGGTTGTTTCCATGTCTTAGCTATTCTATATAATGCTGCTATGAACATGGGGTGCCGATATCTTTTCAAGTTAGTGTTTTCATATCCTTTTGATATATTCCCAAAAGTGGAATTGCTAGATCAAATGGTAATTCTATTTTTAACTTTTTGAGGGTCCTCCATATTGTTTTCCGTAGTGACTGCAGCAGTTTACACTCCCACCAACAGTGCACAAGGGTTCCCTTCTCTCCACATCCTTGCCAGCATTTCTCTCTTGTCTTTTTGATGATGGCTATTCCAGCAGGTGTGAGGTGATATCTCATTGTGGTTTTGATTTGCGTTTTCCTAATGACTAGTGATTCTGAGCATCTTTCCATGTACCTGTTGGCCATTTGTATATGATCTTCGGAAAAATGTCTATTCAGGTCTATTGCCCATTTTTAATTGGATTATTCTTTTTTTTGCTATTGAGTTGTATGAGTTCTGTATATATTTTGGGATTGATCCCTTATCAGATATATGGTTTGCAAATATTTTTTCCCATTCCGTAGGTTGTCTTTTCACTTTGTTGATGGTTTCTTTTGCTATGCAGAAGCTTTTTAGTTTGATGTCATCCTACATGTTTATTTTTGATTTTGTTGTTTGTGCTTTAGGTGTCATATACAAAAGTCTTCCTCGCAATGGTTTTAGACATCGCTATATGTTATTTTCTGTATATTCATGAATTCATTGTTTCATAAATTGGCCCAAGACTTTTCTAGTGCTTTTGGGATCCATGCTTTTTTATTTTTTGGTAATTGGAGCAATGGTCTCTTTTTCTAATTATTCCTCAAAAGATATCTTCAGTGTTTCAGAGATAAAATTTGGGCATCCTTTCACCCTCTTGGGGTGGAATTTGTTTGGTCCTCAAGGCTTGAACTCATTTAAAATAATCTGAACTCATTTAAAGTAATAAGTTAACTGGATTTACTGTGGTGATCATTTCACAATATATGCGAATATGGAATCATTATGTGCTACACCTGAAACTAACATGCTGTTATACGTCAATTATATCTCAAAAAATTATTATAAAAAGACAGTGAAAAGAACAGGGGCTATTTATAATATATATACCCAGCAAGAGACTTATATCTAGAATCTATAAAGAACAGCTAATAAGAAAGAGACAAAAAACTGAATAGAAAAATGAGCAAAATACTTAAGCTGGCATTTTAGAAAGGAGGCTATCCAAAAGGCCAGTAAATATAGAAAGGGGCTCATTAGGCATTAGGGAAATTCTTAAAACCACAATGCGATACCAGTACACACCTATCAGATAAAAACTGATAAGTCTGGTAATAATAAGTATTGGCAAGGATGAGGAACAGCGGGAAGTTGCTAGTAGGAGTTGTGTAAGGAGACCACTTGGGAAACAGTTTGGCAATGCCTAATAAAAGCAAACTGATCTGACCCTGTCTTACTTTCTTATTTCCCTTGGGATGCTTGATCATTCCCCTTCCGGCTATCTTCTCTCTCTGTCTTTCTCTCTGTCTCATGTATCTCTCTCTCTCTATCTACACACACACACACACATACATAGCATCGTGTACAATAGTTCTTTATGTTACCTATTAGTATTCACTGTTGCTTTCTAAGGTATGGACCTATCTTCACCTTGTTCCTCTGGCTTCAGGAGAACATTCTTTAGCCCCAGTCTCTGGTGTGCTCTCTACGCCTATGCCTCCTTTTTCCTGATTGCTGTAATCTGTATCACACTGAAAGGAGGATCAAAAGGGTTAAAATGGACATATTTGCTCACTGGGGGATGGTAACACTTGAGTCAAAAGACTTCCTGACCCTGCTGGGTAAAATTCCTTGTTTGCATGTAGACTGGCTGGAGATATTTCCCTTGGTTCCCACTTCAAATCATTATTTAGTCTGTTTTTATTTGTGCAATATTAAATAATAAGTGCAATCATATCATAAAGTTTTGTGTAAGGCAAATCTCTGTTCAAGCCAAGTTAAAGAAATGACACTGTTGTGCTTATTTTTATTTCAAAGCACCTGACTTTTTCCCTTAAAACAATTACTCCACAGAGCCTAGATTCAGGATGGTGCTTACCTCTACGTGGGGGTGGGGGTGGGGGGGACAGAGGAGGCTACAGGCAACTTTCCAATTACCTTGTAATGTTTTATATCTTAAGAAAGATGGAAACTTAATGTTCATTGTGCTAGTGTTTATACATTTTTGTGTATATTTAATATTGCATAATTAAAAATGATTAGTTTATAAACAAAAACATTAGAAATAAAGGGAATAAATTAGCTGAGCAATTTTAGTTCTTATGTTAAAAAGGTAAAGTTTTAATCAGCTAATCTTGACAGATACCTGCATTCTTTTATTCACCTATTCATTCAACAAACACTTGCTGAGCACTTATTGTGCTATGTAATGGAGCTGTAAAGTCAAATAATGTGGCTCCAGGCCCCACCACATCTCCCAGTACAGTGGAGTAAACAAATAGTTGTGTGATGCTATGTCCAGTAATACAGTAGACATATAAAACAATGTGCTGTGATAGTTGAAGGTGTGTGTGTTAGTGTGTGTGTGCATGTGTAGCTAAGTATGTTAGGGCAGTCATGGATAGCTTCACAAAAAAGAGCCCCTAAGCCTTTCTTTTCCTTAATTATATCAAAAGTATGCTCCCTGTGAGCCTCATTCTCTGCCTTGGGAGCTCATGGGAACTGTTTGTTCTGAGGCCCCAAGGTTGATGGGAGAGGAGATCTTAAGTAGCATGTATGGCTTGTCCTCTTTTCAGGTGCCTGTCTATGTGCCTCTGAAGCTTCTTTTTTGATGCATCTTTTTGCAAATTTTTCTCCAGTCCAGGACCAATTGATGATTTACCTTAAGGAAGAGGGCTTTATTCCAGTCACATTGGAAGACCATGAGAGGGCAGGAACTGCTGATCAGGGTCATATGAAGAGGGAATAGAGGCTTCAGTGATTGATTCCAGCCTTGCCCTGTTTTAATTATTTTTCCTTTAGCTCAGAAATATAGGAAAGTAGTAGAGGGTGGAGGGAAGGGGAAATCAGTTTAAGGATTTGGTTAGACAAATCGTGCAATTTGGACATGACTTGCCTCCAAAACACCATCTGGAACATTTTCTCTGGAAGAGGTAACACTTGGGTTTTTATAAATTGAATTTGCTGCTGATGAAGTATCTGACTTAGAGTCTTGGTGTTAGTTTGTTGCCTAGAGGCAGAACTGGCCAAGGGGCAGAAGTGAAGGGGTAAGCTAAATGGATGTGTGCCCTGGGCCCAAGGTCCCAAGGACTTAATGAATGTCCTCTGTATGTTCATTGTTGGGGATTGCATTACAAAATTCGTTTCCAAGGAGATGGGGTATGGAGGTGAGCTGATCAGAGGCTGAATCAGAAGATATTCTCTCTTACTCCCCCAACACTATTCATGTGTTTTCTGTGGTTTTCATTAGACTGGTGTACTTGTCCACGTACCTACCACTAGAAACATTCCTTGTTCCCTTTCCAGTGGTCTCCAGGTTAGAGAGTGGTTTGGAGACCTCATTAAGTGTCTAAGATTGAAGAACGTGAGACACTTGACTAGGATAGTTATGGAGAAGTAAAGCTGATGGTAATTCAAAACTTTTCCACTGCCTAATATGCAGAGCTGATATCTTATTCCTGGAGAGTATTCCAAACATTTCGTAGCTTTTATTTTTCTTGATCTACTAATAATTTTCTTAGAAGGACTATCAAGACTACTTGACATCTTATAACTGTCATGGAAGTAACAAGCTATCATTCTTAACAATTTAATTTGATAAGCAGATCCCTTTTCTCCTCTAAGATTGATGAAACTTGAGCAGCTGTCCCAAATTATACCTTCATAGTCAAAGTGCAATAAAGTTAGGAGGAAAATATCTAGGTATTTGAGCAAAAGCAATAATGAGAAAAATGCCTCATTACTTTTCCTGCTTTTATTCATCCATTCATTCATTCATCCATTAAAGAAACATTTACTGGGTACCTATTATGTGCAAAGCACTGAGTGAAGTGTCAAGGGTAAAATGATGCTAAAACAGAAGTATAGCCCTGTAAAACTTATCTGGTAGGAAAGACAGATATTGAATAAATAACCACCTACATTCATCATTACAAATTATTATAAGTGCTATAAAGAAAATGTTTGAGGTACTATGAGAACTTGTAACAGCAAGACTTGGTTTAGCCTGTGAGTCAGAGAAGGGTTCCCTGAGAAAGTGGTTTTTGAGCTGAGATTTGAAGGAAAAGGGGGAATTAACTAGGCGAAGAAAATGGAGTGTGTCTTAGTCAACTTGTGCTGCTGTAACAAGTGCTACGGACTGGCTGGCTTAAATAACAAACATTTATTTCTCACAGCTCTGGAGGCTGGGAAGTCCAAGATCAAGGTGCTGGCAGACTTGGGTCTGATGAAGGCCTCTTCCAGGTTTGTAGATAGCTGTCTTCTTGTTGTGTCCTCACTTGCCAGAGGGGGAGAGGGAAAGAGAGGGAGAGAGAGGGAGAGCGAGAGAGGGAGACATCTTTCATGTCTCTTCTTATAAGGGCACTAATCCCATTCAAGAGAGGTCCACCTTCATGACCTAATTACCTCCCAAAGGCTCCTAAAACTGTTACATCTGGGTTAGGATTTCAACATATAACTTTTGGGGAGACAGTCAGAGTTCTGCAGCACTGGAACAATGTGTACCAAGGTCCTGAGGTGGGAGGAAGCTTGTGCATCTAAGGAACTTAGAGAGGTCAGTGTGGCTGGAGCTTCAACAGAGGAGTGAAGGGCTATAGTACCAAACTGGCGAGAGAGGCAGGGGCCAGATTATCTAGGGCCTTGTAGTGAGAGTTAAAGATTTTGTGATTATTCTAAGAGAATAGGGAAATCATTTGAGGATTTTAAGCAGGGAAATAGCATGATCATATTTGCCTTTTGAAACATCACTTATTGTAGTGTGGAGAATGGATATGGGGCGAGAGAGGATGTTGAGGGGCCAGTGAGGAGGCTATTGCCTAGTGCAAGAGAGCGGTCATCAGAGCTTGGATTGGGTGGTGGAAGTGGAGATGGAGACCAGTGGATGGTCTGAGTTACTTAGTGATAATCGGTAGGACTTGATGATAGATTGGAAATTAAGGTGAAGGAGGCGGAGGGTGTCAAGCCTTACTCCAGTGACCTGTGCTTCATTGTACTTATTAGGTGATAGTGCTTGTCACTGTGATAAAGATCACTGAAAGAGGATCAAATTTGGGGCAAAAGTCCTGAAGCTAGCTTTCTGTTTGAGGGAACATTTGAGGTGACTTTGAAATATCCAAATGGATATATGGAGCAGACAAGTGTATAGAAGCCTGGAGCTCACAGGAGAAGTATGGCTGGGAGATGCAAACGTGAAAGTCGTTGAGGTACAGATTGTCCTTGATGCTATATTTTGGGTGAAATTTGGGCTGGGGTTGATTAACTAATGTAATTTAGCTCACCATGACTACATGGAGGTTCATAAAATGCTAGCATTAGATGGAAACTTAGAAATTACCTTTAAAGTTTTTTTTTTCAAATAGTAAAACAATTTTTATTATTTTCACTATAAAGTAACACCTGCTTATTATAAAATTTTTTTGGAAAATCTAGCCCTCCCTCTCCCTTCTCTGTTTTTGTAAGCAGATAATGAAAAGGTGACCTAAGAGATGAGAGTCGTTCAACTTTAGCAGCAGATCCAGGCCGAGAACCCTAAACTCCTCAATTACAGTTACTTTATGTTATGATAATAAATTGTTTTTAATGTAGGCATTTCTTTGATGTGGTGGGGTAAGATCTTGGGAAACAGAGAAGGCAGCTATTACTACTATTTTGATTATGAACAGGGCCATTTCTCAACATAGGGTCTTTGACACCAGGACATTTGTAGGTCCTGGGTGACAAAAGCAGGGTAGCACACAGAGCCGTCCTTTTGTCTTCCTTTCTCTTCTCCGTTGAATTTACTCAGTTACCTAATTTCCCTGATACCATTTTGATATGGGGAAGGCCAGGTCATACCTGGAACTTTCTATTATTTTATACAGATTTGTAGCTTTATATCTAGTAGAATTATTATTTTTCTACCTGAAATTAATCTACTTATATAAATTCATGTAATTCTGGAGTTGGAAAAGACAGCAATATTTTCTGTCTCAGTGTCATGTCAGGGCAACAGGGAAAAGAGGGGTTAGAGACTATAGCTCTCTTGCCCTTCCCTAGAAATTAAAGGGTTGGGAGCGCTTATGTGAGCTGCTGACAACCTCGGTGATAGAAGAGTTCCTGGCAGGAAAACATGAATGAGGATGTAGAAGAGAGTTCTGTGCTCCTAGGACAGCCAAGATGGAAGATCTTAAAGCAAGGAACTTCAAGAAATCAAGAGTGATGATCTAAAAACCAGAGAGCAACCTGGTATTGGAAAGGGCTAGCCCACTGGAAGTGTAATTAATCTTTTTGGCAATTGCTTACTTTCAAAACAAGAATGAATCAGGGATTTTATTTGAGGTTGGTAGTGAGTCATCTTTGAAGAAAGGTGGACATCTGTGGCCGCTTTGGAAGACGGGATTCTGATCCCTTACAGTAGATAGTGTCTCATCAATAGTTATATTTAATAAAAAGAAACTGTGATCAGCTCAGTTATATTTTTGCTTGTCTGTTATTAGATGATGATATAGGCAAGTTGGACAGTGAATGTATTCATGTTTATCAAGTACCATTCAGATAGAGAACTTATCCAGCAGACACAAATATTTTTGGTACCTGTTTTGGTGCATATCATAGGTTGAGTTCCCTGGGAAGCAGACTCTGAGATGAAGATAAACATTCAGAGATTTATTAGGAAGCACCCTTGAGATCAACATCTGCATAAGGGAAGGAAGCAGGATTGGGCAGAAGGAGAGGTTGAGCTGTGATGCAGTCTTAGCAGAGGCCTCAGCCAACTTTCTGGGGAGCTCTGAACCTGAGATCACCCTTCAGAGTTACCTTGAGTTGAGCCAGGGACCAGGCCTTTATACTCCCATGTCCGTCAGTCATTAGATTTTGGCCATCCTAGGCAGGAGGTGTGATCTTGGGTGAGGTGATTCTCTTCAGGTGAGGCAGTCCATGTAGGGGCCTGATAGCTGAGAGCATCTGCTTTCAGTGCTCCCAGAAGCTAGGAGTAAGTTCTTCATTCCTAAAGGGGGATCTGGGTAGCATATCCCAGCAGTCCCCACAGCCCATGCCTTGGGCCATTTTGATCCACTTCTTTTTATAAATTCTGAGAACAAGTCCTCTAGGATTCCAGTGGGTTTTTCTCTCGTTGATGCAAACTTAGAAGAGAAAGGTAGTTGGACAACTACAGTCCATGCATTTGCAGCTTGCCTTGGGGCCATGACTGATACAGTCATCCTCCTCTACTCTTCATTCTAGATTCCCACCACCATTCATTAACACTTCTGCTTGTCTTAGTGGCTCACTTGTTGTTGTGACCCAGACTCTCTTTTCTGGGGTGTCTAAGCCCTTGGTGTGAGGAGCCTAAGTTTCTCGCGGGGAGCTGCAGTTTGCTGTTCAACAAGGCTCTTGCTATGTCCCCTGGAGAAAACATTCTCTCCTTGGGTGCCAGGACCAGTAAAACTAGAGCCTCAAGTTGTGGAGGCAGGAAGTACAACTTCTTCAAATGGGACCCTGGGAATAATCTTATGTGAAGCCACTCCTGCTTCTACTTCTTGGTTCTCAGACCCTTATATTCTACTGCTGGAGACAAAGTACTCATATAAACGTGATTGATTTACAATGTGCACTGCATCCTGGAGCATGGCCCCCTATCCTTGCGAGGTAGAATTTCTGAGTTGGCACTTCAGTTGTGTTTTCAACAGGCTGTTCCATGATTCTATCAGCTGTCAGCTTCTGGGTGTTGCAGTATATTATATGAGAAATAGATCCTATGGTCAGTGCCCTCTCCTATAGGCCTTTTGCTGTAATATGCATTCCTTGCTGGGGTACTTTGCAGTACATCAAATGCTCTGTAAGCCTTTGGACAGTAATGCTGGCTGAGGTCATATGGTAGGAAAGGCAAATCTTTCCTAGGATATATTTCTCAAAACATATGTCTGTTCCTATGAAAATGAACAACTATCTCTTCTATGGAGGAAGGGGTCCAATGTAATCAACTTGCCACCACTGGGTGATTGGCCCTCCAAGGATGGTGCTGTACTGGGGACTCAGCATTGATCTTTGCTGTTGGCAGGTTAGACATCAGCAGTCACAATAGCTAGATCGCCCTTGGTAGGTGAAAGGTCATCCTTTGAACTCATGCATAGCCTCCATCTCTGACACTATGACCAGTCCTTTCCTGTGTCCATTGTTTCTGCCATGGGGTGGCTATTGACAGAGGCTGGCTGACATCAACTGGCTGAGTCATTCTGTATACTTGGTTGTTTAGTGCCTCTTCTGTGATGGGTTATCTCTGATGGGCGTTGACATGTGATATAAAGATCTTCATACTCTGTCCCCACTCCTATATGTCCATTCACATGCTTCTACCTTAGATCTCCTCGGCCCTGATCTTATATTCTTTCTTCTTTCAGGCTCCTGACCAACCAGCCAAGCCATTTGCTATTACCTATGAGTCCATGTATGATCTATCCTTGGGCCACTTCTCTTTTCACAAAGTGGCCAGTGCCCAAGGCTCTGCTTATGGAGAGGATCTTCCCTCATCACTGTATTTCAAGACCAATCCTGAGTAGGGTTGTAGTACAGCCACCATCCATTTTTGGCTTTCACCACATACTGAGTTGACCCATTTATGAACTAAACCAGGCTTTCTTCCTCCTCTATCAGCTGCTCAAAAGGGATCACTCTCATCTGCCCATAGGTGTGTGCTGTGGTAGAGGCTCTGGTGCAGCAGTGATGGATGACATGTGGATCAGGGTTACTTGCTTGTGCAGCTTACTTGTGCTCTCTGGCCCTGCTTGTGTTCAGTCCTCATATACCATTTCCATCTTTCAGCTGGACCTATTTAACCTATGACTTGGTGGTCCTGACATATCTGGTTCACAAGGGGCAGATCTAACTTGGTGTCTCATGATCAGACACTCCAGCTCTACCAAGGCTCAAGAACATGCCAGGAATCATTTCCCAAAAGATGTGTAATTTTCTGTTACAGGTGGCATTCCCCAGAGGCCAGTGGATCTGTGTTATGATTCTCCTATTGGAGTTTGCCATAAATTACACCTGGTATTTTTTCTCACCACTGAAACCTCTATTGCCATAGGGTCTGCTGGGATATATGGTCCAAAAGGCAGGGATGCTTGAACCGCATGCTGAACCTGCTGCATAGCTCTTTCATGCTCTGATTCCGATTAAAAGCTGACATATTTTCCTGCTCCGGACCCACACTAAAAACTGGAAATTTGGTATATGTGTTGAAGCAATGTCCCAGGTATGGAATGTGCTGCCTTTGTAATCCAAAGAAGCCTATCAGGCCTTGAGCTTCCTTCTTCATAGTGGGAAATGCATATTATAGTATTTGTTCTTTGTGTTGGAAGAGAAGTCCTGGCTTGCTCTAGTCCATTAGACGTCTAAAATTTTTCCTGATATCTTGGGATCCTAACTCCTCAGAGGGTATATCTCCCATACTCTAGAATTCATGTGTCTTATCATGACCTCCAATGTACCAGCCATATCTTGCTTATCTGCTCTGGTTACCATAGTGTCATCATTATAGTGAACCAGTGTGATGTTTTTCAAGATGTTCAGTTAGTCCAGGTCTTGATGGATTATATTATGACAGAGGGTGGAGAATTAACATAGTCCTGGGGCAAGACTATAAATGTTCCCTGTTGTTCATTTTGGGTGAATGCAAACTGTTTCTGATCTTCTTTTCTGGTAGAGATGGAAAAGAATGCATATGCCAGATCAATGCCATATACCACGCACCCAAAGCTGCTCCAGCAAAGATTTCACATGTGGCTTGGCAGCTGCAAGTGCAGCTGCTACTTGGCTGAATTTATGGTAATCTGTGTCTACTCTGGGATACCTCTAGTGTTTGCAGGGCCCAGAATAGTCAATTAAATGAACAGAATTTAATTCTTTAAATATAGTACTAATCTCTGCCACTTTTCCTTGGAGGCAATATTATTTCTGATTTACTATCTTGGTGGTGGTGGTGGTTTGCAATTTCAGAAGTTACCACTTGGCCTTCCAGTTTGCGCCCCGTAGACCAAGAAACCAGGAGTTTCTGGTAACTAGAAGTACGTCCATTCCAATTATACATTTGGGGACCAGAAAAAATGACTTCCAGGTATATCAATGGACCTATGGCACCCACTGTGAACTGGACCTGGGTCAGGACTCTGATTATTATCTGGCCCTATATGCCTCTACTCTAACAAGAAGCTATGATATACTTCAGTTTCTGGATTTCTTTGTCAACTTGGACCCACTCAAAGGGAGTGGATCTTTACACCTCATTGGATGCCACAGGAAGGAGGTGTGTACGTTGGATGAGCGGCTTTCTTCAGCTGAGGCAATCCCTTTAGGGGCTGGCAGCTGAGGGCGCTCTCCTTGCAGGACTCCTAGTAGCTGGGGAGTAAGTTCTTTGTTCCTGAAGGGGGTCTGTGGAGTGCATTATGCTTTTCACCACAGTGCCCGTCTCTACTACCCTTGCTCATCTCCCATCCCCACCCTCGCTCCTATATTCTGCCAGAGGCACATTGACTGAAGCTTTAGGGTTCCTCACTTGCATGGGCCCCTTCCAAGACCTTGAACCTTATTGTGTATTCTTTTTCTGGGAAAGAGGTCCCCCCGTGCCCAGGTGTAGAAGCAGCGCTAGACTTCAATCTTCCCTTGATTCTGCTTCAGTTTCTCTTAGTTTGGGAAGGGGAAGAGAAAGGAAATTGACATTTGAGTGCCTCCTCTGTCCTCAGCATCATGCTTGGTGTTTTGTCTGTATTATATCACTTGTTTGGGACCCTTGTTTGCATTTCTCCAGTGTTCACAATCTTTGATTTCTCAGTGTTTTCTTTGCATATGCTTGTGCTTTCGTCTGGAAGGTCTTTCCTCAGTTTGCTTGTCTGTGGAAGCCTTTCTCATCCTTTTAGATTTAACTCAAATACTGTCTCCTCTTGGTGTCCTTCTTTATCCCTGAAAAGGAGCTGGTGCTTCTCCTGGCACTTTGTGGGTATCCCCCGCTGAACTCTGCTCACGGCTCATATCTGCTGGTGACACTGGCATCCCCCCCGCTCCTCTCTGCATTCTGAAATGGCAGGTTCTATGCTCTTCTCCTTTGCATCCTCAGGGTCTAACACATCCTAGTCACAGAGCAGGAGTGCATTCAATATCAGTTGAGGATTCTCCAGTCTGGAAAAATGTTTCAAGCTCATCAAATTCCCTTACTTGGAGGACTGAGCTCATGAGGCAACTTCTGATAAAGAAACTTGATTTCCTAGTTTCTTAATAACAGAGTGACAATGTTCTTAGAGAAAATAAACTGGTATTCCTAGCAGCAAAATTTCATTGTGTAGTTTTCACTGTATATTTTCACTGCAAGAGAATAAATCAGCATTCTAGTTTGTCAATCAGACTCTCAAGAATATTTTATCTGGAGTCAATCCCTCAGATCTTGAATGCTTCTAGGTTAATGGATAAAATTGAATTTTAGAAGCTATAATAAAAGGTGGGGAATCTGGACTCTACATGGTGAGTCACCAATTTATATATTTACCAGATATTTTTGTTACAAAAATGGGCTTGTCCTGTATATCCTGGTTTGTAAATTCCATATCAATCAATCAATAAACATTTATGGCATCATTTTTGATTCATGAACAGTATTTCATTATACAGATGTGCCAGAATTTATTTAACCAATCTGCCTAAAAATATTTTTTAGGTTGTTTCTAATTTTTTTGGTACATAAACAAAATGTCAGTGAACATCTTTATGCCTGTATCTTTGCCCACGTATCTAATTATTTACTTTAGATAAATTTTGAAAAATGGAATTGCTTGGTTGAAGAGCATAACTTAAAAAAAACTATGTATATATGTGTGTATGTATATATATTTGTATACATACTTTATACTGTTTATTTATTTATTTAGCTCCATTGGCAGAGACAGTCTCATGCCTTTATCCGTAGTGGAGATTCATTGCTGGGAAGCAACTGCGTCCGGCTCCTTTGCATCTCAGTGTGTCCACGTGCCTGATTCTCATTCCAGCGACTTTCAGCAGAAGTAACTTGTGTCACCTCTTGGCCAAGGTTATTAAAACGTAGGTGTGCTGTCTCCATGGCCTCGCTCTTCTCCTGTCTCTCAGCTGAGTGTGTATCCCAGGGTGACCGTGGACGCCACACTGAAGGTGGTGGAGGCTCTGTTGATCAGGCCCTGTCATCCTGTCTCATGGATTACCAGCTAATCAGGATTACCCATTTCAGACCCTAGTAAGTAAGAACTGCCTTTTGTGTGAAGCCACTGACATTAGGGGTTCATCTGTTACAGCACCTAGCACTTCCTTATCTATTACAGCTGGCTTGTCCTCCAGAAGCATTGTTCCTCCACCCACAGCCTATGAGAGTGTCCTTCCTTGTTCCTTTCTGTCTTACCAACACTTCTGTAGTGCTTAAAAAGTTGCCAATTTCATAGCTATAAAGTGGTAGGTATTTCATTGTTGTTTGATCTTGCAATTTGCTTTTTCTATTTTATTGAGGTCACATTCGTTTATAACTGTGTAAATGTCAGCTGTACATGATTATATTTCAGCTTCTGTACAGACTACATTGTGTTCACCACCAAAAGTCTAGTTTCCATCGGTCATCATACACATGTGCCCCTTTACCCCTTTTGCCCTTCCCCTACCTGCTTCCCCTCTGGTGACCACAAATCTATTCTCTTTGTCTGTGTTTGTTAATCTTGCAGTTCTTTGAATCCTTGTAAATTTAACATGCTGATTGACTACTTGTATTTCTTCTTAGCCCAGAGATCTGTGATTTCAAAAAATTCCTGGAAGGCCAAAAAGCCCCCCCCGCCAAAACCTGTAAGTTTTAAAAGTTCTCCTACATGCATATTTATGAACACTTGGAGACACCATCTTTAAGCCAAAAAAATGAGGCTGAATTAACAGAAATATGAGAATAATTTCAATATAGTTTTTTTTGAGCTGCCAACAGCCTCTCAGTGGGGCTTTGAGCCAATCTGATGGAGTATGTATGAGTAGAAAGGAAAAAAACTCAATGGATGTCGTTCGGTTGTTTTAATGAGTCTTGAATCCAGTGGACTAAGTGAAGATTCATCTGATTTAATTGAGTGACACTAATTGGTGAAGAGAAGGCAATCAAACAGGCTGTGCAATGTAGTTATTCAAAGTTCATATTTTTTTTTCTGATATTTTACCCTTCTTCCTTTGTGCTCTGTGAGCAGATTCCAAAAATAGTCTAGTATTTGTTGAAATGCACCACAATAGATTACAGAATGCTCTGTGTACTTGGGTTTGCTTTTATGTTTTTAAACCAAGTGTTAAGATATTTTGTTCTTTGAGTCGGATCACTGAACACAGAAATAGCCTGTGATGCATCGTCATGTTTGTTGCTAAAAACTTAAGTCCATAAAAGGATGAGATGGTTTGCAGGGGTAATAGAAGGGAGAGGAAAAGGTTTATAGGAAGAAGCAGGAGAGAAATACAGGCTTCTACAAGACTGAAGACATGATTCTTCCAGGTGGGCCTTGTGGGTCCAGAAGCAGCGAAGATCCAGGCCCATCTTCATAGTGGTAACTGGTGAGGCAGCAAGCTCCTAAAGAGAAGGGCTGTATGGTGCATGGGAGTGGGCTTGACTTCAGTTTGGGTTCCCAGCTTTACACATATCTCTCTATCTCTGGCAGAGCACAGAAGCCACAAGAAGTTTCTGGATCTGAGGAGACTGTGTAATCCAAGACAGTGGGTATCTCAGCAATAATTTGTGAAGACAGATGACCTCAACATGACCCTGGAGAGAGGGGCATCCCTCACCAAGCTGCAGGATGGGCACAGAGCCAGGAATTAAGTTTATTTATTAAAAACTGGATTATTTTGCACACCTGAGTCAGTGAACAGAGATTAATGTCCACTCTATCCACATTTCCTGGGGCCAAACATCTCAGATCATTATGTGCTCAGGAGGAGCCATAGTTTTATTTAATTGCATTTGTTCATTTACTATAATTTGATAATATTTCCTATGAGCACACATTTAAATAATTATTCAACTAAAACAATGTTTTCAGAGTGGCCTGGCAAAGGGTCTTTGAAATCAGAAGACTCCAGTAATATAAGATCCTTCAGCACGAAGTTTAGATTTGAATTTCATCATGACTTAGCAGAAATCAGAGCAGATTTATTGTGTGTATTTAACCATGGGTAAAATTATGTGCAGAAAATGCTTTCTTAAAATCATGAAAGGTAATACAAAGTGTCATTGAACTCCAGACATAGGACACTAGATTCCAAATTTTAGAAGAGGACCCCAGAATTTCCCCCTGTATTTATATCTTTGCTTAGGGTTATTTGAGATTTCAGTCATCGTGTTATGCATTGAGCTACCTTGAAGAGAATAGGTTTGAGGGCTGTTCCTGGGAACAGGAACTGTGGCTTGCCCTGGCCTTAGGGCCAAAGCCTTGATTTTGAAAGGCTGGACTCCTTGTCACATGAGGGTGGACCTTCCCACCAAGTCATGCGCTTTCTTGGTTTGATTCAAGACCTGGAGCCACACTGGTGACGCCTGGCACCTGGCACCCACTCTGGGTTCTCAGTTGCTGCTTTCTTTCCCAGGTAGTTGTATTTTGGTTAGTATTAGGGAATCAGTTTTACTAATGCAGATCACATTGCAGGGCAGGACAAACCAATCTTTGTTTTGTTCCCTATTAACAGTCTGCAACATTTTAGATGCAGGGTTGGCATAGATGTTGTCTGTGAGTGGCTAAAAAACTGGCGTGACTTTTGTCCACTGAGACTTGCAGCTGCTTGTGAGCCTACCGTGACCAAGGTCCTTGCTCCTTGCCTCATGGGCCACCTTTACGTGGGACTGCTGCTTTGCCATTTTGTCAGGTCATGGTTATGCCGAGGTGCTTGAAGCCCTGCTTTGGTATGTTTTACTTGCTTGTACGAACCGTGGTTCCTTCACTTAGACAACTACACAGCGACTGCAGGGGCATCATCCACCTTTCACTCAGGTTTTGCTCGCCAGGCTCGTGGTAGCACAAGCCCCAGGCCGTGCAGAAGGTCACCTTGTTGGTATAGCTTTGTAAGGAGATCTACACATCTAATGCCTATTTTCTGAGTCCTGTGAAGGCCCCTTCTAAGGTAGGCCTGGGTCTGGGAGTTCACTTTTGTGCAGGGAAACAGTGGGAATTCTCTTAATCACCAACGTGAAGGGAGAGACTTAGCTGATACTGTTTTCATCCTGTCGTTGCTTCTGCTATGAAATTAAGGATTTTGAATAGACCCAGGGACCTAGGCTTATTTGGAGCAACCTGAAGCCTCTACTCTGATGATTGAACTATGCATTTTGTTTTTAGACAGTCACTCTTGCCTCAGAACCTGAATCTGGAATCATAATGTTGGGACTTCAGGGGCACCTGTGTCTTCTACATTCTCATTTCTTCGATCTACAGATTAAGTTAAAATGGGTGTTTAGTCTTAATTTTTTCCAACCTTGTTTTGGTAGATAACGTCACAGAGCAGATGACCCAATAATACTTCAGACTCCACTTTTTAGAGAGTTTTGCGGGGGGCTGGCCATTGAAAATGAAACCTCTGTATCTGATGTAACAGTGTTAGCGAAATGCATGGGTAGGAGCCACCTCTTTTCTCACAGTCAGGAACAAGGAGTGGTAGTGTTGGGGAGAGGAGGAGATGAGTCAGGATAGGCTAAAAAATGTTCTGGAAACAAACTCCCATTGAAATTTCAGTGGCTTGTTGCAGTAAGGAATTATTTCTGGATCATGCATTGTATATTGCAGACCCTGGTGCTCTGTAGGGCAGCTGTGTCTCAAGCAGTGATTTAGGAATCCCACCTGCTGCTTTCTAACATTTCTGCATGTCAACACATGGATTCCAGTCCACAGTGACAGGGGACGACAGAGCTGGAGGGTCATGCTGGAGCTTTTAACTGCCTTTGCCCAGAAGGGACACATGGTAACTCTACATAGAGTTCATTGGCCGAAATTAGTCACCGGACCCTGCCTAACTGCAAGAAAGCTGGGAAAAGTAGTCTCCTCCCAGGAATGAGAGCAGGCCCTGCTGTTCGTGAACAATAGTAATGTTTACCCAGTGGAAGATGTGCTGCAGGAGGACTAAGGCTCCTGACATGAGTCAGGGCTGCTGCGGCTGGCGTTTTGCTACATTTTCTCTGTTTCTCACCAACAGGGACCATACTGCAGGTTTAGCTTTGCCAGCACGGGACGTCCACCTTGCATGCATGATCGGCTACCTCTCTTCCTGAGAGTTTCTGTCACGGGGCTCACTCTGAGAGAGTGGGAACAGAGTGGAGCAGAAGGGGACAGTTGGTGCAATTCTTCTTTTGCCTCCTGCACCCAGTAAGGTCTTTTCCTATTTCTAAGACTCATTAAAAGTACTCATTTTGCTTAGACCACGTGGGGGAGTATGTAGGATTTTGAAAAGCTGCTGCTGATTCCTCCTGCTCATTTAGGAGCCATCTGGAAGAGGCCTTAGGGCCCAGGCGGACGTGCTGTTTCCCCAGCCTCTGAGAGCTGTCCCTAGGGAGCAAATACACACACACTTAGGCTATAAATCACTTCTTTCATTGGTGCTAAATTAACTTTTAAGCCTTCTAAACTCCTGAACCAGCTGATAGCAGGATCCTGGGTGGCAGGATGCTGAGCCTTCTGCTTGATTAAATAAAAATTGTATTTGTTGCAAGATTTAATGCATGCATTAATAGAAGCAGCAGTGGTTCCCAAATACTGGCCTGTGGATTGGCTGAAACAGAATCACCTGGGGCACCAAGTAAAATACAGATTCTCAGGCCCCACTTCAGACACACTGAATTGGAATCACCTGGACTGAGGCACAGGAATCTTTATTTGAATTATCTCTTTAGGTCATTTAGATGCACAGCCAGGGATACAGAAAGAGCTCTGGAAGTTTGAGGGTCTAGCTGGGTTGCAGTCCTACTGTGAGGCTGTGTGGACTCAATAAGTCACTTGACCTTTTGGGGCTTAGTTTTGTTATCTGATTGTGATGGAACTGAACCTAGTTTTTCGAATGAAATATTACCCAGAACCTCGACATGTAAAGTAGATAAAAGTAGAGTGGCTCTGGTGGAAGCAGTGGTCACGTTATCCTTTGATTCCCAAATGGCCCCAAAGGCTGCCAAAGACTTCTGGGGATTTCCAGGACACAGTTCTAAATGCCTGCCGGTGAGCGAACATTAAGTTTCTTCTCAGTCCTGAAAGTCCCTGAGTCTTGGCCATGGCAGGGGTGGAGTGGGCATGAAAATCAATGAAAAAGAATAGTCTAGGAAGGATTCACACTCTTCCTCTGTTTCTATCTCTGTTTCTGTTTCTCTTTCTCTCTCTGTCTCTCTTTCCCTCTCCGAGAACAGATGAAAGCTGAGTATATATATTTTCTTCCAAGCTCTCATGTGAAACGTGGTAGAAATTTGAGGGGAGAATATCTGAAACTCATTTGAAGGTGCAAAGTTGTTCTTGCCTGTAGATTTGTTTTTTACCTTTCATGGAATTTTCAGGTTTAGATCATGACTTTTTGAAGTTGCATTTATCAACTTAAAGTTTTTAACATTTCCTAACATATTTGACAAAAGTCCTGGCAGGCAAATCGGGCAAATAGTCAAAAATGTGGGATGTGTGATATAGACTGTATAAGCAGGCTTTTGTTCTATTATTGCATTTAACCACTCAAACACCTTCTGGAATCCTAGTTTTGGTTTTGGGATGTCAGGTATTTGTTATATTAGAATTATATGAGATTAGGCATGACAAAGCTCCTTTAGGAGTAGGAAGCCTTAATTAGGTTCCAAAATTGTCCTGCTTATCACAGGACTGGGTTCTACAAAAATATGAATTTAGCACATTATTTAACAGTATTATTTAAAAAATAAAGTCATTTCCAGCAACAACAATAATGATAACTACCATGTGACTTCTAGTTTTCTTAATATTTTCACTCCTAAATACCTTAGCACATAGTTCCTAAGACCAAGGATGTTCTAACATACAACTGAATAACATTCTAACATATAACAGTAATAAAATTTAGAAAAGTTAACATTAATATAATACTGTTGCCAAATATTCAATGCATATTCCAATTTCACCGATTGCTATTCATTTTTTGATAATGATGTCAATATGAATTTTCATATTCATTTTCAAACTTGAGTGTGATAGCCCTATAGTAGTGATATGAATAAAGTGCCATAGGACAATTAATCTATATATCCATTCATTCATTCAACCTTATTAACTGGGCATATAGAAAAGTAATTTCTAGGGGTATAGGTAAAACATCACTTACCCTCAAGATCTCACAGCCCAGTGGTACTCATGGAAGTAGGCAGAAAATCACAAATAGAAGAATATGTTATGAGAGAGAAAACCACAGGGTAATATAAAATGAATGGGCACCATTAACAGAGATGGGGAAATCAGGAGGAGACGGTTTGCGGATGCTGAATTAGAGCATGTTTTGGTACTCCACCATACAGGTGGAGACTTCCTGGGGACACTCAGATCTGTAGACCTGTAGAGAGATTAAGATTAGAGCCATAGCTTGGGAAATGTCAGGGAGAGAAGTTGAAATATCGGAGGGAATACATTTTTTTAAAGGGGAGAATATAAAAAATTGAGGACAGAGAATTGGAAAGAATATGGAGATGATCCGGAAAGGCCCAACACATAGTTTCTTATAAGAAGTACTTTTTCTGATCAAATATTTTTGTCAGGTTGTTTATTTATTGGGGGATTAGGTCATTGCAATTCATGTTTTGGTATAAACACTAAAACTCTTAATCTATCTTCTGCCTTGGATTATAGGATTTGAAGAAAACAGCCCATATACAAGTTTAAATAGGAAGTTAAAAATTCACATTGGGCTTTTTCTGGTGAAATTATGATATGAATCACTATTATTCAAGAAGCTTTTTGCCTAAAATAGTTAACATCCTGTAGCTTACTTTCTAACTATTCTATTAATTGCACTGCTGGCATGTTCATGTTTTAAGACCTATTCTAGCGCTATTAGATTCGCCAGATGAAAAACACAAAGACCAGTTCAACCTAGGAGATAATCAATTTTTCATGCTCATTATCATTTAGATGAGTCTCTTATAAGGGAATGGTTGCAGCATGACGCATTTTAATGCTGAGTAACACCTCATTCCTCTAGGTAGCTTCTGTGCTCCAAGTGAAAATGTAAAGATCTTAAATTTCAGAGTAAAAGAGAATCAAAGGAAATTTGTGAAAACAAGAGCCAGACAACCAATAAAATTTATTGTCAGAAAACTTTCCAGTTTCATTGATATTTTTGTAGTTACTTAACCTTCATTATTCTTTGTGTGCCTTCTGACTGTACTGAAGGAAAGAGAAAAGCCTTTGAAGCTTAAGTATTTCATTAAATCTTTTATATTTTGATGCCATTTTGGAACCATTTAATACTTCATATTGGAAAAAAGACATCTCATGTCTCTCTGAAGAATTAAAATGAAAACAGAGCCCCAGTTACACTGTTTAGCAGTTTCTGCCAAGCGTGGAACATTTGACAGCCTCATGACACAGGCCTTTCACCTCTGTAACCAGTGAGTGACCTCAGAGACTTGATTATTGGGAGGGGGGAGAGTCCTATGATTCTGGATATTTTGTCAATTTACTAACATTTCCTAGATCTTACATTTAAAGTGGGAATATTCCAAGTAGTTTCCCCTTCTTTTATTCCAAAATATTTAAGAAAAGTGTGAACACTGCACAGGCCTGCCCCCTGAAGAATATGATTCACAAAGCTACTCCATAGTTATGCTTTCTTCTTCTTTTTAAAATGGCTTTTGCCCTTGGGCTCTGGCTATCAGGCCTCCAAGCTTAAACTCATTCTGCCTCCGTTGAACCCAGGTTGCCCCTTCTCCCTGGGAATTACCCAGGGGAGTGTGCGTGCCTGTGTGTGCACACACACTCACATCAGATGTGTGTGCCCATGCAAAGGAATATGTGGTAGTAGAAATGACCATTCAGAAATGTGAGGACTGGAATGGGGCCAAGAAACACTGTCGCCTTCCCCTAATATCAGATTGCATTTTTTAAAGTATAGAAACTTTATTCTTTTCACCATAAAAGCCTCTGGCAATGATAAGCATGATTTCCAAGACTGTACATAGCACCAGAAGAGCTCCAACTAATGTGCCCGGCTGCAATTTCAGCGTAGCTCATTAGAACAACAATGCAAACCAGCTGTCCCCTGGTGCTTGGAGAAGAAAGATCCAATTAACTGGCTGTCATCCACCTGGTTCCAGATTTTGCCATCTCCTTATGAGCCTGTAAGAGCAGCCAGTTTGCATGAATTCTAGTCATTAAGCGCAAGCCAGGGGGTCAAGGGAGATGGGGAGGATGGATATTCTTTGAACTGCTGCGGGGAAAAAAAGGCAAAAGGCCGTCTAGAGCTTGGATACCTGGAAAGCCAGTAGTGAATTAATTTAGCAGGTATTGACTTTAAAACTGTTCTTTATTTTGTGTGTGTTGATGTGAAGGCTAGAAATACATCATGTTTCTATGAATGAAAATAATACATTAAGTTTCTATGAATGCAAATATAGAGACATTTTGTAATGAATTTGTTTGGATTTTTCTCTTTAGCAGCAGTGATATTTAAAGTGTGAACCATACATCTATGTTGTAATTAACCATATACCTATACTGGAATATTGAAATTTCACTGGAATGCGTCATTAAGCTTTCCTTTGTGGATTTGTCAAAATATCGTGATTAACTCAGAAAATAAAAGCAATGACAGGCACCCTTAAGTCATTATTATCTTATCTTTTGGAATGAAGCACATAATTGATATCTGACCATTAAGTCCCCGGGATAAAACATCTAATGATGTGGCTCCTGGAAATGTTACAGGTCTACATCTTTCTGGAGTAACAGCACATTCTCGATAGAGCCGTCAATAAAACAATCATGTCTCAGCACTGAAGACTGAAAAACCTGTTGTATTACACTTTCCAATCTCTTCAAAATCACATTTTAAAAATCCATTTTGTTGCAAGATGACCAATCTCATCTGATTTATAAGCCACGGCCTCAGAGGAAATGTGGAGTGCTTGGAGTTGAGGCCACGGAGCAAATGTGCCAGGCTAGAAGCAGACACTTCCTGCATTTTGAGCAGTTTCCAAGACGTGCTTTAGAACGTGTCAGTTTAGGATTTTTAAGTCATATGGCAGATGATCATTTACTTGGCAGCCTCAGTACGGTGTTTATTTTCCATTAAAGGCTTATATTTTGGATTTACATAGACCTACCCTTTCTATCTGGTTAAGAGAACATATATGCAGAGATTATTTTCTAGAGATCTTTCTTACCAGTTCATATTTTATAAGAATTTCATGAATTTTCACTTCTTAAATTATCTTATGATATTAAAATAGTCTCATTTCAGATGCTTTTTTTGCCTTCATCTCTCTCCTAACTCTTAGTAATGATACAATACATTTTAGAAAAATATCAAGATTTTTGTGATTTAAAAGTCATTGCAGCTTGTAATGTACAAGAGAGAGAATGCTTCATGAGGTACACTTAGTGGAATTTCTTTAGATCACTTGAGGGTTGTGTATTTCAATCCCTATAACTTTTTAAAGTTAGATATTTATATCCTACCCACATTAAAAAACAAATAACTTGTTGACCTTGGATTTCTATAACCTTGAATATGAAATTGAATAAAGAAAACAAAACTCCCCAAACTGTAGTCACAGTCTTTTTTTATGTTAATATTTAAAAATTATTCTTCCAGGAAGGGTTGTTTATTTATTATTATGAATTGATTGGCTAACACTTGATTTGAGAAGGTCTGATCAATATCTTAAATTCTCTTTGGTAATTCCCAAGTTTCTCTTCCCATCCTTTATCACTCAGAACTCCTGTTCTTCAAGATATTCTCATTACATCACTTAGTGACTTTACCACTTGTTTGAAACTTAACCCCTTCTTTCTATCCTTGGTCTTCCTCAGTGGCCCTGATTTCTATGGTGTGAACCTTTCTAAAACTATGGCTTCATATTATTTTCTTGATGTTCTTAACCTAGTCACCTTCATATCCACTTTGAACTTCTCGATAAAAATTATGCTGAACTTGGGCCTTAAAGTCTGAAATTTTCTTTTATGGTAATAGTTTCCTTACCTTTGCAGACACATTCGCTCACTCCTGTTGACTGAATTATTTCTACTCATTGTTTGATGTTTTTGTCTGCTGTTACCTGCTCCTGCAGACTTCATTTGTTTCCCTACTGGCCCTGATCTTGTGGTTGGCCATGATAAATAAGTGAAAAGCAATAGGATATATTGGAGTATATGAGGAAGCCATTTGATATAAAACTAATTCGACCTGAACTTGTTTTTCCAAAAGGGCCTGACGTGGCCTGTTGAGCATGCATTGTACGTCTGCTTTAAACATTTTCTAAGTCCCAAAGACACGAATGATGCCCTAAAAGATAGGGATGTAACTCCCCCTCATATCAGCATTTCTTTAAGGATAAGCAACTCTTCCTGGAAACTAAGGATTAATTACTGACCTGCTGTGCTCACCTTGTGACCACTGACCTGCTGACCACAGACCTGCCGTGCCAGCTAAGCATCTTGTGACGGTAGTAAAAGAGATATTCCTGTCATATGTGATGTACGCTCTTTGTGCCAAGATGGTATGTAACCACTCTGTACACCCCAGTTCTTCGGTGCCCTTCCTTCGTTGGGAAAGGAAGGCCCCAGGCTAGTCCTCAGATCTGACTCATAATAAACTCACCCCAATTTTGACTTACAGATTGATTGTGGAGTATTTTCATCAACCGCCATTACAACAAATTCCTCACTAGACTCTTAAAATTTCTCAGCTCACTTTACCAACTTTCTGTGTCCTTGTTTTTGCTTGCTGCTTATCAAAAATTATGAGAAAAAGGATGTTACGCTGAGTAAATCCACACTACTCGTGTTAAGATAAAGAGCCAAATCCCTAATAAGATCTACAAGTCCTTTTGTGAGCTGGCCCAGTTTCGGGTCCCTCTGTTCCAACCACGCTGGCCTTCTTGTAGTTCCTCAAACATATTGCTCTTCTCCTTGGTTAGGGGCCTTTGCTTAAAACAGTCTCCCCATTATGTTCTCCTAGTTAACACGTAACTAGTCATTAGATGTCAACTTAAATATCAGTTTCTTAGGGAAAGAAGTAGTTTAGGTTAAGCCTCCTCACCCTTCTATCATATCATACACCATGTACCTTTACCACAGTTACAATTTTGCATTTATTTTTGTGATTATATATTTGGTGTCACTTTGATGAGCACATGAACTAGAAGTGTTTCTGCTTTTCTCTGTGTACTCAGCAATGGGACTGTGTTCAATAAATATTTTTCATGGAGTAAGCACAGCAAATACTTCATAAGTAGCACTTTTATTGGTAGTAACTCTTGAAGCAAATGGTATTTAGACATCTCTAACTATTAGAAATGTTTTCTTTATATAGAAGTGAAATCTCTTGCTAATTTTGTTTCTTGGAGTCGTACAAAGTAACTCTATTTCCAACTTGATGTTGTCAAATACAGAGTGGTGTGTAGAGAGAGCATTGCTCTGGAGTAAGATTTAGTTGAAGCTGCCATAATTCGGGCATAACCTGCACATAATTACTATGTGCTTGGCACCATGCTCATCTGTAAAGTGGGAATAATAATAATTACTTTACCCAGTTCAGTTTAAAAAGCATTTGTTGAGCATCTATCATGTTCCACATGGTGGATTAATATTTGGGATAAAAGATGAAAAACACATATGCTATACCTGAGGAGTTTACAGTTCGTTGGAGAAATGCAAGAAAATATCTCTGGTGAGCTTTTTGTTGGGAATATGGTTTACTGAGGAATTAACTTGATTTTCCCCATTATTGCAATAAAGGTAAACAACCAGGAATGAATTGGGATTCAGATTATTTCCAATTGCCTACCCAAGGTGAACAGAGAGGTATTTACCCAGAGCTTCCAGAGTAGTTGTGACCCACGAATGTATAAAGATCCCCTGAGGATGGAGTAGGTGGATGAAATTCTTAGAAGAATCTCAAGTTGTATCATTGGCCACTGGGGGCTTTGTTGGGGGCTCATGGCCATGGAAACCTGCCTGTTTCTTCCTCCCCCAACCTAGGACTGCACTGTGCCCTTGTTCTGTGTAGTCTTCTGTGTACAGGTGATTATTTTCCTTCACATAAACAGACTAATTTTTATCCTTTGCCTGTGTCTGTTCGTGTCCTCCCATCATTCCCTTCATCCTTGTCTCAACCATGTAAGGAGATGCACATGTACATTTATCGTTTAACTATACGAGGTAGGTGATATATTAGGGATCTCTTGTGCACTGCAGTGGGAGTATAAATTGGTACAGCCTTTTTGGAAAACTGGCATTACCTACTAAAGTTGAAGATATGCATTCCTATGACTCTGCATTTTCATACTTAGCTATATACCCAACAGAAGTGTGTCCATATGTTCACTAAAAGATACGTACTAGAATATTCATAGCAGCGCTAGTTGTTATAGCCCCAAATTGGAAACTACCCAAATGCCCAACAGTAGACTTGATAAATTCATATTGTATTCATACACTATACAGCAATGAGAAAGAACAATTTACAACAAACTACAATATGGGTGACTGTCACTTGCATAAAAACAGGCAAAACAAACCCAGGTGATAGAAGTCGGGATGGTGACTACGCTTGTTGGAACTAGTTCTTAGAAGAGAGCACAGGGTGGCATTCCTGGGGGTGCTGAATTCTGTTTCTTGATCTGAGTGCTAGGTAGTTTGTGAAAATTCATTGACTTTACACTTACAACCTGTGTACTTACCTGTATCTGAGCTTATATTTCAATATAAAGTTTAAAAAGAGTTGGTTCTATTTTTTCTTGTTTTTCAATTCAGGTCTCCTAAAAGCAGCTTGAGTTATAGGGGTAAAATATGGAAAATTACCATGTAGGAAAGGAGCTGTCCTGTTACACATTTCAAATTGGCACTCGGTCTGAAAAGCAATTGTCAAGCTAGTAGGGGGCGTCTTTGAACCGATGTTCTACAGATGATGATAATTGTCCAGTAATTGCAGGGCCCTTGACATGAACTGACTCTGAATATCCTTCCTTGTTAAGTTACTCCGCTTATAGTTGCTATTTTTCCTTTAAAATAGATCTGATAGTCTTAAATAGTATATATTTTCACTTTTATTTGTAATGTACTCTTGAAAAATGACAGGTTAGCCACAGAATTGGTATTTCTAAAGAAAATTGCTAGCTGCTCCTTGAAAATCCTGGAAAATGAGACATTGGAAAATGAGTTAACTTTTTTTTTAATTTTAAGAGTTTATTTGAGAAAAAATCAATTCAAATTGGGCAGAGGCAAATTGGAAGTGTTTATTTATTTATTTTCCTTTCAGTTTTATTGAGGTATAATTGAGACATAACACTGTGTACGTTTAAGGTGTACAGCATAATGACTTGACATATTTATTGTGAAATGATTACCATAATCAGTGTAGTTAACATCCATCATCTCATATAGTTACAAAAAATTTTTTTTCCTTGTGATGAGACCTTTTAGGATCTGCTGTCTTAGCAAACTTTCGAATATTCCATATGGCATTGTTACCCATAGACATCATGTTGTACATTACATCCCCAGTACTTATTTATCTTATAACTGGGACTTTGTAGCTTTTGACCACCTTCATCCAGTTTTCTCACCCGCCACCCCCTCCCCCCCGCCCTTGCCTCTGGAAACCACAAATCTGATCACTTTTTCTGAGTTTGTTTTTTCTTTAGATCCCACATGTAAGTGAGATCATGCAGTAATTTTCTTTTCCTGCCTGACTTGTTTCACTGAGTTAACTTTTAACATTAGAGATACATATTAGACTCTAAAATTGTTGCACTCTCACATTTTTAGGAGATTGAATATTTAAAAGGTCTATGTAAAATTATGAAATAATGGATATTAAAGACAGCTTTTAAAAACAGATGTAGTGATTTTTTTAGTCACGCATTTCCGAAGTCACTGACTTAGAGCAATTTCTTAAAATCTGGTCCTAATAACCATCTCCAGCAGTCATCACAGGGTATTGGATTAATATAGTGGTATAAGCATGAAATGCAAACTATAGAGTCTTAGGGAGGTTCAGTATTTCAGTATTTTATCTTATTTGGAAATAATCTGGGTATTCAATGACTATTCATTATTTAACTTATCTCAGTATAACTGTAAGGTTTCAAGTTACCAAAAAGATTTTGGAAGCTATTTTTAAGTTGACATGCCATAAAGCAGGACTATTGTTGAAAAGTTCATTTATAAACTTTTATCTTACTTACATATATTTAATTTACTTGTTCTTAACAATTATGTTTAGATTAGTCATAAAAATTTCATGACATTAAACAGCTAGCTCTCATCATAAATTATCTTTCTTGCTGACAGATTTTGTTACAGATAACATGAGCTTTTGACTTTTAGGAAACCTAGATAGAATAAAAGTATTATATTTGATGCTGATAGTTCTAAAGACAAGTTTGTTTAATTAAACCAACAAACTTAAACTAGCTTTTATTTACTGAAGATTATCCTAGATCATGAGAACTTGAAAAACATTTGGGTTAGTTTCTTTATTTCTGAGACTATACTTGATTTATATAAATGCTTAATTTTCTCTAAGCCGATTAAATAGAGCTCTTTACAAATTAATTTTGGCAATATCATCTGGAGGTAGAAAAATGTCACACATCTATAACATACATACATAAACATACAGACAGACACAAACAGATCTTACAGCTTTCATTTCAAGATTTTAGCCATGAGACAGGTATAATGACACAAAACTCACTAGTTTATAAAAGAATAGTTGGATCCAAACTGTATTTCTAGCAGATGGAATAAGTTAAGGTTACCTGCTCAGAAGGCTGAAGCTTTTTTTTTTAAAATTATTTTCTTGAGGTCATAATGGTTTATAACATAGTGAACTTTCAGGTGTACATTGTTATCAGTTTCTGTATAGACTGCATCATGCTCACCATCAATAGTCTAATTTTTATCCATCACCATTTATACGAGTCACTATACCACTTTTGCCTACCCTTCAATTCCCTTCTCCTCTGGTAACCACTAATCTGTTCTCTTTATCCATGTATTTGTTTATCTTTCACATATGACTGAAATCATACAGTGTTTGTCTTTCTCTGTCTGGGTTATTTTGCTTAACATAATACCCTCAAGGTCCATGCATCTTGTTGCAAGTGGGACAATTTTGTCTTTTTTATGGCTGAATAGTATTCTATTGTATATATATACCACATCTTATTCGTCCAGTCATCAATTGATGGGCACCTGGGTTGCTTCCACGTCTTGGTTATTGTGAACAATGCTGCAGTGAACACAGGAATGCATAAGTCTCTTTAATTCTTGATTTCAGGTTCTTTGGATAAATACCCAGTAGTGGGATAGCTGGGTCATATGGTATTTCTATTTTTCATTTTTTGAGAAATCTCTATACTGTTTTGCACAGTGGCTGCACCAGTTTGCATTCTCACCATCAGTGTATAAGGGTCCCCTTTTCTCCACATTCTCTTCAACATTTATTTTTTGTCTTGGCAATTATAGCCATTCTAACAAATGTGAGGTGATATCTCATTGTAGTTTTGATTTGCATTTCCGTAATGATTAACGATGTTGAACATCTTTTCATGTGCCTGTTGGCCATCTGTATATGTTCTTTGGAAAAATGTCTATTCATATCCTCTGCCCACTTTTTTGATTGGGCTGTTTGTTTTTTTTTTGTTGAGTTGTATGAATTCTTTATATATTTTGGAGATTAATCCCTTGTCGGATATATGATTTTCAAATGTCTTCTCCCTGTTTGTGGATTGTCTTTTCATTTTGTTCTTGGTTTCCTATGACTTGTAGAAGCTCTTTAGTCTGATGATCTGATGAAATCTCATTTGTTTATTTTTTCTATTGTTTCCCATAACTGAGTAGACAAGATATTCAAAAAGATGCTGCTAAGACTGATGTCAAAGAGTATACTGCCTATATTTTCCTCTAGGAGTTTTATGGTTTCAGGTCTTGCATTCAAGTCTTTAATCTATTTTGAGTTAATTTTTGTGTGAGGTGTAAGATAATGGCCTATTTTCATCCTTTTGCATGTGGCTGTCCAGTTTTCCCAACACCATTTGTTGAAGAGACTTTCCTTTCTCCTTTGTGTATTCTTGGCTTCTGTGTCAAAGATCAGCTGTCCATAGATGTATGGTTTTATTTCTGGGCTTTCAATTCTGTTCCATTGATCTATGTGTCTGTTTTTGTGCCAGTACCATGCTGTTTTGATTACTATAGCTTTGTAGTATATTTTGAAGTCAGGGATTGTGATGCCTCCAGCTTTGTTCTTTTTTCTCAGGATTGCTTTCGCTGCTTGGGGTCTTTTGTTGTTCAATATAAATTTTAGGACTCTTTGTTCTATTTCCATGAAATATCATTGAGATTCCTTTGAATCTGTGGGTTGCATTAGTTAATATGGACATTTTAGCTATGTTTACTCTTCCAATCCAGGAACATGGAATATCTTTCCATTTCTTTGTGTCATCATCGATTTTTTTCAATAATGTCTTACAGTTTTCAGTATATAGATCTTTCACCTCCTTGGTTAAATTTATTCCTAGATATTTTATTCTTTTTGTTGAGGTTATAAATAAGACTGCATTCTTGAGTTCTCTTTCTGTTAGTTCATTGTTAGAGTATAGAAATGCAACTAATTTTTGTAAGTTGATTTTGTACCCTGCAACTTTGCTGTAGTTGTTGATTATTTCTAATAGCTTTCTGATGGATTCTTTAGGGTTTTCTATGTATAGAGTCATGCCATCTGCAAACAGTGAGAGTTTTACCTCTTCCTTTCCAATTTGGATATAGTTCTTTCTTTTTCCTGCCTAATTGCTCTGGCCAAAATCTCCAATACTGTGTTGAATAAGAGTGGTGAGAGTGGGCACCTTTGTCTTGTTCCTGTTCTCAGAGGGATGTCTTTCAATTTTTCACTGTTGAGTATGATGTTGGCTGTGAGTTTGTCATATATGGCCTTTATTATTTTTGGGTACTTTCCTTCTATACTCATTTTATTGAGAGGGTTTTTTTTTTTTTCATAAGTGGATGTTGGATCCTGTCAAATGCTTTCTCTGCATCTATTGAGATGATCATGTGGTTTTTATTGCTTATTTTGTTAATGTGGTTTATCATATTGATCAATTTGTGGATGTTGAACCATCCCTGTGTCCCTGGTATAAATCCTACTTGATCATGGTGTATGATCCTTTAATGTAGTGCTGTATTCAGTTTGCCAATATTTTGTTGAGGATTTTTGTATCTATGCTCATCAGCCATATTTGCCTGTAATTTTCCTTCTTTGTGTTGTCCTTGTCTGGTTTTGGGATCAAGGTGATGTTGGCCTCCTGGAGTGAGCTATGAAGTGCTCCATCTTCCTTGATTTTTTGAAATAGTTTGAGAAGGATAGGTATTAAATCTTTGAATGTTTGGTAGAGTCCTCCAGAGAAGCCATCTCGTCCTGGGCTTTTATTTTTTGGGAGGTTTTTGATTACTCCTTTTATCTCTTTACTTGTGATTGGTCTCTTCAGATTCTCTATTTCTTCTTGATTCAGTTTTGGGGGATTGTATGAATCTGAGAATTTCTCTATTTCTTCTAGGTTATCCAATTTGTTGGCATATAGTTTTTCCTAGTATTCTCTTATAACCGTTTGTAGTTCTGCAGTATTTGTTGTAATTTATCCTCTTTCATTTCTAATTTTATTTATTTCAGCCTTCCCTCTTTTTTCCTGGTGATTCTGGCTAAGGGTTTGTCTATTTGGTTTATCTTCTCAAAGAACTAGCTCTTAGTTTCATCGATTCTTTCTACTATTTTTTTCAATTTCTGTTTTGTTTATTTCTGCTCTAGTTTTTATTATTTCCCTCCTTCTGCTGTCTTTAGGCTTTTTTTATTCTTCTTTTTCTAATTCTGTTGGGTGTAGTTTAAGATTACTTGAGATTTTTCTTGTTTGTTGAGATGAACCTGTGTTGCTATGAATTTCCGTCTTAGAACCACTTTTGCTGCATCCCATAAGATTTGGTATGATGTAATTTCATTTTCATTTGTCTCTAGATATTTTTGGATTTCTCCTTTGATTTCTTCATTGATCCAACAGTTGTTCAGTAGCATGTTGTTTAGTCTCCACATATTTGTGACTTTCCCAGATTTTTTCTTGTAGTTGATCTCTAGTTTCATAGCATTATGGTTGGAAAAGATGCTTGATGTGATTTCAATCTTCTTAAATTTATTGAGGCTTGTCTTGTTTCCCAGCCTATGGTCTATCTTTGAGAACATTCCATGTGTACTTGAGAAGAATGTATATTCTGCTGTCTTTTTGGATGGAATGTTCTGTATGTATCTATTAAGTCCATGTGGTCTAGTTTTTGTTTAAATCCACTATTTCCTTACTGACTTTCTGTCTGGATTATCTATCCACTGATGTAAGCGGGGTATTGAGGTCCCCTACTATTATTGTGTTGCTTTTGATTTCTCCCTTTTGGTCTGTTAATAGTTGCTTTATGTACTTTGGTGCTCCTGTGTTAGGTTCATATATATTCATAAGTGTTATGTCTGCTTGGTGGAATGACCCTGTTATCATTATATTCTGCCCCTCTTTGTCTCTCATTGCCTTTTTTATCTTGAAGTCTACTTTGTCTGATATAAGTATGGCAACACCTGCTTTCTTTTCTTTGCTATTTTCTTGGAGTATCATCTTCCATCCCCTCACTCTGAGCCTATGTTTGTCTTTAGAGCTGAGATGTGTTTCCTGGAGGCAGCATATTGCTCAGTCTTGTTTTTTAATCCATCCAGCCACTTTGTCTCTTTTGATTGGAGAATTCAATCCATTTACTTTTAGAGTGATTATTGATATATGAGGGTTAAATATTGCCATTTTATCCCTTGGTTTTTAGTTATTTTATATTTCCCTTATTTATCTTCCCATGTATTTCTGACTGCCATTTCAGTTTGGTGATATTCTGTGATGGTTTTCTCAAGTTTATCTTTATTTATGATTTGTGTCTCTGTTCTGATATTTTGTTTAGTGGTTACCATGAGATTTGTATAAAGTATCTTTTAGATGAGGTAGTCCATTTTCTGACAGCCTCTTATCGCCATTGGCCTAAGCAGGTTCTTTCCCTTTCTTCTTCCCCGTCTAAGTTATTGTTGTCACAAGTTATTCTGTTTTGTGTTGCGAGTTTGTGATTAAAATGAAGTGTTTATAATTATTTTTGATGCTTTCCTTCTCTTTATCTTTAATGTTATAATTGAATGTTGGCTAATGTGTTCTGATAGGGAACCTCAATTTTCTGATTTTGTCTGTCTATTTATCTCCTTTGTCAGGCTTTGTAAATTTTTTCCTTTTTGTTTCAGAGAGAGTGGGAACAAGGAAGTTATAGCAGGCAAAAAAGTGGGTTGGTTATTTATTACAAAGTAACTTTTCTTTAGGGGGTGGCAGGGGTCTATCAGGCAGATTATCTAACTCGTGCTGATTAGGCAGTTTCTGATTCATTGGTTTAAGATTCCATTTCTGGGAGAGCTGAAACTGTAATTAAGTTCAGTCTCAGTTTGGTGATGTGGGTCTTGGCACAAACGATTCCATTTTTGGCCTGTTGTCTTGTTTTTAACATCCTCTTGTCCTCGACCTGACTCATGAACTCAAAGAGGAACACTTTCAAAATCTACACTCAGTTGTGAATTTTCACAACAAGTGTCTATCCTATTTTAATAACTTAGGGAATTTTAATGATTCTAACTGTGCACCTGTGTTGAACTGGTCAATTGAGGTTGCAATCTTTGACGGCAGAACTTGGCACAATTAACTGGCCTACTATGTGCATAATAAGCTCTGCCGACCTAATTGGAGAATGGTAAACAAAACTATTTGGCCAGTTAGTTCTGGTCAAACAGGACTAATATCTGGGAATGGATCTTCATTAAGATAAGATTACATAGAGCCTCGTACCAAAGGCTTTTCAAGTTAGAGCTGGAATGGTCTGTCACTTATTGATTTCATTTCACTCATGTAATCCTTACTTAGCAAATATATTGAATTCCTTTCCATACTGGGCACTGGAATCCCATGATAAACAGGACCTCTGGCCTCAAAATGCTCTCAGTCTGATGAGGAGGTTGTCTAGTGAACAGCATGCTGATGGCTGTGATAAGAAGAGGCACATCAGGCCAGGAGAGTATTCACTAATTGCTGTGGCTATGTACGCTTCCGAATGTTATGTTCTTTGCATCATTCACAAGACTGAGGACACAATATAAAAATTCTGTGCCAACAAATTGTTAGAACAGCAGTTTTGTTTTAAAGTCCACATTCTGTTTCTTTATTTGGGAACTTTTAGTTCCACATCAATTAGGCCTTTACTTTGGATCTTACTCTCCATTTCACCAAAAGTAGTGTTGAGTAACATAATACTGGGGAATTGCATCCCTTTTTCCTCTAATTTCACCTTGTGGTTAAGATACTTGAATGGTCAGAACAAGCAGATTGCCTCTTTCAGTTTATCAGTGCTTATGGTAATTTCTTAATATGGAATAATACTTTTAGTTGACCAGTGCTTAAATTAATACTTCTAGTTTATCAGTTCATTGTTGTTAGTGTTGTCAAGTTGATTCTGACTCCTAGTGATCCTGTGTACAGCAGAGCAGAACCCTGCCTGGTCTCTCACCTTCTGGCTCTGTATCAGACCATGCTCTGCTGCTATTCATAGGGTTTTCAGGGCCAATGTTTTTGAAAGTTGGTGGCCAGGTCCTTTTTCCTAGTCTTTCTTAGTCTGGAAGCTCTGCTGAAACCTGTCCGCCCTGGGTGACCCTGTTGGTATTTGAAATAATGGTGGTGTTGCATCATAGCAACATGCAGCTGCCACAGTGTGACAACCGACAGGTGGGTAGTGTGGTTCCCTGACCGTGAAATGAACCCAGGTTGTGGAGGTGAGAATGCTGAATCTTAACCACTAGACCACCACTTAATACTTATAGACCCTATCATTTCTTTTAAATATACAGGTGGTAGGTTTTTTTACTTTTTACTTGGATATAACACACAGAAAAGTACACATATCCTAAGTGTACAGTTTGAGGAAATCTCACAAACTGAATACTTCTGTCTAACCAGCATCCAGATAGAACATTGCTAACACCCTGTATTCCCTTCTACTCCTTCCTTCCCACTTTTCCAAGGGTAGCTCCCATCTTGATTTTAACAATATAAATTAGCTTCACATGTTTCTTTACTTTATATAGATAGAGTGACTGTATATACCCTTTGGTGTCTGGCTTCTTTCACTCAACATTTTATTTGTGTGATTTATCCATATCGTTGAGAGTGTTTGTAGACTGTTTATTCCTGTTGCTGTTTTGTATTGCAACGTAAGGATATGACACTATTTATCCATTTTATTGCTGGTGGACATTTACTTATTATGAAAGTTATTCTATTACGCATATTTTGGTGAACATCATATGCATTTCAGTTGAGTATATATCCAGGAGTAGAATTTCTGGGTTATAGTTTATGTACATGTCCAATTTTACCGCCAAACAATTTTCCACAGATGTACCAACTTATACTCTTATCTACAGAGTTCTGGTTGCTCTATATCTTCAACAATCCCAAAGTATTTTCTCTTTCAATTTTTTGTGAGCATTATCTCATTCTATCTTTTTGGTTTCTGGTGAGTGTTTTCTCATCATGATTTGAATTTGCATTTCCTTGATGATTAATGATATTGGGAACATTGTCATATGCTCACAAGCCATGTAGCTACTCTCTTCTGTGAAGTGGCTATTCAAGTCTTTTGCCCATTTTTTTCTATTGGCTTGTAAGCCTTTTATTTATTAACTTGTAGAAGTTCTTTATGTATGCTGAATATGAGTCTTGTGGCAGTTACATGTATTGTGAATATTTTGAACTGTGGGTTAGTTTTCACTCTTAATGGTGCTTTTTCATTAATAGAAATCCTCAATTTCAATATACTCCAATATATCAATTTTTATTTATGCTTTAGTGCCTCCCGTATCTTCTTGAAGAAGTCTTTTCCTCCAAAGTCATGATGATTTTTCCTTTAAAAGCTTAGTTTTTAACTTTTTCATATTTAGATCTGCAATTTTTCTTCTCATGTTTTGAACCATTTTGTTGGCATTATAAAAATAATTAGAAAATGTTCCCTATTTTTCTATTCTTTGGAAGAACTTTTGCTACATTGGTGTTTTGATTCTTGAGTGTTTGGAAGAATTCACCAGCAAAACCATTTGGGCTTAGGTATTGTGTGTGTGTGTGAGAGAATTTAAATAACAGATTCAGTTTTGTTAATGAATATCAGATTATACAGATTTTTCTCTTTCTTCTTCTGATAGTTTTGACAAGTTGTGTTTTTTGAGGAATTTTTCTTTCTTTCAAATTGTCAAATTTACTGGCCTGAAGGTTTTAATACCATCTTTTATTAGTTTTCATGTCTGTAGGATCTGTGATGCTGCTCCTTTTTTCTTTCTTTCCTTTTTTTTTTTTGAGGAAGATTAGCCCTGAGCTAAGTACTGCCAATTCTCCTCTTTTTGCTGAAGAAGACTGGCCCTGAGCTAACATCCATGCCCATCTTCTTCTACTTTATATGTGGGATACCTACCACAGCATGGATTTTGCCAAGTGGTGCCATGTCTGCACCCAGGATCCGAACCGGTGAACCCCAGGCCGCTGAAGCAGAATGTGTGCACTTAACCACTGCACCACTGGGCCGGCCCCTTTTTTATTTCTCATGTCAGTAATTGATGTTTTATTATTTTCTTCCTTAATCAGTCTTAAGGATTTTCAAATATTATTAATGTTTTCAAAGAACAAACTTTTGGCTTTGGCAATTGTCCATCTTACAGATTCGTTTTTAATTTTTAAAAATTAATTTCATTAATTTCTGCTCTTATCTTTATTATTCCTTCCCTTATACTTTCTTTAAGTTTAATTTTCTGTGAGATATTATATTTTTAAAGCACACTTTACTTCCTTGTGAAAATATTCACAAACTATTCCATTTATATACATATATATTTCTCTTTCCAAACTTGGTGAGAGTGAATCTCTTTCACAACCTAGAGGTAAATGTGGGAGATGAACAAAACGGAATAGTTTCTAATGTCACCACTGAGCAGTCCAGCTTGTGGCCAAAAACCTATGTCTGATATTTCAGGCCTGACCACTGACAATTTTTGTAATTGTAATTACATGGCAGGCCTCACATCAGACTTGGTGCACAGTCAGTGCATTGCAGTCTGGGAAAGGAGTTATTGTCAAGGACCCAGGCCCCTCTGGCTGGCCATGCTTGTACACGTAGCTGAATTCATAGCCCAGGTGCCTCCATTTGGAGGCCTCTTTATCTTGGGATTTCACCACAGGTTTCCTTATGGTAGCGGGGAGGAAGACCTTAAAGACATTTTCCTCCACTCTGACTCAGTACCTAGTACTTTTCCATTGCTAGTGCTTCCCGCTTCCTTCCCCCATCCTCTAAGTCCGTATAGCTGAGGACAACGTCTGTTTTGGACTCCTTTGGCAGTCAAATGAGCCCATCCGTGCTGATTCACCTGACTCTCCGCTGACGACCGGTGATGTTCCATGTGGGAAAATGGAACAGGAGGGAGGCAAGTGGAGCTGACGCTTCTTCTGGTTTCACCTCTTGCTTATATAGTCATGCATTGCTTAACCATGGGGATTCGTTCTGAGATATGTGGCGTTAGATGATTTTGTTGTTGTGCAAACATCATAGGGTGTACTTCCACAAACATAGATGGTATAGCCTTCTACATACCTAGGCTCTGTGGTAAATCCTATTGCTCCTATACTGCAAACCTGTACAGCATGTTATTGTACTGAATACTGTAGGCAATTGTTGCACAATGGTAAGTATTTGTGTATCTAAACATGGGGAAGATACTGTAAAAATACAGTATAAAAGATAAAAAATAGTACACCTGCATAGAGCACGTACCATGAATGGAACTTGCAAGATGAGAAGTTGCTCTGGGTGTCAGTGAGTGAGTGGTGAATGAATGTGAAGGCATAGGACATAACCGTACACTACGACTTTATAAACTCTGTACACTTAGGCTACACTAAATTTATAATAAATAGTTATCTTTATTCAGTAATAAATTAACCTTAGCTTATTGTAACATTTTTATTTATAAACTCAATTTTTTTTAACTTTCTGACTCTTTTGTAATACAGCTAAAAACACAAACACATTGTACGGCTCTACAAAAATATTTTCTTTCTTTATATCCTTATTCTATTTTTAAAATTTTTACTTTTTAAACTTTTTTGTTAAAAGTTAAGATGCAAACACATCTATTAGCCTAGGCCCACACAGGATCAGGATCATCAATATCACTGTCTTCCACCTCCACCTCTTGTCCCCCTGGAAGGTCTTCAGGGGCAATAACGCACATGGAGCTGTCATCTCCTATGATAACAACACCTTCTTCTGGAATACCTCCTGAAGGACCTGCCTGAGGCTCTTCTTGAAGAGTGTCACTCGTGTCAGAAATACGTCCATGGTGGTTTGTTTCTTTTCTCATCATAGATTTACTTGTAAGCAGATAATGCACCATGAACATTCCTCTCTATTAATGAAAACCTTTTGATGTTGGGCCCATGTTTTCAAACATTTTAGGGAGCTTGTTGAAGTCTGAAAAAGCTTCTGCTAAACCCTTCCCTGTAAATTTTCTTGGGAGTTCTTCTTCTTTTTCTTCTCCTACAGTTCCCTTTTCTGTTGCCTCTTCTTTTGCTATGCATTCCTGTTCCAGTTTCAACAACTCCTCATTAGTCAATTCCACAGGAAACACATCTAAGAGCTCCTCAATGTCATCTCATCCACATCCAGGTTAAAGTTGTTTGCCATCTCAACCACAGCCTTGCTGATTTTTGTAGCCTCCTCATCCTTGGCAAATCCTTTGAAGTCATGGATGAACCTCTTGGCATCTTCTTCCAGATGCCATTGATATATCACTCCAATGCCAACCAAGGTTCTTGATGCGTCATAGATGTTGTAATCCTTCCAGAAGTGCATCAGTGTCTTTCTCAGTTGCAGCAATAGCCTGGGCAAAGATCCTCCTAAGGTAGTATGCCTTAAAGGCTGCTATAAGTCCTTGATCCTTTGGTTGGATGAAAGAGATAGTGTTTGGAGAGAGAAATACCACTCTGATATAGGGATGAAGATCACCAATAAAAGAATGATATCTAGGAGCATTATCAACAATAGGGAAAATCTTGAAAGCTATGTTATTCTCCAAAAAGTACTTCTGCATTTTGTTGGTGTCAGCAATTCAGGAGGGCATCTTGGAAGATGAGCTGGGTCATCCATGACTCCTTATTGCTCCTAAGTACACTGGCAATGTGTGCTTATTGATATACTTGAAGGCCTGGGGTTCTCACCATACCAGATCACAAAGGGTTTTAATTTGTAGCCTGCAACATTGCCCCCAAGAAACACTGTTATTTTGTCCTTAAAAGCCTTGAATCCTAGCAGTGACTTCACCGCTTTAAGGATAAAAGTCCCTTCAGGCATCCATTTCCAGGATAGGGAGGAACCATCCATATTGAATATTTTCTCTGTTAAGTAATTTTCCTCCACAATCAATTTATCTAGAGTTTCCAAAAATTCTTCAGTTTCCTTTACATCAGCTCTCACAAACTCATCACTCACTTTCACATCATGTAACAATTAAAGATTCTTAAATTGTTTAAACCACCTGGAATCAGTAGTAAATTCAACACCATAGTTGAGTCTAGCCTTACCTTTCATCATCACAAACAAACTTTTTGCTTTGGCCGTGATCATCATGGTACTGAGAGGGATAAGGTTGTGTGTCTGGTCTTCAATCCAGGTCATTAGAAGTTTCTCCATGTCTGATATGGGCCCCTGTTGAATTTTTGTTAGTTTTGTTGTCTTCAATGAAGCAGATCTTTAAACAGCTTTCCTCACTTTTTCTTCTTGTTTTCCAAGATCGTAGCTATGGTGGAATAGGACATGCCTGACTAGTGAGCAATAACCATCACTGATTTTTCGCCTTTGTAGTTCTTAGTCACTTTTCATTTTATTTCCAGGTCAACCACTCAACATGGCCCCTTAATGGCAACATTAGCACTGGATTTTTTATGCTTAGGGTCCATGACGAATGAAACAACACGAGATTAAAACAAGCACAAGAAAAAATGATGCAATCAAGAGATGCAGTAAACACAAGATGTATGAGGCTGCTGTCATGTGATATGGCATACTGTTTTATAGTAAACTTTTTTTATAAGTAGAAAGAATACACTCTAAAATAATGATAAAAAGTATAGTATAGTAAATACATAAACTGGTAACATAGTCATTTATTATCATTATCAACTGTTATGTACTGTACATAATTGTATGTGCTATACTTTTATATGACTGGCAGCACAGTAGGTTTGTTTACACCAGCATCACCATAGACATGTGAGTAATGCATTGGTCTATGATGTTATCATGGCTACATTGTCAATAGGCAACAGGAATTTTTCAGCTCCACTCTAATCTTATGGAATCACTGTTGTATATGTGGTCTGTCGTTGACTGAAACTGCGTTATCCGGTGCATGACTGTACTGTTGCAGTAAGTGATTAAAGGCTTGACTGCTACTTTCATTTTGGTTTGTTGTCTTAATCGGCTACTCTGATGCCTGACAGCTCAGCTCTCTCCAGCTCAGGTCAGGCCCTAACAACCGCACTGATCATTTTGAAATTTTTTGAAACTTTTCGTAGCAGACAATCTGAGATGATACTTTGCATGTTGAAAAGTAAGAAACTGAATAAAGCAGAATTTGGTTGAGATTGACAATATTCATCTTGTTCCTTTGATGCAAATATTTCCCTCCAGAGGATTTTACCCCTCAAATCAAAATATTTTCAGAATCTTTTATCATTCAGGCAAAGAATTAAGAATTTTCATTAACTTCTCTCTTTCCCTAAGGAAGGGGAAAGTAAAAAAATATTTTCCTGCATATTGATTTGGAGTTTTGCTTGAAATGAAAAAATGTCCTGATTCTCAAACTGCTTAAGATTTAGGTGAAAGAAGCTTGAGGCAACACAGACTTCTGAAGATATCAAGAGAAATATTTGACTAATCTCCTCTATAGTGTTTGGGCATTTACACAGTGTTTACATGTTTTGCATGTTTTATATAGTATAACTGGTCTTTTTAGATTTTCAAGATATCTGTCTCTAGGTTGGTTGTTATGAACATCACATATACTTTTCTGCCACCATTTTATTTCCATCTTTGTTTTGTTGTCACAAAATCTCAGAATGATAAATGTCAGTAAAAAGTGATCTGATTTGCCTATTGTTCAGGAATTTACATAGAATTACTATAATTTTTGGATGAAAAGTATCAATGGAAAAGCGCACTCTTCTTTTGCCCCCCCCCCCCCCCCCCCGCAGCTTTCCTTCATTGCTTGGAGACTTGCCTTATGAACCAGAGTATTGTTATTCCATCCTGTTCCATTCAACTTCACCAGGGAGGAGCTGGGGAAGCATTTAGGTGAAAAATAGAGGAAAATAGCAACACTGCTTTTTGTTCTCTCTGCACAGAGGCTAAACAGTTACACAAAAGAATGAATAGTCACAGACCAGAATTGTGATTATGGCTGGTATTTGTTTTTCCTTTCATCTTCTCTCTCTTCTCCTCCTGGATTTAGGCTTTCTAAATTGGGTTAGCTTTAGCTTTGGAGTGATCTTTGTTTAGAGAACTAAGAGAAGAAGTAGTGAGACTGTTGTTTTAGAAAAAAATTTCAGGTCTCCAGAGAGGCAGATCAGCAGCCTTTTAGGTTCACTTGTGATCTCTCCATCAGGGTAGAAAAGGAGGATTCTGGGAAAATCTGCAGGAGTTACAATTGTAGGTATGGTTAAGTGATTCTTTGCTCCAGGGTGCAAGTTAATACCACGTGAATAACACTGAGTTATTGAAATAAGTACAGCAAACTCATATGACTATTTTTCCTTAGTAAATTCTTAAAAGCTTTCTTTTTAAAATTGAAATATAACATACTACAGTAAACGCAGCCCAATGAATTTTTATCTGTCTATCTATCTTTCTATCTGTCTATCTATCTTTGACTATCAAGAAACAGAACAAGAAGTCAATCCAGAAATCCAGATATAGAGCATTTCCAGCTCTGCAGAAGGCTTTCTTGTCACCTTTCCCAATCAATATTTTCCCACTCCAAGATTTCCACTATTCAAACTTCTGTCTACACAGATTATTTCACTATTCCTGACCTATGTAATTGGAGTCATAAAATAAGTACTCTTTTGAGCCAACCCTAGTGGTTAAAGTTTGGTGCACTCCGCTTCAGCAGCCTGGGTTCAGTTCCTGGGCACAGAAACACATCACTTGTCTGTCAGTAGCCATGCTGTGGTGATGGTTCACATAAAAGAGCTAGAGAAACTTACAACTATGCACAACTATGTACAGGGGTTTTGGAGCTGGGGAAGGAAGAAAAAAGGAGGAAGATTGGCAACAGATGTTAACTTAGGGCGAAACTTCCCCTGCAAAAAAAAAAAAAGTACTCTTTGCTGTTTGTTTTCTTTCACTTATTATTATATCTATGAGATTCATCCAAATTTTCCTCTAGTACATTCGTTTTCCCCCAGTATTTTATTTAAAAAAATTTCAAACCTATTGAGACACTGAAAGAATTGTGCAGTGTGCACGCACATAGTCACTATCCACATTCTTCATTGCCATCACTTTGCTACCTCATCTATGCACCCATCAATCCAGTTTTTGAGGCATTTCAAAGTATGTTGCCGGCATCAGTGCCGATTGTCCCAGCCCACTTCAATATGTATGCCTTTCCCTTCGTATATTCTTGATTTCTGAAAAGTTTAGAAGACTGTATTAGGAAAATCTGTGTGTATTTCTGAGAGACAAGGTGAAAATTATTGGAACATAGTGCTTGAGTTTCGGGTTGCTTGTTGTAACATTTCATAGTTTGGGCTTCTCCATTTTTGTCTGTGGGGTAGAGTTGAGGGAGAAAGTATCCTTGACTTGCAGCTTGTTTCTCTTTTAGGATTGGGAGAGCAACAAGGGCCCTGCAGATCCCACAGGGGGAAATTGGGAGGGACTCAGAATTCAGAAAGGAGGAGGATGACATGCAGCAATGCAGGGAAAAAGGAATGAGGTCTGAGTTGTACTTTCTGACTTCAGAAAAAGAAAAAGGGAGCTGCCTCTTCCATTTAACCTTTAAGGTTGCTCTGGCTAAGTGCATTTTCTTTAGAGGAAACTGCTGAAAATAGATGTTTAGTCAAAGCAAAGCAAATGTGTACACAGAGAGTTTTTGAGAGTGGGATACTGTCTCTCAATTTTTCCTTTTAAAAAGGCAAGGTTGTGGAAAGCATTTCAAGGGCAGACACTACACAATGTATTTCTAAAATGAAGGATGGACTGAAAGGGACCTTATAGATCAGCTAGTCTCAATTCCAATTAGCATGTGTTGGGGAGCTTTTCAAAAGCCACCGCAGAGATTCTGATCTAATTGATCTAGATGAGGCCTGGGCATTTGTATTTTAACAAAGTTCCCCAGGTGATTCGAATGTGCAGCCGATTTGGGAACTCCTGCTGCAGTTCAAACTTTTGGTATCTGCCTTTTGCCGATACTTTTGAAGTTGAGATGTGGGAGGATAAAGTGACACTTGATGCATATTTCTTGGCTAACCAATACACAATTAAGGTCAAGCACAAAGTCAAAAATGTTAGTCACAAATTACCACCTGAAGAGGAACCTCTCCACAAGTATTCAGTGCTTAGAGGAATTCTTTCTATAAAGGGCTTGTTTTCTGATGTCAGCAAACATGACTGATTTGGAACTTCTTTTCCACACGAATTGAGATGATCATATATAGACTCCATGGGGGTGGATTATACCGAATCCAATAATAGCTGAAGAGGTCCATGTTCTTCCATTTGTTCAAGCTGCCGTCTGTGGTCATATGCTGATATCGTGGCATTAGACAAAAACAACACTCTATGGAGGGGACACTTGATTTATATTTAGTGCCTGCTTTGAGAACTTTAAACTCCACAGAAACATTTATGCAGTCAGTCACATGGATCATCTCAGGGTCCTTGTGAATCTCTTCTGTAAGTAAGGTGCTATTTGACAAGCATATTTTTAAATGTTTGTGTCTAATTTCCCAAAGCCATTGTAAATGTATATCATGAACTGAGTTGGCTTGCATCTATTTGCATGAAAAAAATTTGAGATGACTACAAGCTAATAGATTTTGACTCTATAGTGATCCCTCTAGTCCATCCCTTACCAAATGACAATGTGTGGGAACAGGAAGTCATGCCACATGAGAATGGTAATAAAAACGGGAACATTCTCCAGAGCCTCGTTGCCATATAAGAATTATCCTGAGTTTTCCAGAAAGCCAGACTAAGGTGAATGAATGGGTACCTGTTAGAGTGAAGCTAATTTTACTCTTTGCAATAATTATAGCTAAGATTATTAAACACTTGGTATGTGCCAGCACTGTGCTAAACATCTTATGTAGTTTATTTCCTTAAATTCTATCAATAACTTTGTGATAGATACTCTAACCTACTTTATAGATAAATGATGAGACTGAGTCTTAGAGAGAAACTTTCTCGCGGTCACACATTGATAGAGATGAGACTCAAACTCAGGCAGTCAGATTCCAAACTTGAGCTTTTCCACTCCTGCCTCCCAAGGAAAAGCCTCCCGCCAGATTTTGTTGATTGCCTCAAGACTTGCTGCCTTTCTCTCCTGTTGGTGGGAGCTTGTGCTACTGAAATGCTTCCAACTGTAAGATCCAAAGCTACACCAGACATGGTCTCTGGGAGGTCAGGTTGACAGTGTAGCATCATGGGGTAGGAGAGAGGGTTTGGGAGTCAGGAGATTTGGGTTCAGTTCCCAGCTTTATCCCCTCCTGGAAGCCTAGCCTTGAACAACTTAATATCTTTTCAAGTTTTTCTCCCTTCATTTATGAAATAAAGATAAAAATTTCCACCTTTCATTATTGTTGTGGGTGTGAGCAAGAACTCATGTAAAGTGCTCTTCGATAAATGGTTATCACTACTTTTCAACCTAATTTGACACGTGTGTGGTCAGGGATGACCATCACAGTTCTGATTACTGTGATTTGGTGGAGGACTAGTGAGGAAGAAAGAATCTGACTTTTCATTAGGCTTTTGCTAAGCTGAGCCATGAATGACGTTTTACTAGGTTTTCATATTCCTAAATAAATATGAATGATTGTTTTGCTTTGGGAAAACTGATAAAAGGATCTATCTAGGGGCTGGCCCCGTGGCCGAGTGGTTAAGTTCGCGCACTCCGCTGCAGGCGACCCAGTGTTTCGTTGGTTCGAATCCTGGGCGCGGACATGGCACTGCTCATCAAACCACGCTGAGGCAGCGTCCCACATACCACAACTAGAAGGACCCACAACAAAGAATATACAACTATGTACTGGGGGCTTTGGGGAGAAAAAAGGAAATAAAATAAAATCTTTAAAAAAAAAAAAAAAAAAGGATCTATCTAGGTACTTTGAAAGCTGCCCTTATTTTTTATCAAGGAGAGTATACTTATGATTATCTGTAACAGAGGTCTTATCCTTTCAGAAAGGGAGCCTGTTAGTCTGCAGATTTCATTCTTTAAAATTGCCCTTTCAGTCAGGAAGCTTGTTCATAAATGCACACTATTTTGGCCACTTTGGGAAAAATAGAAATGTAATGTGCCCCTTAGGTTAGTTTCTAATCATCTGTTAACTTCTTTAAAATCTTCTGTGCATAGATGGGGCCCAGGCCTCCTGCTGTGTAGGTGTAAATGAGGAGCTTCCTAATTATCCCAGGGAAAGGAGGTTGCTTAAAGGGTAATTGGTAGAGTTTATACCACTGAATTTTTTACCTTTTAAAATGAATTTTCAGTAAGAAGTTTGGATAAATAAGGCAATTTTTTTGCATGCCATATGGTTATATAAAGTGACAGAAGAATTGCTGGCACTTCTGCCAAGGGTGATATATTTATTTTGAAGGCATTTTTTTCTTTTTGTCTCCATTGAGTGTCACTGATTCTTGAGGAAAAAACAATTGAAAAGCTTTTAAATAGAAGAAAACAATTTTATCAGGGTTTCATAAAGAGACCAGGGGACAATAAGAGAAGATGTAAGAAAGAGTTGTATAAATGGAGGAAACATGTCAGACTTGGAGGTGAGTGTATGTATGTCTTGGTCACTGTTGAGTTCCATCATAAGTGAGCATTTCAGTCTGGGGAACTATTATCCTTTCATCTGGAATAACCAAATTTTATTCTGTGGAGAGGGGAGGTGCTACATGCCTCCAGACCTGTATTCTAGGGCCTTAGCATTCAAGTTAACACGACTGATGAATTCATAATCCATTAAAGGCAAAAAATAAACTCAAGCCCACAGCCTGGCCTATACCCCATGCCTATGCATTTAACCATGGATGGCCCACTTCTTCCCTTTCACCTGGGCATTGGTCCTCTTTTATTCTTGCTCTATAATGCTATGTAATCCATTTCACCACCTAAATATATTTCATACCCATTTTGTTACTGCTACTACTCTAGACACCGCATGTTGCCCGGGTTACTGTAAGTGCTTCCTATCAGGTCCTACTCAACTACATGTGGGTCCTTCTCCAATGAGTTCCTCTCACTTCTATCTGGAGTAATCCCTCCTAAGCACAAATATTAATTCATGACCCCCTTTGCTAAGAAAGTTCCAATGGTAAGCTCCAATATAAAAACTGTGGCCTACACAGTCTTATGTTGTCTGTCTAACTAACTCTTTGGCTTCATCTTCCACCATGCTCCCCTTCACCCTTCCTCTGGCGTCACATTAGCTTTCTTCCACTCTGTCTCAAGCGTCCTTGTTTCCTCCTGTCCCAGGGTATTTGTATGGCTCTCTCTGCCTGGAATGTTCTTATCTCTCCTCTCTTTACCTAGTTAATTCCTGCTAATGGTTCTTGATTCTGCTCAAGAGTCTGTATCATAGGGAAGCCTTTCTTAATTTCCATCCCCACAAGCTCAAATCTCTAGCTTAAATGTTCTCCTAGCACCAGGCAGCTCTCCTTCATTTCACATTACTGTGCAATTTTACATTTGTTTTGTTCAAATAATGCCTACCTCTCTAGTAGATTGTAAGACTCAAAGGGTAGGGACTTTGTTCTTGCTCACCATTATATTTCTAGCACCTAGCACAGTGCCTGGCGTGGAACTGGTTCTCAAATATCACTTGAATAAATGAAAACTGTCTTATCTTGTTATCATACTTCAGTTCAAGGAAGTACGTCTTGCAAAACTTATGACTAAGCCACCTACTTGTAGCCTATGCTCAATAACCGAGTTTGCCTTTAGTCTTTGTGCTTAAGTCCTTGTCTTAGTTCTCTGTCTGGTATCCCATTCCACTCCTGTTTCTCCATCTGGTCATGCAAGGTCTTAAATCTTGTCTCCTGAAACCCAGTTCCTGTATTTGCTTGCTGTCTTCTCTATACCTGAGGGGTTAGTTGTTAATGTTTTCTCCGCTCAGTCCCATCTGGTCTGTCCAGCTCTGCCTTTGTTGCGACATTTTCTTTTTTTTTTAACAACTCTTTAAAACTATAATTAAATATGTGTAAATAACTATCATTCACTGCTCTTCAATTTAAAAAACATCATTTGTAACTTTACTAGTCAAATATTGAAAACTAACTCAAACTGAGTCAAAACATAAAACATAAAAAATAACCGGTAGTTCAGAGGTCATCCAGGGCACAGGCAGGATGAGGTCATAAGCTTAGTAATGACACCAACATTCAAGGTTCTTCTTTTTTTCCTTTTTTTTTTCTTTTTTTTTTTCGAGGAAGATTAGCCCTTAGCTAACATCTGCCAATCCTCCTCCTTTTTTTGAGGAAGACTGGCCCTAAGCTAACATCTGTGCCCATCTTCCTCTACTTTATATGTGGGACGCCTGCCACAGCATGGCTTGCCATGTAGTGCCATGTCCGTACCTGGGATCCGAACCGGCAAACTCCGGGCCACCGAAGCAGAAAGTGCACACTTAACCGCTGTGCCACCGGGCCAGCCCTCAAGGTTCTTTAGTATCTGTTCTCTGCCATTCTCAGCATTTTCTTCATCCTGAGCCCGATATCCCTTGTGATTGCAAGATGGCCACCAGCATCAAGTATTTCCTGGTCCATGTCTAGCAAAACAAGAGAAGGGGACTTTTTTCTCTCAAGCGCAGAATATGAGACTTTTCCTTCAGTTTGGCTGTACCAACTTTGGTTACATTCTCACCCCAGACCAATAACAGTCAATATAATGCATTGATTGGCTTAGAAATTAATCAAGATGCCCCCTGGAGTTACCTGAATAAAGTCAGAGTTCTGCTAGGATGGAGGAAGAAGGGAGTGGATAGGCAACAAAGTGTCCGCTACAAATAACTGCTATGGGCAAAGGGCTGGGTATCACACCAAGAAGACAGACAGAACTTCCATAAGTTTGGCGAGACCGACAAGTAGATAAATAAGTAGTGAGAAGTCATGAATGTCAAATAGAAGTATAAGCCACAGGAAGCCCTTGTTTTATGGGAGCATGGGGGTTAGAGGGGCAGGGAAGTCAGTTTTGCTGGTTGTCTTATAGAGTCCTATTCTATGGCGTATACACATTGCTGCTCAGTGGCCCTCAGGGAGGAAGTTGATTAGATGACCACAGTGAGGGTATTTAACCTTCCCTATCTTGGATACTGCCTCCCCTGCCTTCCCTAATAAACCTGGATGAAAACTACATCTGTAAACCTGGATGAAAATTTAAGCAGTTCTCTACTGAATGGTCCAGGTAATTTTCCTGAGCTGAACTGAGTTGGGGAGAAATTTATCTCTAGCTACATCATTCTCTTGCATGCTACAACATGAGGCCCGACTGCCTAAACTTTGAGGGCTGTCCCACATGGAGCTCCCCTGTTTCCTAACTCTTCCCCCTCTTTTTCACTTTCTCTTTAACATGTTCCCTGTGGGTGTCCTCAGTGCCCTTCTGTTCTCCCAGATATATCTTGGGATAGTCCATGCTACTCCCTTCCATCTTCTCAAATGTTTGAGTCTCAATTCACTTATTCTTTCCTTATTTTTTATTGATTTCACTGCCTCCATTGTCTAATAAATGCTAGAACTTTCTTTTCCACTCAGCTCTGTTGGCCTTGCAGAGGGGAGGGATGAGGACGAGCTCATGAACTGGTACAGCGTGGGGGTAGGTAGAGAAACCATAAAGGCTTTTTACTTTGGCAGCTGGCTTTCTCCCAGAGCCTGAAATCGGTGCCTCTTTATCAGAGAATTGGTTTTTTTTCCTTCCACATTAAATAAGGAATTAACATTTTAATTTAAATTAATTGTTGATATTTTAAATATTAATAAAACATTTAAAATATTTCTTCCTAATATTTCTCAGGAATGACTTGGCTTTATTATGTTAAGGCAGCATTTACTTCTCTGGTTTATAAGGCACCCTCACATAAGCTCTTAATGAATGAAATCATACCCAAATTTCTTCTCCTGAATCTTTAGGTTTAGTCCATGACCAGTGAGGGGAAGGATAGGCATGGGAATGAGAAGGAATGGCCTGTGATCTGGTGACACAGGAAGTTTCCAGGAAGGAAGTGGCATTTGGGTTGGGCTTTAAAGAATGAGATACATGGAGAATAAGGATAAGGGTGAAGATGGGGAGTTCTGGGGCTCAGGGACCAGTTGGATATAAACATGGGAGCATAAAATTATCTATCCTGTGCGGGAAAAGTTATCCTTAATTGTATTTTTGTAATTTGTTGATTGTATCCTTAAATCTTTCTTTTTTTATCCTGTATAAAATACTTCCTTGTGAAAATATTTTTAACTGAGTCTAGCAGGGCAGTGTTCCACTAATCTTATTTTTAATTCTTGACTTGCTTCTGTAGGTAGGAATGACAAATAAAATTGGGTTTAATTACATTAATTCTTCCATTTAAAAAATAAAAGTGGGTGATGACGTCATATTGTGAATCAAAATCTCAGAGTAGAGACAGGGATTGGTGGGCGGGAGTACAAAGTAATTTTTGCTGAGGAGAATTATGGCTAATAAAGGATATTTGATTTTAGTTGTGTCTTAATTCCTCATATGCCAAATTAAAGTTCCAGGCTAAGAAATTAATTTCATATCCTGATGATTTCCCCAAAGTATCAATCATTATATGGTAATGCTCTTAAAGTCTGGGAATATAAAACTACAAGTCATCGAAATTCTACATATTAAAATCTGACTGTGCTTCTTTGCTATCTTTGTGCTTTCTTTGCTTGTTTCTCATCTTCTCTCTTGCCTGTTTACTACTCTACTGCTAAACGAAATGAAAGGAGCTAGTAGACAACTTGCTCTTCCATTTCATGGAAAGATCAATTAAAATGCCTGTGGAAAATTTGTTACGAACCTTGGTTAGGTTTGGGCACAGCTGAGAGTCTGTTCCTCTGGCCTACCTTTTGATAATAATGGAACATTTGAAAGAAATGTACCTAAAATAAAAGAGGACACTTCCTTAGCTCTGGATACTTTCTCGCTTCTGTGTTTTGTGCCTGAAACATATAGTTGGAGAAGGAGATGCTAGAAATAATGTGAAGCCTGTAGATAGCTGGGGTCAATCAAAGACTGGCCAGTATTGGCTGCATGTTCTCTGAGATCTTGAAAGGAAATTTTACCGAATTATGACAGGAGTCATTTGTTATTCTCTTGACCTCCTAGATTAAATCTTATAAAAACGTCTTTATATTCTAGCTTCACTGCTGATTACATTAAATGTCTGATCCATAAAATACTATATTTGGAAGGGATCTCAGACATCACTTAGTCCAGCTTCTTCATTTTACTCATGGGACAGGCTTAAAGGTTGGAAGGGAATTCCAATTGTATTTTGAGGAATGGATTTGGAAGTTAGGAAATAGAATCGTTGGTGTAAGCTTTCATTGCAAAGCACAGTTCTCCTTCAGAGAGGCTTAGATTTGAAAAGTCAAAAGAGCAGCAAGTAGACCTGTAGGCTGAGGAAGTCTGAAGGAACATCATCACAGCTAGTAAGCGGTAAATTTCCATTTAGAACATGGCCTTAGAGGTGTCAAGTTGGGTCACTGATGTCTTAATATGGATAGCTCCAAGGGATGGCTGGGAGAAAATAGCCAACCATAGTAAATGGGGCAAATGGGCAAAAGTTAGTTTTCAGAAATATTTCTCTTTCCTATTAATCCACTCCACTACTGAAATTCAAGAATGCTCAATCCTTCGTTTTTAAAAAAGAAGGCTCTATTCAGATGTGTCTTACTTAATGATATTGGTTTGTTTCCTCCCCAAAATTGGCTGTAAAACAAATTTCAGATCATGAAATTGTTTTCACCATGACTGACATAATGGATGAGAAATATTCTCATGGGGGAATATTTTAGTCTCAAGGAAGTGCAAAACAAAGCAATAACCCTATATATAAAATAATCTATTGCCTTTTGGAAACATATATATAGAACTAAAATAATGTAAAATGTTAATGACTACAAGTCTCAAAATGCAAATACCCTGCCAAAAATTTTATTCTCATAGGACTAAATTTCTTTGAAGGAAATGCTCATTCAAATGACCCTCCCTGGAAAGTCAGTTTAGTGACAGAACAATATAAACCGATGTTGCCACTTAACAAATTACTATAAATTTAGCAGCTTAGAACAACACCAATTCATTATCTCACAGTCTTGCGGTCAGAAGTGGAATGGGCTTCTCTGCTCAGGGTCTCACAAGGCCAAGATCGGGATGTTGGCTGGGCTGGGCTCCTATCTGGAGGATCTGGTGAAAAATTTGCTTGTAATCTCAGATTGTTGACAGGATCCAGTTCCTTGAGACCGTAGGTCTGAGGTCCTTGCTGACTCTCAGCCAGGAGCTGCTCCCTGCTTCTAGAGGCCGCCTGCATTCCTTTTCACTTGGTCCCTTCCATCTTCAAAGCCACAAGGGTGCATCAAGTCCTTCTCACACTTGGACTCTCTCTAACTTCCCCTTCTGCCTTCATTTGGAGAAAACTCTCCACATTTAAAGGGCTCATGTGATTAGATTGGGCCCACCAGATTAATCTCCCTTTTCCTATGCAGGGTAACATAATTGGGAGTAATACCTTATTATATTCATGAGTTCTACCCACACTGAAAGCAGAGAAGATTACACAAGGTTGAGAGTCATTGGAAGCCATTCTTAGAGTTCTGTCCACCAGGAGGAATGAACTAGGATCTCTGTAACCCAAATAAGTATTTTCCTTTAAAATCCCAAGGCATGAGCTAAAAATTGGACGTGTTAGTTTCTGTATTTTTCCTATAACTAAGGCATTTTTAGTAGCTTCGTTCTTAAAGAGTTCTAAGGTTTTTAATTTTTAGTTTAATATATATTGCTTTCTGATTATGAATAGCCTATAATCATGTAATATAAGTACTTGAATACATAAGGAACATAAACAACTACTGCTAATGTTTTTACCATATTTTATTGTAATCTTTTTCCGTGCGATTGTGTGTATCCTATTTAATTTTCAGTGATATTTGTGGTTGCACTATCCATATTTTTGCATCTTTAGTTTTCCTTATTTTTATATCATGACCATTCCTGATACCATTTAACATTTTTCACAGACCTACCATTAATAGTTGCATAGTAAACACCTGATAATGTTTAATTCGTGCTTTTCTTTTTCTAGAGCAATATTGACTTAATATAGCATAAAATGGAAAGGACCCACTGTATTTTAAAAATTTATGCTCCTAAATTATGATTTCCATGACAGTGAATTTTTTGCATAGTGAGTTTTCTTTAAGTGGATGCCTTATAACTTTTTTGTCAATCACACGTCCATGTAGAAGTTTGGAAATTCCCAAGAGAAGATTTAAACTTTTTCCTTTCAAGTTTTTTATTGTTATGTTTTAAGAATTTTATGCTTAAAAACTTAATCAACCTTTGATCTGTCCTTGAATGGAACAGATCCATCTAACAACAGCACATTGAAATATGTGGTTTAAGTAATCTCTACTTCTTATTGCAAACAGAAAAGAAATAAAGAGTCTCTAGGAATGAAATTAATTGCTTTGCCTCAAGTTACATTGCAATTTAAAGCAAATTTGTCTTTCTGCTATGATTGTATTCTTTATTATTTGAAAATTCCAAGCATATTTCAGTTTCGGTATTGAGGAGTTTCTATTGTCAAGCTATTATTTGTGGTTTGTTGAATCTTCATTAACCTTGAATAAGTGCATTTTTGTTGAAAAAGACTTACTCCTTATAATATCCCTGGGCTTTTATTTTTTTTTAAAGGATTTCTTAAATCCTTTAAAGTCCCACATTTAATTTTGAAAATACTATAATGATGTTGCTAATATTATTGATTATTTTGTTAAATTGTTAGTGTTCCAAATTTGGTAATTTAAATGTTGTGAATCCTATAGTTGATTCAGAAAATTTTGTGGAATCACAATTTTAATTGAACTGCCTACTCTTTTTTTTTATTGAGGTATAATTGACATATAACATTATATTAGTTTCAGGTGTACAACATAATGATTCAATATTTGTATATATTGTGAAATGATCACCACAATAAGTCTAGTTAACATCTATCACCTCACATAGTTACAGAATTTTTTTTTCTTGTAATGAGAACTTTTAAGATCTACTCTGTTAGCAACTTTCAAATATGCAGTACTGTATTATTAACTATAGTCGCCATACTGTTCATTACATCACTGCGACATTTTATAACTGGAAGTTTGTACCTTTTGACCCCTTCACCCAGAGGGAGTACCTTTGGACTACCTTCTCTTATGAATTCCATTTTCACTTCAGACTCCACTTGCTCTGATCTTAAATCAGTAGATTATGAGAACACAGATATACTTCCAATCCACAATGACCTCATTCCCCAATATAGATTTCCAATGAAAATGAAGGAGAATGCTGTTTCTTTTATGTTTATCTCCTAATTGCGTTTAGACTCTGCAGAGGTTCTGTTCTGCCCAGGTGGTTGTTTTGAGCATATTGTGCTTTCAAAATCTCTTGAAATATTTACAGATGATGAATCTGAAGCCAAAACACTCAATAAACAGCACCTGCAGAACTTAGACTGTCTAAATTTGGAAGTGAGAACTGAGGACTGGTGGTTTGGATAGGTCTAGGGAATATCATTTTTGGAAGAGAATTTCAGAAATTTGACATAAAAGCTTGAATCATATTTACAAGCTAAATAAATTGCAGATTTCTAAATAGATTTGCTAGATTTCTTTTTATATAGCATATTTTGTCATTTTATTATAGTTACAATTGTTTTTTAAATATAACATGTCAGTTTACCAATCTTTTTGGTAATTAAGAGATTTTGTAAATGTTACGAATTTGCAGAACAGCACCTTTATGTAAACTTGGGGCTGAAAGTAAGGTTCTCCTGTCCTTGTTACCCAGCAGGGCCAGTCTTTGTCTCAGCTCTCATCCTCTACCCAGTGATGTGCTGGTCAGTGTTACATCTGGCTCACCCAAAATAAATAAAGCAAAGCCCTGATTTGTAGCATTTGCTGATTTCCACATAAATACTTCCTTCATGGCCAATTTGAAGGTATCAAAGATTTAACTGCCAGCTTGCGAAAATTTAATGATCAGCTGATGAGCGGGTACAATGAGCTGGTATAATCATGCACTGGTTGTAGTCTGCTGTAGCACCCCACTGCCTGAATCTCTGTTCCTGCCGATATACACTTGCCTGTCTCAGGAGTCCACAATTCAAGAATATTCCTCCTTATTTGTATATACCTTGATATTTTTTCCATGTTGTTATTGTGTTAGAGTCATGAAAAAGCTGAAACTTTAAGGTTTTTACTCTTCCAATTTTCATGCAACAAAATTGCCAATAGCAACTGCCTGCAAATACCTTAGAATGGTTCCTTTGCATTGAGTACAAGGAATCCTATTTGTAGGGTGAAAACAAAGTTTATTATCCATCCACCACTCCCCACCCCTGAAGAAGTAAATGAATGTGTGTTTGTGAGAGAGAAAAGAGAGGAGGAATTTTAAGGATAAAGTTTAGTCTAATGCAATTTATTTCTCTTTATAGCGTTTATATTAACTTCTGAAGTGTAGACACTTTATTCCTGGCAAAGAGTAGGTTCTCAAAAAAAGTGTGCTGGAGGAATGAGAAGACTGCTTGCCTGGCCTGAAGATGGAGAGTCACTTAGGCTCTTCCAGAAGTTACAGGAACTTTCTGAGGATGAGACGTCTTAAGAGTTTACTGAGAGGTCTTAAGATAGTGAATGAGAATAAAAGAAAGGAAGTGATGTGAAAATGGCATTACGATTTGTCTTTCACTGCTCTTATGATGAAATTGACCTCTAAGAATTTTGGGGTTTCAACCCTCAGCTGTGGTTAATTAGGCCACACCAACAAAGGAGATGATGAGTGAGAAGTTTTGAGCCTTTTGGCCACTACTAGCTAGGTCAACTAGCAAGAGAGAATGAAGACTACCCAAGTTTCTATTCTCTTGGCTTTACCAACATGTCTTTTATTTACTAATATGTGGGTTATTCTGATTTAATTCACCTGGCTCCTAGAGATAAATGATTGTATTGCAATGACCTCTCTAGGAACATTGAGGGATCTCAGTGATCATCAAACCTGTGGCTGATGTTAAAAACACTGAAAATACAAGCCCCTTTATATTCTCTTAGAAAGATAAAAAAATTATTCTTGGGGGCCTGCCTGGTGGCCTAGTGGTTAGGTTCACGAGCTCTACTTCAGTGGCCTAGGGTTCTCAGGTTTGGATCCCCGGGGGTGGACCTAGCACTGCTCATCAAGCCACACTATGGCAGCACCCCACATAAAACTGAGGAGCATTGGCATAGATGTTAAGTCAGGGCTACTCTTACTCACAGAAAAAGGCAAAATATTATTCTTGGGAGTACAGGTAACTCAGATGCCTGCTTAAGTTATGGTTTCACCATGATTATTTGGTTTCGTTTGATGAATTAAAATGCAAAGGAAGTGGATTTTTTGGGTGCATTTAGTATAATTGGAGAAACTTGGAATTACGTTGGCATGAAACATTTTAGAAATTCTTATTGTTTCTTTATTTTCAGAAACAGTTGCAGATACCATCAGAATTGGATTGGTTCTTGGTTGGAAACATGAAAATAGTCTTTGTTAATTTCTGTATTCCTTGGGCATGACTATAGAGTCATCAATTCAAGCCAAAGCAAAGGTATTCTAATTAAATCTGAGGGAATAATTAGGTTGAATTTCGACAGAGCAAAGGTTGGAAACAGATGGAGCTTGAACAGAAACCAAATTTAATCACATGGGAGATTGAAGTTGTCAATATGTATGTAATATTCTTAAACTTAGAATAAATTTCACATATTTAAAACTCACAAAACGGATATTCACTTTTTAGCAGCTTTATTGAGGTGTAATTGACATGCAATAAAGCATACATATTTAAAGTGTAAAGTGTGATACAACCCACCCCCTGCTGCCAACTGTCCTCAGGCAACCATTGAGGTTTGAATATTCTTGAATTTTATATAAATCAAATCATACAGTATATAGTCTTTTTGCCTGCATTCTTTCATTTAGCATGGTAATTTTTTTTCCTCCCCAAGGCCCCAGTACATAGTTGTATTTTCTAGTTGTAAGTCCTTCTAGTTCTTCTGTGTGAGCCACCACCACAGCATGGCTTACTGACAGATGAGTGGTGTGATTCCATGCCTGGGAACTGAACCTGGGCCACCAACGCAGAGCATGCTGAACTTTAACCATTAGGCCATCAGGGCTGGCTCTCAGGTTGGTAATTTTGAACTGACTCATGTTTTATTTTTGTGTATCACAGCTCACTACCTTTTATTGCTAAGTAGTGCCTCATTGTATGGATATGCCACAGTTTATTTTTTCATTCACTTGTTAATGGGCATTTGAATTGTTTCCAGTTTTTGGCTGTTATAAATAAAACCTGCTATGAAATTTTGTGGACAATTTTAGGAATGGAGTGGTTAGGTCATGTGATAGGTATATGTTGAACTGTTAAAAACTGTTTTTCAAAGTGGTTGTACTATTTTACTTCCTGCTAGCAGGTGTAAGAGTTCCAGTTGTTCCAACTTCTTATTAACACTTAGTATGGTCAATCATTCATTTTATCCATTCAAATAGATGTCTAATGGTACCTTACTATGGTTTTAATTTGCATTTTCCTAATGACTATTGACGTTAAACATCTTTTTGTGTGCTTATTTGCCATCCTTATATCTTCTTTGATGGAGTGTCTGTTAAAATATTTTACCTTTTTTCCAGATTGGAATTTTGTTTTCTTATTGAGTTTTGAGAGTTCTTTATCTATTTTTGATATAACTCCCTTATCAGATATGTCATTTGCAAATAGTTTCTCGCAGTTTGTGACTTGTCTTTTCATTCTCTTAACAGTGTCTTTCAGAGCAGAAGTCCTTAATTTTCATGAAGTTTAATTTATCAGTTTTTTCTTTTACGAACCATTATTTGGTGAAGTAATAGATAAATCTTTGGCTAACTCAAGGCCACAAAGATTTTCTCCTATAATTTCTTTTAGAAGATTTATAATTTTAGATTTACATTATGTCTATGAATCATTTGAGTTATATTTATATCACATGAAGTATGGATTGAAGTTCATTTTTCTTTTTTTGCAAGTGGACATTCAATTGTTCTGGTACCATTTGGATAATAGTTGGATAATAGTATCTTTCTTCACTGAATTGCTTTTGCACTTTCTCAAAAATCAATTGACCAAATATGTGTGAATCTCTTTCTGGACTCTCCATTTTGTTTCATTGATCCATTTGACTATATACCAATTTTACATTATCTTAATTATTGTAGCCTTATAATAAATCTTGAAGTGAGGGAGTATAAGTCCTCCAATTTTAGTCTTCATTTTCAAAATTGTTTTGACTATTCTGAATCCTTTGCATTTACATATGAATTTATTTTTTTCCCAGTTTTATTGAGCTATAATTGATATCTACAGTCATGTGTAGCTTAATGATGGGGATACATTTTCAGAAATGTGTCATTGTGTAAACGTTATAGAGTGTACTTACAGAAACCTAGATGGTATAGCCTACTACACACCTAGGCTATATGATACTAATCTTATGGGATCACTGTTGTATATGTGGTCTGTCATTGACTGAAACGTTATGTGGTGCATGACTGTATATCACTTTAGAATCTTCTCAATTTCTACAAAAAAAGTTGAGATTTTGATTGGAATTGCATTGAATCTATAGAGCAATTTGGGGAGAATTGATAGCTTAAAAATATTAATTTTGTAGATCCATTATCATGATATTTATTTAGATCTTCTTTAATTTCCCTCAGCAATATTTTGTAGTTTTCAGTGAACAGGTCTTAAACGTCTCCTGTCAGGTTTATCCCCAAGTATTTTGCATTTTTGAAGCTATTAGAAGTGATAGTTAATAAGTATTTCTGATTATTCATTTCTAGTATATAAAGATATAATTGATTTTTGAATATTATCTTGTATTCTGTAACCTTGCTAAACACACTTATTAGACCTCGGGTTTTTTTTTTTTTTGTAGTTGTCACTGAATTGTCTATATAGACGACGTTTTATCTATGAAAAAAGAGAACTTTACCATCTCCTTTCCAATCTATATGTCTTTTATTTCATTTTATTGCTTTATTGTACTGGCTAAAGCCTCCTGTACCATGCTTAAGAGAGAGCAAGTCCCATTTACAATCACAACAAAAAGAATAAAATACCTGGTAATAAATTTAACCAAAGAGGTGAAAGATCTGTACACCGAAAATTATAAAAAATTGTTGAAAGAAATCGAAGACACAAAGAAATGGAAAGATATTCTGTGCTCATAGATTGGAAGAATTAACATAGTTAAAATGTCCATACTTCCTAGAGCAATCTACAGATTCAGTGCAATCTCTATTAAAACCCCAATGACATTTTTCACAGAAAGAGAACAAAGAATCCTAAAATTTATATGGAACAACAAAAGACCCTGAATAGCCAAAGGATTCTTGAGAAAAAAGAAGAAAATTGGAGGTCTCACACTCCCTGATTTCAAAATATACTACAAAGCTGTGGTAATCAAAACAGTGTGGTACCAGCACAAAAACAGACACACAGATCAATGGAACAGAATCAAGGGCTCAGAAATAAACCCACACATTTATGGACAGCTAAATTTTGACAAGGAAGCCAAGAAGATACAATGGAGAAAAGGAAGTCTCTTCAATAAGTGGTGTTGAGAAAACTGGACAGGCACATGCAAAAGAGAGAAAGTACACCATTATCTTACACCATACATAGAAATTAACTCAAAATGGATTAAAGACTTGAATGGAAGACCTGAAATCATAAAACTTTAGAAGAAAACATAGACAGTATGTTCTTCGACATTGGTCTTAGCAGCATATTTTCAAATACCACGTCTGACCAGGCAAGGGAAACAATAGAAAAAATAAACAACTGAGAGTACATCAAACTAAAAGGCTTCTGCACAACAAAGGAAACCATCAACAAAACAAAAAGACGTCCTAACAATTGGGAGAATGTATTTGCAAGCCATATATCAGATAAGTGGTTAATATCCAAAATATACAAAGAACCCATACAACTCAACAACAAAGAAACAAACAACCCAATTAAAAGACTGGCAGAGGATCTGAGCATTTTTGCAAAGAAGATATACAGATGGCCAGCAGGCACATGAAAATGTGCTTAACATCACTAATTATTAGGGAAACACAAATCAAAACTACAATGAGATACTGCCTCATGCCTGTCCGAAAGGCTATAATTAACAAGACAAGAAATAATAAGTGTTGGAGAGGATGTGCAGACGAGGGAACTCTCATTCACTGCAAGTGGGAGAGCAAACTGGTGCAGCCACCATGGAAAACAGTATGGAGATTTCTCAAAAAATTAAGAATAGGATGTGAGAGCAATCTGGCTGTGACCTCTGTCACCCCATTGATCTCCAGGGTTGATTTGGCTGACCTGGCTGGCTAGGCAGGTGTCTCCTTCCTCCCTCACTGCTCAATGTGCGTCTCTACTGAAGCTGCATGCTCAGTCAAAGAGGATGACTTTCCCTGATAGAGAATGACCATTCTTTGGTCAAGGGTATATGAACAGCTGTGCTCCCCTGCTAGAACCTCCAAACAAGTTCTCAAGGTCTATTTGGAGGAGAATGTAGGTTAGTCAAGCTTCCAAGACTCCAGACATATCCAAATGAGGAGCTGCCTGTGGCAGTCTGCCTTTCTTTAAAATAAACAATTAAGAATAGAACTACCATATGATCCAGCTATTCCACTTCTGAGTATTTATCCAAAGAACATGAAAACATGAATGCCTAACGATATTTGTACCCCAATGTTCATCGCTGCATTGTTCACAACAGCCAAGATTTGGAAGCAACCTAGGTGCCCATCAAGGGATGAATGGATAAAGAACATGTGGTATTTATACACAATGGAATACTACTCAGCCATAAGAAATGATGAAATCCAGCCATTTGTGACAACATGGATGGACCTTGAGGGTATTATGCTGAGTGAAATAAGTCAGAGGGAGAAAGTCAAGTACTGTATGATCTCACTCATAAGTAGAAGACAAAAACAACAACAATGAAACAAATAGCAACAGAGATTGGATTAATGGTTACCAGAGGGGAAGGGGAGGGGCAGGAGGGCAAAAGGGGTGATTAGGCACATGTATGTGGTACTGGATTGTAATAATCTTTGGGTGGTGAACATGATGTAATCTACACAGAATTCAAAATATATGTTACTATGTACACTTGAAAGTTATATAGTGTTATAATCCAATGTTACTGCAATAATAAAAATTTAAAAAGAGGAAGATTGGCAACAAATGTTAACTCAGAGCCAATCTTCCTCATCAAGAAAAAAGAAAAAAATGGAATTGCTTTAACAGATAGGGCTATTCACATTATTTCTTTTTGAATGAGATTTAGTAATTTGTATTAAATGAATTTGTATAATTTATCTAAGTTGTCGAATTTATAGGCACAAAGTTGTGTATAATATTTCCTTATTATCCTTTTAATAACTGTTGACTCTATAGCGATGTCACCTGTCTCTTTCCTAGTATTGGTATTTTGCCTCTTCTTTTTTTCCTGGTTATCCTGGCTAAAGGTTTATCAATTTTATTGATCTTCTCTATAAAACATCATAGTTTCATTGATTTTTCTCTATTATTTTTCTGTGTTTATTTCATTGATTTCCCCTCTGATGTTCTTTTCTTCTTTTTCTTACTTTGTTTTTAATTTTTTCTTCTTTTTCTAGCTTCTTAAGCTGAGGTAACTGACTTTTACCTTTATTTTTTAACATAATAATTTAGTGCTATGGATTTCCTTCTAATTACTACTTTAGTTGAATTCCACAAATTTTCATGTATGTTTTTATTTTCATTCACTTTAAGATACTTTTTGATTTATCTTATTATTTTTTCTTTTCTAGTCTTCTCTGTTCTTTCGTATTCTTGTTTAGTTTCTACATATTTGGGAATTTTCTAGATACCTTTCTGTTATTGATTTTTAATTTAATTCCATTGTAGTTAAAGAACATACTCTGTCTGAATTGAATCCTTTTAAATTTATTTGAGATTTATTTTAAGGATCAGAATATAGTTTATCTTGGTAAATGTGCTGTGTAGAATTGAAAGAATGTGTATTTCTTCTGTTGTTGGGTGGAGTGTCCCATGTGTTATGTATTATATTAATATTATTACTACTAATATGATACACAGTTTTCCAAATAATGTATCATATTAATACTATTAATATTATTAATAGTATTAATATTAACAGTACTAATTGCTGTTAGTAATTAATAGTAATACTAATTACTATTACTAATAGTAATTAATAATATATAATTATTAATTAATAGTAATTAGTACTATTAACATGATGCATAGTTTTCCAATCTTTTACTTTTAACTTATTTGTGTCTTTATATTTAAAGTGGATTTTAAATAGGCAGCATATTTCTGTCTTGCTTTTTTTAATCAAATTTGATAATGTCTGTCTTTTAATTCTGGTATTTAGACCATTTACATTTATTGTGATAATTCAAATGTTTGGGTTTAGATCTACAAACTTGCACTCTGTCCCTATTTCCCCACGTTGTTCTTTGTTTCCCTTTTCCTCATTTTTTCAGCATCCTTTGGTTAATTAGGTATTTAAAACATTTTATTTTACCTCCTTTGTTAGCTTATTAGCTATAATGATTTATTGTGTTATTTTAATTATTGTTTTAGGGTTCATAAGACTACATCTTTAACTTAACACAGTCAACCTTCAAGTGATATTATACTATTTCACATTCACATATAACATAAGAATCTCTCAACAGTATACTTCCATTTCTCCCATCCTGGCCTTTGTGCTGTTGTTGTCACACATTTAACTTCTATATATGTTACAAATCCCACAATACATCATTATCAATATTGCTTTAAGACGTTAACTATCTTTTAAAGAAACTTAAATAATTAGAAGAAACTTTTATATTTACCTATGTAGTTAATATTTCCAATGTCCTTCTTTCCTTTCTGTATATTCAGGCTTTCATGTGGTATTATTTTCCTTCTGCTTGAAAGACTTCCTTTAATATTTTCTGTAGTGCAGGTCTTCTGGCAATCAGTTCTTTCAACTTTTTTAAATCTGAAAAAGTCTTTTTTAAAAAAATAAGCACTTATTTTGGAATAATTTTAGATTTACAGGAAAGTTGCAAAGATAGTAAAGAGAGTTCCCATATATTCCATCACCTCATTTCCCCTGTTGTTAATATTTTATATTACAATGGCAAATTTGTCAAAATTTTGAAATCAATGTTGTATATTACTACTAACCAGACTCCAGAATTTATTTGGATTTTATCAGTTTTCCTATTAATATTCTTTTTCTGTTCCAGGATCCAATCCAGGGTATCACACTGCATTTATCTGTCATTTCCCTTTAGTCTCCTGTCATCTATGACAGTTTCTCAATCTTTATGTTTTTCACGACCTTGACACTTTGAGGAATATTGATCAGGTATTTTGTAGGATGTCCCTCAATTACAGTTGTCTGACATTTTTCTCCCTATTAGACTAGAGTTATTAGTTTTTGGAAAGACTACCACGAAAGTGAAATGCCCTTCTCATCACATCATATCAGGTGGTACATGGTAGCCACATCACTATACAGGTGATATTAACGTTCCTCACTTGGTTAAGATACTGTTTGTCAAGATTCTCTAGTGTAAAGTTTCCATTTTCCCTTTCCATATTATATTTTTTTGAAGTGAGTCACTAAATCTAGCCTATCTCAACGTGGGAGGGTTAAACACCACCTCCCAAAGGGGGAAATATTTACATATATTGTTTGGAATTCCTCTGTAAGGAAGATTTATCTCTTTATATCAATATAGGCTTATGTATATTTATTTTATACTTTGGGTTATAATACAATACCACATTATTTATTTTGTTCAGATTTTTTCTGACTTTGACCATTGGGGGTTCTTTAAGTTTAGCTTCTGTGTCCCTTTGACATGCTTTTTAAAAAAGCACTTTCTTTTTCTTTTCTCTCTCTCTTTTCAATAAGGACTGCACTGGATCTTTAGATCATGTTGGGTAGTATAGACATTTTAACAATATTAATTCTTTCCATCCATGAACATAGAGTATCTTTCCATTTATTTATGTCTTCAATTTCTTTCTTCAATGTTTTGTAGTTTTCAGTGTACAGATATTTCACCTTGGTTAAATTTATTCCTAGGTATTTTATTCTTTTTGATGCAATTATAAATGGGATTGTTTTCTGTATTTTCAGATATTTTGTTGTTAGTGTATAGAAAGGGAACTCTTTCTGTATGTTGAGTTTGTATCCTGCAACTTTACTGAATTGTTTATTAATTCTAATAGTGTTTTCTGGAGTCTTTAGGGTTTTCTCTCTATATAATATTATGTCATCTGCAAATAGAGACCATTTTTATTCTTCCTTTCTGATTTGGATGCTCTGTATTATTTTTTCTTGCCTAATTGCTCTGGCTAAGACTTTCAGTACTATGTTGGATAAAAGTAATGAGAGTGAGTTTTAGTTCTAATCTTAGAGGAAAACCTTTCAGCTATTCATCATTAAGTATGATGTTAGTTGTGGGCTTGTCATATATGACCCTTATTTTGTTGATGTATATTCCTTATATATCCGATTTATTGAAAGTTTTTTCATGAAAGGATGTTGAATTTTGTCAAATGATTTTTTCCAGCTTTATTGAGGTATAATTGACAACTTAAATTGTAATTAGGTATATTTAAAGTGTACAACATGATGATTTAATATATAGAGATAAAATATGTCTATATATCTATACCTGTATACATAGTGTGAAAAGATTCCCACCATTGAGTTAACTAACACTTCCATCAACTCACATATTTACCTTTTTTTGGTGTGAACACTTAAGTTCTACTCTCTTAGAAAATTCAGTTATACAATGCAGTATTATCAACTATAGTCACCATGTTAAACATTAGATCATCAGACTTAGTCACCCAGATCCTCAGACCTTATTCATGCTGTAACTGAAAGTTTGTAAGTTTGTACACTTTTACCAACTTCTTTTTTTCCCAACCCAACTCCTGGCAGCCAACATTCTATTCTCTGTTTCTATGAGTTTGACTTTTTTTTTTTTTTTTTTAAAGATTCCACATATAAGTAATATCCTAACAGGTATGAGGTGATATCTCATTATGGTTTTGATTTGCATTACCCTGATGATTAGTGATGTTGAGCACTTTTCATGTATCTGTTGACCATTTGTAGATCTTCTTTGGAAAATATCTCTTCAAGTCCTTTGCTCAGTTTTTGCTTGGGTTATTATTATTTTGCTATTAAATTGTATGAGTTCCTTGTATATTTTGCATGTTAACTCCTTACCAGATAAATGGTTTGCAAATATTTTCTCCCGTTCCATAGATTGTATTTTCATTCTGTTGAAGTTTCCTTTGCTGTGCAGAGGCTTTTTTGTTTGATGTAGTCCTACTTATTATTATTATTTTTTTTTGCTTTTATTGCCTTTACTTTTTGTGTCAATTCCAAAAATTCATTGTCAAGACCAATGTCAAGGAGCTTACCTTCTATGTTTTCTTCTAGGAGTGTTTATAGTTTCAGGTATTACATTAAAGTTTTAAATCCCTTTTGAGGTGATTTTTGTGTATGATGTAAGATGGGGGTCTAGTTTCATTGGTTTGCATGTGGATTTCTAGTTTTCCCAACACTACTTATTGAAGAGATTGCTATAAATCTTATATAAAACATCTTATAATTACCTATTTCAAGCTGTCAACAACTTAACTTCGAGTGCATACAAAAGCTCTACATTTTTGCATTCACCTTCACATTTTATGCTTTTGATATTATAATTTGCATATTTTGTATTGTATATCGAATAAAAATTGTTAGAGTTATTTTTAATACTTTTGTATTTTAACCTTTATACTAGTGTTATAAGTGATTTACCCACCACCATTAAAATAACAGGGTGTTCTGAATTTAACTATTGACTTACCTTTACCAGTGAGTTTTATACGTTCATATGTTTTCATATTACTAATTAGCATTCTTTCATTTCAGCTTGAAGAATTCCCTTTAAAATTTCTCATAAGGCCAGTCTAGTGGTGATGAACTCCTTCAGATTTAGTTTGTTCTGGAAACTGTTTATCTCTCCCTCAATTCTGAAGGACAACTTTGCTGGGTAGAGTGTTCTTGGTTGGCAGTTTTTTCTTTCAGCACTTTAAATATATCATCCCACTCCTTCTGGCCTACTGAAAAATCTCCTGATTGTCTTATGGGGATTCTCTTGTGCATAACAAGTTGTTTTTCTCTTGCAGCTGTAAAGATTTTCTTTGTCTTTAACTTTTGACAGTCTAATTATAATGTTTCTCACTGTGGATCTCTTTGGGTTCATCTTTTTTGGTATTCTTTGGGCTACCTGGATCTGGATGTCTGTTTCTTTCCCCAGGGTTGGGAGGTTTTCAGCCATTATTTCTTTGAGTAAGTTTTCTGCTCCTTTCCCTCTCTCTTCTCTGGAGTTCCTATAATGCATATATTGGCCTTCTTGATGTTGTCCTTTAAGCTTTCTTCACCCTTTCTAATTCTTTTTTACTTTTTTGCTCCTCTGATTTCATTGCCCTGTCTTTGAGTTTGTGAGTCCTCTCTTATACTTGATCTAGTCTTCTATTAAAACCCTCGGTTTAATTTTTCCATTCAATTATTCTTCTTTAGTCCTATGATTCTGTTTGGTACTTTTTAAAATTTTCTATATCTTTGTTAAAATCCTCACTTTGTTCATGTGTTACTGTCCTGACCTCAGTGAGCATCTTTATGACTTTTACTTTGAACTCTATATCAGATAAATCACTTGTTTCTGTTTCATTAAGGTTGGTTTCTGAAGGTTTATCTTGCTCTCTTGTTTGGAACAAATTCCCTTGTTTCTTCTTTTTCTTTTACTCTCTGTGTTGGTTTCTGTGTATTTGATAAAACAGCCACCTCTCCCAGTCTTGACAGACCTAGTGTAGGAGATGGACCTTGTCAATCAGCTTGGACTGAGCTCCTGGTTGCCTCTCAAACCTTTGTGATTGTCTGAGCTGCTGTCTCTGTTCTTAGTTGCTCCAGTAGTTGAAGGTGTGCCAAGATCTGTCAGTGTTCCAAAGTTGTGGGAATTGCCTACATATATATCCAGGCTTCTGGAGGACTACTAATTATCTGCCTCTTCAGCTCCCTGATGAAGGCCAATTGGAAGCTAGACATTCAGGCAACAGCTGGAAAGGCAGGACATCAGATATGCTGTCTAGCCCCTATCAGGGAGATACAAAGAGCTGGGTATTTTTGCCTACTCACTCTGTGCTGAGCCAGAGGGAATAATTGTTACTGGACCAAAGTGAGTCCACCCCTTGGTGAGGTGAAGTCAGAGCCTTCACCATAAGTAGTTGTCACACAAAGCAAAATTTTATTTTCAGCATGCAACAAACAAAGGAGACAACAGGGAATAATTTCACAAAGCTGTGGCCCCTGAGCAAGGGGAGGTGGGTGCCTTTTATTTGGGGTAGAGAATGAATATTCAAAAATGAAGGTTTCATCATCACATGTAGAGGTGGGTATAAGCTTGTGCATGTGTAGTCTGAAAACACACCTTCACATACGTCACATGTTATGCTAATAAGGCTTAAGCTCCTCCTGGGGCAGTGATTTTAACATTATAATGAGGCAAAGGTTCCTTTGATACAATTCTCTGCCCATCTGCACAGGTGTACTCTTGTGGTTGCCGTCTGGGCCAGTTCAGGGTGGTTGGTGTTTAGTTCTTCTTCCTGGAACATAGCTGAAACCAAAGGACATTAGAAAACAGAACACCTGCACCCTTCAACAAGACAAGAGAAATAGATCAGATAAGACAAGAGAAATAGGTCAGAGTCCATGGCTGGTGACATAATCACTGGGAGAGCTTGTGCTCCTAAATAGAACAACCTCTTTGTTTGTGTGATCCCAGGAGTCTTGTGAACACTGAACCCCATCAGCTCCCAGAGATAGGTGATTTGGAAGCCAGTCCCTCAGGTGGCAGCTGTAACAATTGTGGTGCTAGATATGTAGAAGAACTCCTTCCAGGGAGAAGCTGGAGACTTGGTTACAAAGTTTGACTGAGGTGGTGAAGACAGTGGGGCATATACCCATCAGCTCTTTCAGGCTCCTGGTAGGATCCCGGTCAGTCCCATATGCAGGCTGATTTGAAGTTGTAACCTCAGGTAGCAATTGGGAAAGTTTGTAGTTAAATTCCTCCCAAGGAGAAACTTGGAGGGCATTTTTGCTCACTCCCTCTGCACTGTGCCTGGAGGGATGGGGGATAGCTGCGGGAAGTGCTTATGTGCGTTTGAAAAGTGCTTTTTACATTTAATATGGTCCTGTGGGACTCGTGAATGCTGAGCCCTCCTGGCATTCAGAATTGGCTATCAGAATTAGGTGATTTGAGAGCCCATCTCTTGAGTAGCAGCCACAAAAGTTGGGGAGTTAGATGTATGGACAAGCACCTTCCAGGGAGATAATGTGATTTGGTTTTATTGGTGGAGCAAGCCAGAGGGAGAAGGCAGGGGAAGTGCCCTCCATCTCTTTTGGGCTCTGGGGAGGACTGCATTCAGCACCTAGATGCCTGCTAATTGGAAGCCAGACCTCCAGGCAGTAGCTGGTAAAGTATGCAGTCAAACCCCTTCTGGGGAAAAAACTGGGAGATTAGTGTTTTTGTCTGTTCCCTCTGCTCTAAGCCCAGGGGTGATAGCCATGGGAAGTGCTCGTGTGCCGATTTAACCACTGCTTCTTTGCTTGCTATAGTCCTCTGGGACTTGTGAATGCAAGCCCTGTTTGCTTTCAGAGGTAGATAATTTGGGGGCCTGTTCCTTGGGTGATAGTCTTAAATGTTAGGATGGTATATGTGTGTTCCAAACATCTTCGTTCCTCAGAAGTGGGGAGTTGGGGATTCCTTCCCAATTGTAAGGCACTGTGCCAGGGGTGAGGTGTATGGCAAGAGTATATCTCAGCATTTTCTACCCATTTCTATGTGGGTATTTTCTCAGTCAGCTGATGTGTAGGAGTTAGCTTCTGGATTTCTCCAGGAGGAAATTGTTCCATGTGTATATTTGATGCATTTGTAGGAAGAGGGATGTTCTAGAGCCTCTTATGTTGCCATCTTGGTGATGTCACAGTCTAAAGCACTTTCTTAATTTCTGGTTCTGCAAGATGCTCCAGATGCCCTAGCCCTGGGAGAACACTGTAAACATGAAGGAAGAGATTGAGATGACGCTTCTACAAGCAAAGGAATGCCAAAGATTTCCTGCAAACTACCAGAGGCTAGGTGAGAGGTATGGAAAAGATTCTCTCTTGCAGCCCTAGTTACACAGCAATAGATAAATAATACATTGATTCAAAAAACATATATTGGTATATGTAGGTTGTTGGATGTTCACCATGCCTACAAGGTGAGGTCTAATTTCTCATACGTGACATTTGGAGTTCTTTATTATCTGCCTTCAACCCCTTCTTTCAGTATGCTTGACCATCAAAGCTCTGTTTCACTCATCATAACTTACTGCCATTCCTCAAATGTACCATGTAATTTTTGTCTTTGTATATGTTCTTCTCTCTATCTTTATTCTCTTATATATTTACTGAACTCCTGTTCATCTTTTAAGACTCAGATCAACATTACATCATTCTTGACCTTGCTGGGATTATTTGTATCTATTCCCACTGCTTAAGATTCCCATTTCAAGTCACTAAGCCTCATAATCTTCTTAACACTCTTTGTAATTTAAGACAAATTATTTCAAAGGTTACTTCCTTCATGAAACTTGTCCCCTAGCCAAAGTAGAATTAAACCCTCATAGCCTTGGATACTCATCACACTTTGTACACATTCTACCAGAGTATGTGTGACACACTTTGTTTTTGCTTATTTGTTTGCTTGTTGTATGCCTTTCTCCATTTGTTAGACTTTAATTCCTATGAAGGCATTGAAGACTTCTCATTCTTTGTGATTTCAAAGCATGGTGCTTGGCATATAGTAGGGGCCTAATAAATGTTGGTTAATAAATTTAACGTCTTTAGCTTTGTTATATTTCTTTTCTGATCAAATATTTGTTATATAAGATCATAGTTTTGTTTTTTAACAAGGTAATCAGAGTTTTCCATTTAAAACTTTATTATTAATTTGTAGTTTGATAGCATTATTATCAGAATGTGTCAAAATTGTCAGATATTTTACCCTTTTAAAAACATATTGAGGTTTTCTCTGAAGCTGATACTGGAATTGAAAAAATAACAAAGTTTTCAAAATACTATTTATTTTTTATAAACATTCTAGAGAGATTTGAAAGGATACTGTTTTCTTTGTAGGAAACTCAACATGCATGTGTGTTTAAAACCTTATTAATTGTCTTTATATATACATTTACATATAATACCATAGACTTTAACAGGAGTGCATCTCCCACAATACTTAGGATTCTGTCAATGTCTCCTTGTGTTTATTTTAGGCTTTGTTTGATATATTTTAAGTCTATGTTATTTAGTGCATGATGATTCATGTCTTCCACATTTTTATTGATATAAAATAGATGACCATCTTATTTATTTATTGGCTTTTATTTTTTGGCCCGGGACTCATAGTTTTATGTTAATATGATTATTGATGGCAGTTAGGCAAATTATGCTTATATTGGGTGAAAATGAGAAGTTGCCTGAACTTGGAAATAAATTTTGGAGTGCTAAGTTTTAAAATACTCATAATAGTTCAAAGCACTGATACAGAATGTCAACTTAAAGAGAAAATGACTTTCTAGCTAGAATTTCCTTATTTTTGTGTCCTTAATTCTGATTCATGTTTCACTATTCTGGAGCCTATGTGAAATTGAAGTTTATGAAATAGTTATATGGGGCAATAATGTACACTGAAAAAGCATGTTTTACTTTAGTAATGCCCCTTCTTGTGTCTTTTTGCATTTTGCAGACCATTAGCTGCTTGACTTAACACCTTACCAGAGAAGACTAGACCTGAATTGTTAGAAAACAATTGATGAATCATTGGAAATGGAATTGAAGCATATTCAAAATTATAATAGATAAGTTGGAAAAGATTTTGTGATGGACACAATTTACTTATTACTTTTAGTGTATCTCTCTGTCATATACGGCAAGGTATATTTACACCTGATTTAACAAATGGGTTGATGTTGAAATTTAACAAATTTGGTTGATTTTGTTCATATCTATTGTTCTGAACTTAAAAAGAAATGCTCATAAAAATGCAATTGTATCACCTTAAATTATTTTATAGTGGTTCTTTAGAATATTCTGAATTGTAAAATGCTTTTGATTTAAAGGGAATGGAATAATTTATTTTTTCTTAATGTCAATAATATAACAATAGAAAATGATGGAAATAGATCTGTATTTTCTCTACCATTGGCCAGTAATTTTTATGAGCACTTTCTCTCAAATTAGAAAAAGTATAATCATAGTAAATGGTCATCTCTGGTTCCACAATGTTCTTCTACTCCTCTAAAAATGCTTCTGTGATGTCTTCCAATAACTTTTAGTCATACTCCATGGATCAGTTGTTTTTAAAAAGCCACTACTTGTCAAAAAGGAATAAATAAATACAAATAGTAGTATACAGTATCTAAGAATTAAATTTAAACTATCCTGTCTCTGAAATAGTCACAGGGACAAACACTCTAAGTAAGTAGTTGACATAACGTTCATGCATCAAAGTCTACGTCTTATATATTTGACTCTACGGAGTTTCTAGCCTTTCACTTAGAGTCTGTTTCTGCTTTAGACAAAGCATTAACAAATATTTCAGAAGTCGACAGAACTAATAAATAGTATAAGGAATTTAAAAAAGATAGGGGCTAGGTTTACAGCAAGGGAAGAGATAGAAACCTATAAATCTAGATACGTAAGTTAAAGGGATGTCCTTTTGGGCTCTTCAGTGTACGGCAATATTCTCTGAGAGCATCCTTACATTATTTCACAATATTCATTATTTATATATTATTTTATGATATAATCATTTATAAAGATTTCCCTGAAATGTAAAGAAGGAATGATAGGGAAGGATTAAATACAGCTTTAGCACGATCTGGGAAACTTACCTTTGTGGGTTGCCTTATTCCTCAAGTGAGCTGCTAGACAAGTGAGTTGCTGTTCACGTGCATTCACATTGTGCCTCTTTCTATGCAATGTGTTCTTTACTTAGGTGTCATTCCATTATGCTATAGTATGCAAGCTTCCCACTGCCTTCACCCTTTTGGAGCCTGGTCAGGTGGAAACAAACTGGGGTTTGATGACTTTATAAATAGAGACAGGTCAACAGATTCCATTAATAGCAGACCTGTTCTAAATCTTTAGCCAGAACTCAGATGAAATCAGAACTTAAGTTTTGTAAATATGGACAAATTTAGGGCTAAAGTAAAATAGCAAACACGTATACACCTTTATGCTTCTAATCATAGGAGGAACAGAGAATTTATTTTTCATATCTATAATCTGATTTGCAAATATATATCTCATAGTATAAATCTTTGTCCTCTGTGTTGATGTTTTAAACAATACAAACATCTTAGTATATTTTCCCAAACCTCTGAATATGGAACACCATAAACATTTAATTTTGTACTTGAAAGCTGGAGTGACAGGATTTTCAAAATTAGAGAATAAAATCTCATTAAATTTTATGAAACATTTTAAAACATAATAGACAATACTTTAAAATTGCATTCATATTTTGTGCAAGCCAACAGCATAGAGTGCCACTGTGGTACATTTTATTAATAAAATAAGTAAACTCTTATTTGATGCCTTGGTTAAGTTTATCACAGAATGTAAACACGTAAGAATGATAGGTCTTGCCTCCCCTCTCACACACACTTTTAAAATTGAAACCCAGCATTCTTTTGGATTGCATTGTGTTGGATTCAGGTGTTTTCTCAGCAATTAACATAGTTAATACCCAGGTCTTACTAAAAGTTCAATAAATATTTGTAAATTGATTTAATTTTTATTCTAGAAAGCATTTAATGGGATAGGTAAATATTTGAGTAGGTTGAAGTATTGTTTTAAATCACCAAAGCTGGGGTGGGATGTTTTGAGATCTTCTAATCCAACTCTCGTTTTACAGATAAAAAAACAAAAACACTGAGAGGTCAAGTGAGTTATCTTCAGTATAAAGGTCAGTTTGTGGCAAGACAGAACTAAAACCCAAAAGTCTTGCCTCCGAGCTGCGTGTTTCTTACCTCGTTGTACAGCTCTCTGGAGTTTCCACATTTGTCAGGCTAAACTTTGAAGACTTACCTGTAACCATTTATATATTAGAACCACGATGGGTTATGAATCAAGATGGTGACACAAAAGCTACTTTATGATTCCCTTAGCTGGAATATCTTCAGTTCCATCAAATGAATGCATAGCAATTTAGTTTTCTCATGGAAGTTCTGGCAACAGTGGGAAGGTCATTATGGTTCAGTTCAGCCTATTCTTTTTTTCTAGTTAATGATGCCTCAAAATTTTCGTATTGTGGGGTGGCTCACATTTATGTAGTCAGAAAAATGTAAGGGATTGAATACCCAGAGGGCAACCATGTTTATTTTACCCTTACCTCTTAAACTTTTGGGGCCAGCTGTAGTTGAACTCTTGCTGGTCTTTTTAGTGGAAAGATGATGCTGTGTTATGAGGATACATATATATCTCTTTAATGATATATCCTCTTTGGTGAATTTGCCACTGATTTGAGAAATTTTAGACTGTCTATGGCAATTTTCTTGACCTAACAAATTAAATTTCCTCCAAATGTGATTACAGTTGGATTAAGTTATATAACTGAAATCAAGTACTGATTTACGTGGGCAGGTTCTCTTCTAAACCTTTTAAAAACATTTAACTTTTTCTTTATACCATAGTGTAGTATTAGGTACCAACAAACACTTTTCACAGATATTGTTGAAATCCAAGGAACCGTAAGAGTTAATATTTAGTTTGAAACATTTTCCCCAACTAATAAAATTCATTTCATTTTCCTGTGCATATCACAATTGCTCTGAGCTCGGCCTGCCTGCTACTTATTTAAATGGTGAAATGGCTTCGTAATAACTTCTTTAATTATTTAGCTATTTAACAGAGCTCAGTCTTCTTGTCTAGAAAACAATGACATTAAAACGGTTAGCATGTGATCCTAAGTGCTGGCATTATTTCTAGTTAATGATAATAACCTAGAATCTCTAGTAATGCTTTCATATTTGTATTTAATTTGTTTTCTTTTCCTTTGTCTTACCTCAGTTCAGAATTCAGAGCCTCGACATGTTGAAATAGGCCATCTTTAACCACTAAAAGCATAGCTTAGCCCCAGACTCATTTATTTTGAATTAGGCAAAGTTGGCACCATCCCTGCATAGATGAATGGCTTTTGACTAAATTGTGTTGTGTTCTCCTCAATAGGAAACAGCTTTCTTTTTTCCCTGAACAAATACTGTCACTTTTATTACCGATCATTAATGGTTAGACATGAAGCTGGCTGTTCTCTTAATGTTACCCAAGTGATTGCATATTCATTTACTATATGCTTATAACGAATAGGCTCTGTGTCTGGTCTACTTGTGATTATTTTCAGATAACAATCTGCTGCCAGATTGTTCCTGAACCTTGACCCTATTATATTGCTTGTGTGGTGTTGTCCTGTTTGTTAATTCATTCCTTGATCACATAGCTCTTATGCCTAATACGTTTTCATCACACTCTGTAGCAAATTTCTATTATCCTTATAGCGCAAAGCTCACGTATCTACCTTCATTAGAGTCAGTTTGGTAGTGACTAAATCAGCATATAGCAACACAGTAACAAGGCTCCTAAGCAGGATGGGGGAAGGAAATGCTGGGCGATGTTCTTAGTTCTTTACATCCGAGAGACTTGGCAGGGTGACAAACTATGTCCACTAACCCTGTTCACAGCCAAGTGTTTTTAGAATCTTGGAATTTTCTTTTTTGGAGTTCTTCATACTGTGGATCCATTGGAAAGCTGATAAAACAGATTGCCTGCAAGAGAGTCAATATAAAAATAGTCTGCAGGCATGCATGCCACCATCTGTGTTGTCTTATCTAGAGATTGTATCCCTGTCTCAGACTGACTTACAAATTATTATGCTTATAAATATTAATTGGTGGAAAGAAATTACAAGAGAGTAAAAGTGTGTTTGTGAATATTATATATATGTGTATATATCTCTATATAAAACACATACGCACATGAGAATTTCTTCTGTTTTGGCAGATAAATTCAATTTGAAGTTTCCTTTGAAATATGTACCAATCAAAGTACATAGAAGAGTGTAAAAAATATCCTCTTTTGTGATAGCAGTTTTGTAAGTCAAAGGTGAATGACAGAGACACACGTGCAGCCCAGCATCCTTGGTGAGTCACAAGAGCACTTAGAAGTGCATTTGCTCTGGACAACGCGTGAATGTGAACAGGACCTACAGCTACCATCTATCATGACTTGAGACTAGAGGGAGAAATTATTTATTAGGCAAAGAAGAAAAAGTGAGGCTGATTTGACATAAAGAAAAAGCTTCACCTGACCAAAACAAACTAATTTTTGAAGGAAAACAAACAAGTAAATATGATTACATTTGACTCAAGTTGCCATTCCAGTAGAAGTGAGTAATATTTTTCCTTGGAAATGCCGCTTTTTGTTTTTGGTGAGAAATCAGTAGCAATCCATCGTAGAAATTCTCTTTGGGCTTGATTTACTCACATTAAAGCGCCACGCCTGGAGAAAATCTCTCTGTGAACCTAGTTACTTAGTGCTTATTATGAGTTTTCACAATTAAAATGGTTTTCTTTAGCATGATATTTGTAGGAAGGAAATATTTTAAAATGAAGTTTGATCGTCTCTTGGTCCTTTCTTCACATGGTTTCATTTCCTACCTTGTGCAAAATACTTTCAATTGGACAACTTTGGAAAGATTGTTCTGCGAGCAGTGGAATGGAGCAATGACAGTAGAACTTCCACCAAGGCTTCTTCAGGAGCGTGGATGGAAGGAACTGAACTGGATTAAAGGTTTCTATTTTCCTTTCTTTGTCTTTCCACCTCCTATTATGGTCTTAATGAGCATTTACATTACTGGTATTCTTAGCATGGTTTGTAAGAATCAATAGCTCACTATTTGGTGTCGATTCAGTAGTGCCAGGAAAGACCACAGATCCGAAAGAAATCACTCCTGCTTGCATAGAATCCTTTTAAAAGGGGGATAAAATCCTTAGTTCCACAGTTAGAAGTGAAATCTAAAGAGGCAACACAGCAAACTCGATACACACTAGTGTAAAGGTGACCAGTTAAGCCACGTCTTAAGAACAGGTTTAGAGGGAAGGGAGGTACTGAAAGCACGAAAACCCTGAGTACTTAAAGGAGAGCAGTGAAGGGGCCATGGTGGGGAAGGTGTGCCGAAAGAGAGCCTGAGATACCCTGAGAGAATTTCCGTAAATATGTGTCTGATTAGCAATTTCTAATACTTATTCTCTAGTCAGAAAAATAAATGAAAAAATTCCACCGGGAGGTTGGCGTGAGAGAGAGCGTGTGCATCCCGAGTAGGACGTCTCTGTGTAAACAGGTTAAGAAAATGCTTCTCCGGACAAATCGTTCCTCTTGTGATAAATGCAGGACATATAACAGGTGGGACAAGCTGCTCAGGAACCTAACACGCCATCTCTGAACTTCCATCTGCTGGGGTCTGTGCCTCATCCACATGCACCTGGAGACAGCAGTGTGACAGCAGTGGTAGGAAATGTCCCCTATCTCCTCAATGGTTGTGTCCAGGCCTGCAGAATAGCTTCGGAGGGCACCTGTGATGGAAGCTGGGGCAGGGTCTTGGTCTGCTTTAAGAAGTCTCTTTCACTGCTGCTGTGTTCTTCCCGAACTACCTCACACCTAATCTTCATCTTGCTGGCTGTGGGCAGCACGGCAGCAGTCTCCAGTCCGGCTGTGTATTAGAGCCACTTGAGGAGTTTTCAGAACTGCCGACGCTTGAGTCCTATCCCCAACCACTTGAATCAGGGTCTCTGCTGGTGGCCTTGGACTCTGGGTCTCCTAAAACCTCCCCAGTTAAGCCAATTCTGAAGGCATGGGTGAAACTGGTTAATAATATTCAAGGATAATATCTTGGTTACTAAAAGGAGAAAAAGTATATTAGCATTTTGAAATAATGCCTATGAAAGGTATTTTTGTATTTAAAACTCGTTTTTAAATGTTTAAAATTTGTTTTTAAATTGCGACAAGTTTCACTAAAGAAAACTAATAGATAGCTGGTAGTTATTGACTATGGAAGGAAAAAACTACACATATAGCTTTTATACAAGCATTTTATAAGGAGATTTATATACAGTAGTTGTAAAGGGAGTAACAGTTTTATATTCTGATTAATTAAAGATACCTTAGGTTGAATTCATTAAATTTCAGCAGTATTGAAAGGCACTCATTGCTATAAAGCTTGGTGTTTCACTTTATGAATGTGATGTGAGTTCATACTAATGTGTCTAAATGAGATTATTATGTCAAAGAATACGATATGTGTCCAGAAGAAAACTTGCTAATAAACTTATTTAAACTTCCTTTTATTCCTATTGCTGGTCAGATGTCTTTAGAAAAAAAGTGCTTAAAACTAGATTTAATGAAGCCTGAAATTTTGTTCTTTAAAGATAAGTAGATGCATACAGTGAAAATATCTATATGAATGTTAAATTTAAATATTCCACCAGTATAAAATGTTTGTGAGGTGGTATTTGATATAGGGCAATGAGGTAAAGTGGGCAGGGATAAATATTCTTGAAATTTTGAATAAAATAAAAACAAATTTAAAATGTGTCTAATAATGAATGGAGTCTTTATGGTGGTCCATATGTAAGAATATTCCCCACTTTGTAGGATGCCTTATTATTTCAGAATTGGATGTGAGGTGAGAAAGTCTGCAAGTCTTCTGGCTCCTTCTGGCAAAAAAAGGTGGATAGGAAGCAGAAAAGGAGGTCAAAGTAGGTTGGAGACCCATTTTCCATGGAATCATGGCAAGAGTGGGAAGAGGTGCAGGTCTGACTGAGCTGGCAAAGTATGAGTTGACAATGCAACTCAGCTGAGATTGAGGCACCCCCTGATCCAGGGTTTCTATTTGGAGCCCAGGCTGGGGAATCTGACATTATCAATCTGGGTTGGAGAAGGACAGGAGAATCTATGGACAGGTGACCAGGCTAGAGTTCACAGATGGCGCTCGAGGCTATTGGAAAGTGAATGGCAGAGTAAGATAGGAATTGAGGAATTGAGGCAAAATCCCAGTCTTGGGAACTGTAGCATTTGAGGTTGGGGAGAGGTCTTGCTATGGAAGTGGTGGAGGTGAGAGGCAAGAACAACTCAGAGATCAATATGGGGCAAAAAATGGCCAACAAAGGACACTGGCTGAACAACATTCTGTACTGCATCCAGACTGATGAGCTGAGACAAATAATGTTGTGCCCGAAAGTGGGCAGATAGTTTTAGAGGTGCACACAGGGTGCCATCTTCGTGACCAGAGCACGTAAGACCTAGCTGTGAGGAGCTGGAGAGGCAGCAATGAATAGAGGCAGAGCTGACGGGTCTGTACCATCAGGCTTTAGGCTCCTAGCTGAAGCTGCTTTTTGCAGCCTGGTGTTATTGGCAGCTTTACCCAAGGCTGCTCAGCACCTTCCTGCAGGGCTAAGTCATTTCTTTGATGCGGGTTGCCAGATGAGTCTCTTGCATGTTGTGTTCTCCGGATTTTCACAGACATGCTATGTATCCTTTGAAGAGAGGATGGAGGAATTTTTCTTTTTTTTTTCTTAGTAACAGATACTTTCGGGGGCTCATGAGAGACATGAAACCAAATTATGAGAACATTCTTTCATTCAACACCTATACTGAGTAATTACTATGTGCTGCCTCTGAGGCTATAATGGTGAGCAAAGCACTTATAGTTTCTGCCCCCTACAGAACTTGAAATCTGATAGGCGGTTTTCAAATAATCACTTAAGTATATAAGGTCCTTATTATCCAGGGTAATTGGTACCAGAAAAGTGACACCCAATGTGAATATACACTTTGAAATGGAGACTAAAATGTCATTGTCAACAGTTGAAGTGTGAGTTTTCTTTTGCTGTGTAACAAATTGTCACAAATTTAATTGGCTTTAAAAACAGACCTGCATTATTTCAGTTTCCTTGGATCTAGAGTCTGGTCATGTTTTCCCTGGGTCCTTGACACAGGGTCTCACCAGGCCGATATCAAGGTGTCACACCAGGCTGTGATCTCTTATGGAGCTTGGAGTCCTCTTCCCAGCTCACTAGTTATTGGCAAAATTCAGTTCCTTGCAGTTATAGGACTAAAGTTCCTACTTTCCTGGTGTCTGTCAACTGGGGCCATTCTCAGCTCCTAGAGGCTGCTCTCTGTTCTCTGCCACCTGGCCCTCTTCACAGAATGGCAGTTTACTCCTGTGAGGCCAGCAACAGAATGTCACTCACAATTCCGATGTCTCCAACCTCATTTAAAGGCTCACCTGATTAAGTCAGGCCTGCCCAGGATAATTTCCTGCTTGATTAACTCAATATCAAGTAATTAGAGACTTTAATCTGTAAAACCCCTTCTGCCATATAAAGTAACTTAATCATGGGGGAACTATCCCATCATATTCAGGTACAGGTATGTATAACAGGTGGTAGGACGCTTGGGGCCATCTTATAATTCTACCAACCACAGTGCAGAAAAAGGTCTGATTGGGACTTAATGTTAAAAAATGGGGACCAGCCCCGTGGTGTAGTGCTTAAGTTCTCGTGCTCCACCTGGGAGGCCTGGGGCTCGCAGGTTCAGATCCCAGGCGGGGACCTAGTACTGCTTGTCAGGCCACACTGTGGTGTCATCCCACATAAAATGGAGGAAGATTGGCCCGGATATTGGCTCAGTGACAATCTGCATCAAGCAAAAAGAGGAAGATTGGATTGCCAATCTTCCTCACACACAGACACACACAAAACAGAAAAGAAACAAAAATGAAAAAAACATAAATGTTATTTCACAATTCACGTTAATTCTACCTCATTGAGCTCATTCTTAGTGAAAAACAAGAAATCAATTGGTTATTTTAGCCTAAATTTTCTGACAAAATTGTCAGTTGTCATACATCCTTTGCTTTTAAAATATTATCATTTATTTTTAAATGTTTGAGAGCTTTATCAGTTTTCCTAAGGACTAATTTTCCCAGCAGATATATACATCTGATAAATAGCTGTGAATGACCGAAAAAGATATTGCCAGAATGGTCAGACATAGTGTTAAGTAGAAAGGAATATTTGGGACACCTTTGTAAATGGTTAATTAATAAAAGAATATTTTCATATTTTGATGAATTTTCCTTCTGTCTGCAGTTGTGAAAACCCAGATAATGATTACTTCGATAAAGAATTTTCCCTGTAGTTTTTGGTAATTTTATTTTTGCTCACTTATATACTGTTTTCTAAAGGTGTTAAATGTTTCTCAAAATAATGATTTTAATACTTTTATAGTATTCTGTCATATAAATGTATTTCTCTTTTATGAGATCAGATATTTTTATTTTAGTTGTTTCATGATTTTATCTTTAACTTGGATCTTTCTGCAAGTTAGTGGGTGTGAATCTTGAGATATGAGCTGCGTTTACTCATTCCAATAAACACTATTTGTTGATTTCCTCTACCATTGGTGTGGCCATATTTTCTTGTACAAAAGTCTTATGCAGGCTATAAAAGAGGCTAGATTTTTGTATTTTCTTATGTGTTTACACATAATGTATTTACAGTCATTAATTTGACTCTAAGTTCTTATTACAGAGCTATGCTGCAGACTGTTGAATTGTTGCTTTATAATACATTGTAAGATCTGGTAGGACAACTCCATTCTCAGTGTTCTCCTCTTTTTTTTTTTTTAAATTTTTTTTTTTCCTTTTTCTTCCCAAGGCCCCCTGGTACATAGTTGTATATTCTTCGTTGTGAGTCCTACTAGTTGTGGCATGTGGGATGCCGCCTCAGAGTGGCTCGATGAGCAGTGCCATGTCCACTCCCAGGATTCAAACGGCCAAAACTCTGGGCCACCTGCAGCAAAGCGTGCGAACTTAACCACTCGGGCACGGGGCCGGCCCCAGTGTTCTCCTCTTTTTAAAAATTTCTTAGCTATTTTTACTTATTCAAAGTCTTTCAAAGAAGTTTAGAATTCATCCCTCAAGTTTGAAACAATTTCTGCTAATGTTTATATTACAACTGAGGTAAATCTATAAACTGACTTAGGAATTTACACCTTTAGAGAATTAAGCGTATCTGACGAGAAATATGGCCTCTGTGCATACAAGAGCATTTTAAATTCTTTGGTAAAGTCTAGTAGTTTTCTTCATAGAGGCTTAAAATTTTTGTTAGTTTTATTGCCAGTTATTTAATATATATATTTTTTGTATTATGAATGCAGTCGTTTTCTTGATTGTGCTTCTAAATGGTTACTGTTGGTATTTAGGAAAACTCTCAGTTCTTTATATACTGATTAGTTTTCTTTTTCTTTTTTTGTGGAATTCTCTTGGATTTTACTAGGTAGATTATAAAATCACTAGCAAATGATGATGCCTTTCTTTTTCTTTTCCAAAAGATATATTTGTTAAAGTGTTTTTCTTTATTCCATTGGAAGCTTTGGAAGGATCTGTATAATAACAGAGGTGAGGAGAGAGAGACGATTTTAAACTTGTTCTTGATTTTAATAGGAGTGTGTCCAGTTTTTTCATGATGTTTGGTTTTGGCTGTTGAATTAAGATAATCTTCAACTTCTTATCCACTCAGTTGCTAAAGTTAGAAATCTGAGAGTCATTCCTGACTCTGTCTTCCCCTACCCCCAACTCCCCACTCACTTCTCTCAGCTAAATAAAATCTACCGGTAAATCCTCTATCCTAGTTCAGGGAGGACAGACAGGAAAACATGTAAAACAAATAAGTTTAGGTACTAACAAGTGCTAAGAAGATACAGCAGTAATTTTTGGGAAGCACAAGATCTGCTTTATCTAGGACCTTCTTTTTCTGAGGAGGTGACTTTTGAGATGAGGGACATGGAGCCTGACCACCTGAATCCCACCACTGGCTCTGCCATCTGCTAAATGGGTGACCTTCTGCACCTCATTTCCTCATCTACAAATGGAGGTAGTAAATCTTTCTTCATAGGTTGTTGCAAAGATTAAAGGTTGTGGTCCCAGGAGAACGTGCCTCTCAGATCTCTGACTGCAGGGAGCGCCACTGATTGACAGCTCCAGCTGTTGCATGCTGATGCCCATTATCGCATTTGCACTGAGACAACACTTCCCAGGGGGCTGTGCCCAGCCACTGACTGAGCGTGGCAGGGACACTAAGACAGACCCATTCCTGGGAGACATTGGACTCCTCTAATAGGTGACTTTGACTTGAGAAGCTTTGGTGAACTTTTTAAAGAAGTGTGTCGCAATTTAAGATACATCTGCCCTTCCTCTGCCCTCCCTTCTTCCCTTCTTCCTTCTCTTCTTCCCCTGGGATCAGACTGGCATCATGGTCTGGCACAGAAATTTGAGATATTATTATTGACTTGTAGGAACAGAGCGTTCCAAACTGGAAGAACCACAAGTGCCATAGCTCTGACCTGGGAAGGAGCTTGACAGATTCGAAGAACAGAAATAAGAAATACGTCTAAATCATAGCAAGAAAGGAGAGAACAAAATAAAGTAAGGGCAGAGGAAGGTAGGGCCAGATCATATAGATCCTTGTAGTCCACCGCAATGAGGTTGGATTTTATTCTGCTTTAAATGACTTGAAGATTTTAAGTAGAGTAATATTAGGATCACATATATGCTTTAGAGAGATCACTCTGATTTTGGATGGAGAACAGACTAAAGAGAAGAAGAGCAGAGGCAGAGAAACCAGCTAGGAGATGGTTTCAGCAGTTCAGGTGAGAAATAATAGTGGCCAGGCCTTGAGCAGAAGAGAGGAGATAATGAGAAGTGGTGAGATTCTGCATGCATTTTAGAGGTTGATTTGATAGAACGTATTGATTCGTTGCATTTGGGGTTTAGGGAAAGAGGAGTCAAGATAACTTCTAGGATTTGGATTAAGTACTCAGATCGTTGGTGATGCCATATCCTGATACAGAGAAGGTTTGCAGGCGCGGGTGGGGAGCTGGCTACAGAGTGGGAATCAGTGGTTCTATTCTGACCAGTTTGCATTTGAGATTCCTGCCAAGTATCTCGATGGAGATAATACCATTGTCTGGGTTAAGATAAAAATTTTAAGAGTTATCCTATCTACAGATGAGGTATTTAAAACCATGAGGTTACATGGGCTCCCTTAGGCAGAGGCTGTAGGTATAGAAGTCTTGGGTACCGTCTGGTGGAAGGTGAGGACCCATTAAAGGAGATGGACAGGAATGGCCAGTAAGGGAAGTGGGAAATTGGGCAAGCGTAGTATTCAAGAAGTAGGGAATGGCCAATTTTGTCAAATGTTGCTGAGATATCTTGGCAGAATAGAAGTCATTGATGACCTTCATACATGTTATTTCAGTGGAGTGGTGAGAACGAAAGCCTGACATGAGTGGGTAGAGGAGAGAGAGGTGCTGAGGAAATGGAGACAGTGAATAAAGGCAATTATATCCAGGAGTGTTGCTGGTAAGGGGAGGAGGAAAATGAAGTGGAGGCTGGAAGTGTCTTGGGGTAAGGAATGGTTTCTTTTTGTTTATTTTAGAGGATATGAAGCCATGTTTGTTTGCCAATGAGAATGATGCAATAGAGGGAGAGATTGATGCTAGACAGAATTGTACGAACAAAGTCCTTGAGAAGGCAGGATGGCTCCAGAGTGCAAGTGGAGAGGGTGGCCTTGTAACAGACAAGAAGGTGGAATCTGTAGTATTACAGGTAAGTTGGCTGAATTGGTGGTGGAAAAGTGTAGATTTCATCTAAATACCCTTGTTTTCACCATGAAGTATAAGTTATTAATATGTGCTAGGGATAGTGAGGCAGTTTATGGGAGAGAGAGGGTGTTACATAGATGACAATGGAGAGCATGGAATTCTGAGGTACAAGTGTTGAGAGGAAAGAAACAGCCTCCACTGGAGAGAGCTGCCAGGAATACAGTGTCTTCAGGGTGCAGGCAGGTTGGAGTAAGAAGGTGAGGGGAAGGATTTGGAAAGGCAGGAAGAAGTGGGACATGGGTTTCCACTGGGGGTCTGTGGAGTCATATGGGGATAACAGGGTGGTTAACAATGGTGGGGCTGGAAAGTTTGGTTTCTGAAGGTGACGAAAGTGAATGGGGATGTGTTATGGGATTAATGAGCTTTATAAGCTTGATAGCTATTTAAGGCCTTAGAGTGGCCAATCTTCCACAGCTAGAAATGTTTCATACTGTGGGTATGTATTCTGAATAGTTTTGCCTCTTTCTTACTTTACTTGCATTTCTTATTTCATATAACTCTGTATGTATCTGTCTATCTATCTGCATACCTATATATTTACTTTAAAGGACACATGATATTCCATCACGTAGATTTTACGTAACAGTGCCTATCTAGGTAGTTTCCAATTTCTTGTTATGTGCTGTTAGGTTTTTTCCCCTCTTTTATTTAGGATTCTTTCTTAAAAAGACAAAGGTTTGAATTTATTGAGTATAAAGCTGAGAACATTTTTAAGAGGATTAAAACATATTGTTAGCTACACTTCCCAAAAGATTTTCTAATTTACACTTTTATCAACAATGTGCGAAAAGGTCTGTTTTACAGCAACTTCTCTGTGGGCTGTTAGACCCAGAGGGGAGGCAGTGTAAGGCAGACTGTTTTTTGCAGGCTCTTTCCTTTCTTGATAAGGTCCACTCTGCTTGTTGGGGACATTAGAGGAGTTGATGGGGCTTCCCTTTATTCACCTTCCAGTTTGTAGTTTTATTTTAGGATGCAGACTTTTGGTTAGATGTTAATGCTCTTTCTAAATCTTTTTCAATGAGTGTGAAAGTTTGTGGAAAGTTGTACTTGAATCTGGTCACATTAAATTTTTATCATTAGTTTTGAGAACTGTGTTTGTGTGAGGAATTATATGTGTACAAGTGTACATACACATATGTGTTGAATATGTTTTTGTAAAATACTTAAAAAAAAATTGGAGAAAGGGTTTTTGGTATTTTTTCACTCTATTCCATGGAAGTATTTGTACTTATGTTCTTTGGTGTTACTCATTTTGAATGGAAAATATATCTTCTTTATTACCATAATCTTGTGCTCTGCAAAACTTATTAATATTAGAATTTGCTGGTGTTTAGACATGTTGATAAGTAACTTTTCAACCTACTTTAAGACAATTCTTTTTTTTTTGGTAAAATAGAGTCTAGGTGCATATCAGGTAGCATATTTTACTTTTCTCAAAGAAAAAGATCTAAGTACTTGTCAGAGCATCCGTGGTACTGCATAATCTTTCTGCTGTCTCATTTGCATCTCGGTGGCTGGACTTTCATTGTTCTAACTTTAATCACATCAATCACTTGAAAAATACCTGATCGTTCTTTTGTCCTCATTGTACTTTGTGCATATGTTGAAAATTTAAATTGTCCTTTCCCACATTATTTTGTCTGATGACTGGGTTTTTCTTGAGTGAATATTTCTAATACCCAACCCCCACACTAGTGGGATTATTTTGATCAGTGTCACTGACCTGGACACCTTTTTGCCTGGCCTCTGTATTGAGTACAATTCTGGCCTTTTTTTTTTTAACATATAATTTACAAATAGGTTCCTGGTTTCCAAACATCTTTCCTCCATCTGAACCTTTCTTGCATTTTCATAGGCTTGCTGTATTGTACATCTAAGTCTTCTATGCTATTGGACCTTTACGTTTCTTTATGATTTATTTTGTTTTTATATGTGTATCTGTGAAGAGTGGAAAACTTGTCCAATCACAGAAGAGTAGACACTTTGAATTGTTTTGCCAGCAGAAAAGATAGATTTTTAATATTTTGTCTTCTTAGTTTCATCTTTTTTATATCGATGGCATGTATTTGTGAACTGGTAGTTGTGTGTGAAGGCTATGGTTTCAGGGAAGTAATGTCTTCTTAGAATAATAACTCTATGGGGTACTTTACTCATGACACTGAAACTTTGGGATGAATCTAATCTAATTGAATCGAATCGAATCGAATCTAATATCTAACCTAACCTAACATCTAATCTAACAAGTCTCTATCTTTCCTGTCCCAAGACATTTGGAGGATACACCATAGTCGTATCAGTAATAGTGGTTCAATACAGCAGGTCCCAATAGAGGAGAAAAATGGACGTGGTTTTTGGAATTAGTCTCAAAAAGTCCTGGGGAGATGACACTCTTATTTTGAATCTCTGAACCAACATTCTCATTTTAGAGAGGAAGGAATTGGGTTCACTAGTCTGTAACATTTATGCTTATGTTGTTTACCATGGTAGCCCTAGTATCTTGCGTAGAGTTGCTCAATAAATATCTATTGAATGAATAAAGATGATACTGAGGTACAGAACGGTGAATGATTTGAACAAAGTCAAATGGCTAGTAAGTTTTAGGCTGGGACTTCTGATTGCATCCTTTGTTCTTTTGGTCAATTCTGTCTTACTTTACAAAGAGAAGAAACATTAACTCTTCTTGCTGGATAGCTATTCACTTTCTCTCATTTAAAAATTTTCCTTGCTAGCTGAGAACTGTAGTAACAACAACAACAACAATAACAGTAGCAGCAACAGCTACAAATACTGAAATAGTGCTTCCTTAGTGTTGAGCACTCTTCTAAGCTTCATAACAATGCTATTACTATTGATAACAATAGGTACTATTATCTGCAGCATATAGCTAATGAAACTACCTGAGACATAGATTGAGTCACTTGACTGAGGAGACATAACTAGTAAGTTGCTATGTCTCTTATGCTGCCATTGTTACTCCAATATTCAAAGCACGTTTTGGGACTCTTCTGTATAATTCTTCTTAGACTTGGTCTATATAAACAGTTGAAGGGGCAGAGATTTTCACTCATTTATTAATTTGTTAAATATTTATTGAGCACATGCTCTTTGCCAGAACTTAAGCTAAGTGCTAGGGGAAAAGAAAGAATACGATAGCTCCTCTTCTTAAGGAAAAGGTAGAATATAAATGATTATATTAGAACATAAATGTTATTATAGAGGTGTTCATTTATTCAGATGTTTGAGAGCTTGTGGTGCATCAGGCACTGTGTTCTAGGTGTTTTTGGAAAATCAATGATTAAGAGGCAGTGTCTGCCCTCAAAGGAATTTTAGGTAATGAGATTGCTGGCACATAAGCAATTAAAACAATATAATACACGTTATAATGGTGGTGTGCGTAAAGTGCATTGGGAATGTTAGGATGGAGTGCCCAAGTCTTCTGGGAATGTTCAAAGCCAATTTATTTGTGGGGGTGGTGTTGAATTCTATCCGTAGCAGAGTTAAAATTTCTAGGTGGATAAATTAAGAAAGGGAATGGCAAGCAGAGGCACAGAACTGTGACAGCATGAGTATTACTGAGGCATGAGGCTGAAGAGGCAAATGAGGGTTAGGTTATAAGAGGTCTTACATACCATGTAAAGGACTTCTTCTGCCTGGGTTACTGTTTTTTGCCCCTTGATATTCTACCCTGGGCCCAATTGTACCCTCTGATTCTTTGGTCTTTGGATTTCTTCTTATCTTGACTATACTATCTGCCTGTTTCTCTTGGCCTTGGTTGATCTTTGTGGTCTTTGTCTCTGATCTGTCTGAAGCTTAGTACATTCTGTCCCTTTTCTGCTTGGAGCTCCTGAGTCTGGGCTGGACATCTTGAAATCCTCCAGAGAGTAAGGGAATCACATGCATGGCAACTAGGAAATTCTTTCCTTATGGCAAGAGTTCATTACTGGGAATCATGTAGTTTTACTACACAATGCATTGGCTGGATCACAGTGTCTTCTTGGGTGTGCACCAACTCAATGTTCATTTTTTCCCCCAATTTCTGTTCTTAATTTGGTAATTTTCTTGTCTCAAATCGGACAGTAGAATTTTTTTGTTGTAATGTCGTAGAGTAGTAATATATACACAATCACCTCTCATAATAATTGAAGAAGAATGATGACCAGACATTCCTTCTTTGTTTCTTTCTTTTTTTTAATTAAAGATTGGCACTTGAGCTAACATCTGTTGCCAATCTTCTTTTTTTCTTCTTTCTTCTTCTCCCCAAAGCTCCTCAGTACGTGGTTGTATATTCTAGTTGTAGGTCCTTCTGGTTGTGCTGTGTGGGGTGTTGCCTCTGCATGGCCTAATGAGTAGTGCCATGTCTGCGCCCAGGATCTGAACCAGCAAAACCCTGGGCCACTGAAGTGGAGCATGTGAACTTAACCACTCGACTATGGGGCTGGCCTGCAAAACATTCTTATGACAACAAAGTTATGATACCCAATTTTTTCCCCTAATATTTGCTGATTAGAGTCTCCTTCTCTGGATTCCCTGCCACTCACTTTTGCTAATTTCCCACATTTGCCTTCTAGAATTTCCCTTCTAAGTTTTATATATATTATCCATGTTTTTAAACTATTGTATGTGATTTTTTTGGGAAGTGTATGCCTCTCTAATTATCCTTCTCTGTCACTTTGTATAAAAACTATTGCATTATTTTCAAAAACATGGATGGTCCTTGAGGGCATTATGCTAAGTGAAACAAGTCAGACAGAGAAAGATAAATACTGTATGATCTCACTTATATGTAGAATCTAAAAACTTAATAATAACAAACAACTCGAGCTCATAGATACAGAGATTGGATTGATGATTGCCAGAGGCCGGGGGTGGGTGGGTGAAATGGATGAAGGTGGTCAAAAGGTACAAACTCTCAATTATAAAATACATAAGCCCTGGGGATGTAGTGTACAGCGTGGTGATTATAGTTAATAATACTGTACTGTATATTTGAAAGTTGCTAAGAGAGTAGGTCTTAAAAGTTTTCATCACAAGAAAAAAATTGTAACTATGTATGGTGATGGTTATCTAGACTTACTGTGGTGATCATTTTGCAATATATACGTATATGAAATTATGCTGTACACTTGAAACTAATATAATCTTGTATGTCAATTACATCTTAACAGGAAAAAACCTGGGAAATCTAATCTTTTTGCCTCTAAACACTATTAGGTACATCACTAGGCACATTTTTGTGGAATTCTGTTTTAGCATTTAAAAAGGAAGAGTCTTTGGTGAGAACCCAGAGTAGAGTTTAAAAGGGATAAGTTAGCAAATTTAGTGAAATATAGCTGAGATATAGGTATGTAGGTATGCTTAGAATTTTGGGTTTGTGGCTTACGGATCACAGGTTATTCTTCCTTACACAATCAAAATTATAAAATCACTTAGCTTTCTGATAAAGTAAAGGTTTCCTAGACTTTCAGTTTCTGGATGGTGTTGAGGCATAGAATATATTTGAAAAATAATACAAATAGGAAGAAAATTATGAAAATTTTTGTTCCTTTTTAGTAGAAACCAAGAAAGAAAAGCAAATGTCTTAGTCAAGTTCAGATGAAACATTTAGCAATTGGTTTACTCATAATTACTGTAGAATTCTTTTTGCCTGATCTACATGACAATGGCTAACCTTATCTAAAAGAGCTGGAAATAGAAACTCTATATGAAGAAGTACAGTATGGTGGAAAGCACATTTTATTTGTAGTCAGATGTGTTAGGCTCTAGCCCTGCCTGTGTAACCTTGGAAAAGTCCTTTGGTATGTCTGAGACTTTCATTCTCATCTGTGAAGTGAAAGGTTACACTAGATGATGCTTATGGAACTTCCATAGAAAAATTCCATAAATGTATCTTGGAAGAAAAGGGAGATGTTGGCGGTGGGATACCCCACACCTACACCTCAGACCTCCTACAGGAAAACACAAAGAACATGAGGGCAATATATTCCCTAACTTAAGGTTTGGCATCTAAATAAAATAACATGAAAAAAAGAGTTCGCCTATTGTCCATGAGGTTCAGAAGATAAAACATTTTTCCTCCTAATGCTCATTTTCTTCATAGAGTTCCTCAAGCTTCTTAGATGCTATATTAAGAATTAAAATATCCTACACTAATTTTTGTATTTGTACTTTTGCTAACAAGATGGTGCAAGTTATTTGTTCACTCTTGGTGCCAAGCTTTTGTTAAAATGCGAATTATTAGTTTTGAGCTGTGGTTATTAGGGTAAACCCAACTTCGACAAATACCCAGCTTTGTGACTAGAATAAATTGTTACGTAGTGAGAAAAACGACCATGGGATGACTCCCACAGTGATATCGTAAAGAAAAAAAACAACAAGTAAACAATTTAAGGCTATAAATACCTGATTATCAAGGGGGCAATTAGTTAAATAAATTTAAATGTATTTATGCATTTGCTAGGGTGATATCATGCTGGTACATCATTTTTTTTTACTGGCTTAACATTTTCTAATTTAAGGTGGAAGTCAAACAAGAATCCTGCTGCAATGTCACAGTGTATAATTATTGGACAGCCAACAGCAATTTTTAAAGCAAATTTCACACTATTTCTGAGACTAGTGTCACACGTTGCTAGTTTAAATTAGTTTGTGAAAGCTATTTATATATCAGACACTTTAAATTAATGAGAGATAGCATTCCATTAATAAATTAGGCCTGGAAATTTATGTTTGCAAAGATGATATAGTTACAAATAGGTATGTTAAGCAAAGATAAAATATTTACATTTTTATTTTCTTTTGTGACATATCTCTTATAATTATTTTCTCCCTCTTGTTTGTTTGTTAGGACCTAAAGCTCAGATATTGGAAGCTGATTTGGGCTTAGCTTCCTCATAGGACCTTCTCTGTTGCCTCCTGCTTCTCACCCCAACCCCAAGGCAGTTCCATCTGCCTCCCACACCAGTTCCTTCCTTCTCACCTCATGACTCCATTTCCCATAACAACTTTCAAGTAACACTTGGCTGGGGGCTTTGTGGTTATCAGAGGGGACTCCCTTCCCCCATATACCCTAAGCAATATAAGAAGGGACAAATGACAAGGATAATCTTAATATCCCTACTTCTTACTATGTAATCTTACTCATATTTCCCCTTCTTAAAGAATACCTTAGAAAAGACAGTGGTAAGCTGATTTGTCATGAATCCAAGCAGAAAATGAAGCTATGTTGGCATCATGTCAGCACACATAGGGCTTAGACAAGACGCATGGTCAGCAGGTGGAGATCTGGACAGCAAGACCGTAATAGGACTGAAGATAATAAAGACCAGTTTAGAGGCAGGATCTACAGACAAGGAAGATTGGGATTTGGGAAGCAGGCAGAGTCTGAGTGGAAATATGGAAAAGTAAACTTCAGCCAGAAATTTTCAGTGAGAACCACGGACAGCTCCCAGCACCTCTTCTGAGCTCAGGTGTTCCCACTGGTAGCTGCCTCTGGCAGCACAGGTGTGGCCAGCGGTTGTTCTTGGCCCAGTGACTACAGGCTTGCTAACGTGCCAATAACAGTACTACACTCTAAACTAGATTTGAAGTTGATCATAATTAGTGAATGCTTCTTTGTGTGCACTTTAGAAGTACAATAATCAGTATTCTATGACTCGTGCAAAACTTGCAGTTTTGTGGCTAAACAATTAAGCTTGGCCCCGAGGACTGGGAAGGTGTGCTAATATCTTGTAGACCTCCATGGAAATTTAGAAGCAGTAAACCATGATGGTTAAGAGTGCAGGCATTTCTGGCTTCGAATATCAGCTCTACTTAGTTATCTGAGTTACTTAATCTTTCCAAGGCAGTGTCTACATCATGAACATACTCCACTTATAATACATGGATGATAATAATACTACTAACACTAGAGGGTTGTTGAGAGGATTGTGTTAATATTTATAATAATAATAATAATAACAACAACAGCTATAGTAATTGTAGTAGCATATGGCATTTACTATATAATATAATCGTACTTATTCCATCAAACTTCCCAAAACTGGCCACACCATCACATGGGCCTGGTGAATGTCTTCAGTATGCTAGTCTTATTTGTATGAAATACTTTACAAAAGTGAGTGGCTACTACTGCTTACATCAGTGATGAGCAGTGAAGCCTCTAGGCTTTGGCCTGTATGAAAACCACTGTTAAAATACATCATAATACAAATTAAAAATCAGAACTGCAGATCTAGAAGCATAAATGTGCCTGGATCCTTGAGTGACCAAAGCTAATTCTGGCAGCTTCAACTTAGGGATGTGTACAGTGATCTCAGATTCACTTCACTTAGCCTTGGTTGTTTCTTAATCATGTATGGAAATGCCTTAAACAATCCTATTTGAGTGTACTGTACTGTAATACAGTAAAAGTATTTGAATGAGCTGGGTGGCAATAGTAACAATTTTTCTATAAAAATTCATGATTTCAATAACTAGCTGTGTGTGACTGTGTGTGGGGGCGGGGGGGGGGAAGAGAGAGAGCACACGTGCGTGAGAGAGATCATTCTCTTTTCTTGCTAATAAAGAACATACAATTCACTGATGTTATTTTGAGTACCCACAATATAGAGTCCATTGCTTAAGGTGTAGGTATGCCTCAGATGTCTCAGGCAGAGGGTACGGTAGAGTGAAGAATTGTCAGGGTTGTTTTTGAAGCAGAATAGCTTAAGTCTGAATTTCAGAACAGAAGCTGACTTCATCTCGGGCAAGTCACTGAACTTCCTTGAACCTCTGACTCCTCCTCAATAAAATAAGATAATATTTATTTGAGGAGTTGTTATGAAAATTGGAGATGGCACATAGTAGGCATTCAATAAATAGCAGCTATCATTATTTTCATTAATGTGCCCATTCAGCCAGTCAAATTTGTTTATATTATATTTTGTGATTTTGCCAAAGGTTAAAATTATTCTTTTAAAGGTCTTCTTTAATGATAGTTTAAATTTTAAAGTGTTTTTAGAATTTAGTTTATCTAAATATGTTAAAGTACATACTTCCCTACTTTTTTGATGATATTTTTAACTGAAGTCTTAATAGTTGCTTTCAGACATGTTCATGAACAATATTCACACTTTAGTGCTTTTTCAGGTCACATGACAATGCATATTTCTATGTTGTAATTGAAAAGTCTACATGGCTGTTGAGCTTAAACAGACTGTTCTTTTCATTAACTTTTACATTTTATGATTTATTATGTTTAAAATCAACTTCTCCATCACAGGGAAAACACATTTTCCTTGGTGGGATGAATCACTGTTGACTGATTCATCTGCCTCTCAGGACGGAAGCTCGGTCTAGTGGTTCAAGCTGTGATGTGTGAGTCAGTTGTTCTGGTTCCATTCCCCTTTTGGCTCTTCAATAGTTGGTTAAATCCCTTGTTCAATGGAGATGGCACCTTCCTATGTGTTCTTCACAAGGAGACTGTCAGAAGTGATGCATTTGCACATGGGAGAGTGGGGAATGGGATGATGGGGAAAAGTGCGAACACATCAGTCCTCATTTAAAGCAACATGTTTGGTACCTTTTCCCCTGGATCAGCGTTGACTTCAGGGATTTAGCGGTAAATCAGAAGTGCTTGGATATCAGGGCTGCAATTGCAGACCAGAGGAGATAATGACCTGTATAGCCCTTCTCCAATAGTGACACTGACATGTCTTAATAGGCAATGGGGATTGATTGCTAATCTGAAGATAGGAGGCCTGTTAAAGCTTTTATTACACTGGTGTTTTCCTTTTAAACAGCATTTAACTGAAGATTTTCTCAGTATGGTTTTATTCTTTGAGAGAAGAGGTACACAGGGTGAATAGCAAACATATTGTAGTACTTTATATTACTCAGTAAGCTTTCAGTTCTAAACAGCCTGTAGATTTTACACTGGCGTGGAGAACATGTCTCGGAGTTATTCTCAGAGGGCTAAGGAAGCTGAGATGTTTTCCATTCAGCGGTGGCTGAGGGCTGCTTCCTGGGACATTAACTCTCCTACAGATTGACCATGTGCAGGCAGAGCATGCTCTCATAGCCAGCAAAAACTCACATGCAAGGAGACACAGATGTTCCTAGTAAGCAGTCTTCAAACTGTAGAGGTGGTGCCAGGGGAGATGAGCAGGCACTGACACTGTTTACCACAGACTCTTTCCTTCATAGTTATCTTTTTTGGCAGAAATTTTTCACAGGTCTCTGACAATACATCTATCTTGCTTCTTTCTCTGGAAGTATTCCTGTATTAGCTTCTTATTCTATCTCTTTAAAAAAGAATTTTGCAAAATATACATAACATAAAGTTTACCTTATTAACCATTTTTAGGTGTACAGTTCAGTGGCATTAAGTGCATTCTCATTGTCGTGCAACCATCATCATCATCCACCTCCAGAACTTTTTCATCTTCACAAACTGAAACTCTGTGCCCATTAAACAACAACTCCCCATTCCTCTCTCCCCAGCCCCTGGTAACTACTATGCTACTTTCTGCCTCTATGAATGTGACTATTCTAGGTACTGGATATAAGTGGAATCATATAATATTTGGCTTTTTGTGTCTGGTTTATTTTATTCAGCATAATGTTCTCAACGTTTATTCATATTGTAGCATGTATCAGAATTTCGTTCCTTTTCAAGATTGAATAATATTCTATTGTATGTATATATCACATTTTATCTGTTCATCTGTTGATGGACATGCGTTGTTTTTACCTTTGGCTATTGTGAATAATGCTGCTGTGAACACTGGTGTACAAATATCTTCTCAAATTCCTGCTCTAAATTCTTTTGGCTGTATACCTAGAGGTAGAATTGCTGAATCATATAGTAATTCTATGTTTATTTATTTATTTATTTAATTGCAGTAACATTGGGTTATAACATTATATAGCTTTCAGATGTACATCATAATATATTTCGAATTCTGTGTAGATTACATCATGTTCCCCACCCGAAAACTATAGTCCATCCCCTCACATGTGAGCCTAATCACCCCTTTTGCCCTTCCCCGCTTCTCCTATGGTAACCACCAATCCATTCTCCATTGCTATATGTTTGATTGTCATTGTTTTTGTCTTCTACTTATGAGTGAGATTATACGGTATTTGACTTTCTCCCTCTGACTTATTTCACCCAGCATAATACCCTCAAGGTCCATGCATGTTGTCACAAATGGCTGGATTTCATCATCTCTTATGGCTGACTAGTATTCCATAGTGTATAAATACCACATCTTCTTTATCCATTCGTCCCTTGATGGGCACCTAGTTGCTTCCAAGTCTTGGCTATTGTGTATAATGCTGCAATGAACATAGGGATGCAGGTATCTTTATGCCTTTGCGTTTTCAAGTTCTTTGGATAAATACCCAGCAGTGGAATAGCTGGATCATATGGTAGATCTATTCTTAATTTTCTGAGGATACTCCATAGTGCTTTCCATAGTGGCTGCACCAATTTGCACTCCCACCAGCAGTGTACGAGGGTTTCCGTCTCTCCACATCCTCTCCAACATTTGTTGTTTCCTGTCTTGTTAATTATAGCCATTCTGACTGGAGTGAGGTGATACCTCATTGTAGTTTTGATTTACATTTCCCTGATAACTAATGATGTTGAGCATCTTTTCATATGCCTGTTGGCCATCCATATATCTTCTTTGGAGAAATCTCTGTACAGATCTTTTGCCCATTTTTTAATTGGGTTGTTGGTTTTCTCATTGTTGAGCTGTATGAGTTCTTTGTATATTTTGGATATTAACCCCTTATCTGATATGTGGTTTGCAAATATCTTCTCCCAATTGTTAGGTTGTCTTTTTGTTTTGTTGATGGTTTCCTTTGCTGTGCAGAAGCTTTTTAGTTTGATGTAGTCCCATTTGTTCATTTTTTCTTTTGTTTCCCTTGCCCGGTCAGATATGGTACTTGAAAATATGCTGCTAAGACCAATGTCAAAGAGCCTATGTTTTCTTCTAGAAGTTTCATGGTTTCCGGTCTTACATCCAAGTCTTTAATCCATTTTGAGTTGATTTTTGTGCATGGTGTAAGGGAATGGTCTACTTTCATTCTTTTGCATGTAGCTGTCCAGTTTTCCCAACACCATTTATTGAAGAGACTCGCCTTTCTCCATCGTATGGTCTTGGCTCCCTTGTCGAATATTAGCTGTCCATCAATGTGTGGGTTTATTTCTGGGCTCTTGATTCTGTTCCATTGATCTGTGTGTCTGTTTTTGTGCCAGTACCATGCTGTTTTGGTTACTATGGCTTTGTAGTATATTTTGAAATCAGGGAGTGTGCTACCTCCAGCTTTGTTCTTTTTTCTCAGGAATCCTTTGGCTATTCAGGGTCTTTTGTTGTTCCATATAAATTTTAGGATTCTTTGTTCTATTTCTGTGAAAAATGTTGTTGGAACTTTGATAGGGATTGCATTCAACCTATAGGTTGCTTTAGGAAGTATGGACATTTTAACTATGTTAATTCTTCCAGTCCAAGAGCGTGGAATATCTTTCCATTTCTTTGTGTCTTCTTCCATTTCTTTCAACAATGTTTTATAGTTTTCCGTGTACAGATCTTTCACCTCTTTGGTTAAGTTTATTCCTAGGTATTTTATTCTTTTTGCTGCAATTGTAAATGGGATTGTATTCTTAATTTCTCTTTCTGCTACTTCAGTGTTACTGTATAGAAATGCAACTGATTTTTGTACATTGATTTTGTATCCCGTGACTTGACTGTATTCCTTTATTGTTTCTAAAAGTTTTTTAGTGGAATCTCTAGGGTTTTCTAGATATCAAATCATGTCGTCTGCAAAGAGTGACAGTTTCACTTCTTCTTTTCCAATGTGGACCCTTTTGTTTCTTTTTCTTGCCTGATTGCTCTGGCTAGGACTTCCAATACTGTGTTAAATAAGAGTGGTGACAGTGGGCATCCTTGTCTGGTTCCTGTTCTTAGAGGGATAGCTTTCAGTTTTTCTCCATTGAGAATGATATTTGCTGTGGGTTTGTCATATATCGCCTTTATTATGTTGAGGTATTTTCCTTCTATACCCATTTTATTTAGAGTTTTTATCATAAATGGCTGCTGTATGTTGTCAAATGCTTTCTCTGCGTCTATTGAGATGATCGTGTGATTTTTATTCTTCATTTTGTTAATGTGGTGTATTATGTTGATAAATTTGCAGATGTTGAACCGTCCCTGCATCCCTGGAATGAAACACACTTGATCATGATGTATGATCTTTTTAACATATTGTTGCATTTGCTTTGCTAGTATTTTGTTGAGGATTTTTGCATCAATGTTCATCAGTGGTATTGGCCTGTAATTTTCTTTTTTTGTGTTGTCCTTGTCTGGTTTTGGTATCAGGATAATGTTGGCTTTGTAGAATGAGTTACGAAGCCTCCCCTCCTCTTCAATTTTTTGGAAGAGTTTGAGGTGATAGGTATTAAGTCTTCTTTGAATGTTTGGTAGAATGCACCAGAGAAGCCATCTGGTTCTGGACTTTTATATTTTGGGAGGTTTTTGATTGCTGTTTTGATCTCCTTACTGGTGATTAGTCTATTCAAATTTTCTACTTCTTCTTGGTCCAGTTTTGGAAGGTTGTATGTTTCTAAGAATTTATCCATTTCTTCTAGATTATCCAATTTTTTGGCTCATAGCTTTTCATCGTATTCTCTTATCATCTTTTGTATTTCTGGAGTGTCCGTTGTAATCTCTCCTCTTTCATTTCTGATTTTATTTATTTGAGCCTTCTTTCTTTTTTTCTTTGTAAGTCTAGCTAAGGATTTGTCAATTTTGTTTATCTTTTCAAAGAACCGGTTGTTGGTTTCATTAATTTTTTTCTTGTTTTTAAATTTCTATTTCATTTATTTCTGCTCTGATTTTTATTATTTCCTTCCTTCTGCTGATTTTGGGCTTTGTTTGTTGTTCTTTTTCCAGTACATTTAGATGTGCTTTTGATTGTGTATTTGGGATTTTTCTTCTTTGTTGAGGTAGACGTGAATTGCTATAAACTTCCCTCTTAGAACCGCTTTTGCTGTATCCCACAGATTTTGGCATGTCGCATTCTCATTTTCATTTGTCTCTAGGAATTTTCTGATTTCTCCTTTGATTTCTTCATTGACCCAATCGTTGTTCAGTAGCATTTTGTTTAATATCCACATTTTTATGGCTTTTCTGGTTTTCTTCCTGTAGTTGATTTCTATTTTTATATCTTTGTGGTCAGAAAAGATGCATGGTATTATTTCAATCTTCTTAAATTTATTGAGACTTGTTTTGTGGCCTAATACGTGAGCAATCCTGGTGAATGTTCCATGTGCATTTGACAAGAATGTGTATTCTGTGGTTTTTGGCTGCAATGTTGTGTATATATCTACTAGGTCCATCTGGTCTAATGTGTCCTTTAAGGCCAGTGTTTCCTTATTGATCTTCTGTTTGGATGATCTATCCACTGGTGTAAGTGGAGTGTTAAAGTCCCCTACTATGATTGTGTTACTGTCTATTTCTCCTTTTATGTCTGTTAATAAGTGCTTTATATATTTAGGTGCTTCTATATTGGGTGAATAGATATTTACAAGTGTTATATTTTCTTGTTGGATTGTTCCCTTTATCATTATGTAGTGCCCGTCTTTGTCTCTTGTTACAGTTTTTGTTTTACAGTCTATTTTGTGTGATATAAGTATTGCTACCCGTGCTTTCTTTTCTTTGCCATTTGCATGGAATATCTTTTTCCATCCTTTCACTTTCAGTTTGTGAGTGTCTGTAGGTCTGAAGTGTGTCTCTTGTATGCAGCATATACATGGGTCTTGTTTTTTTATCCAGTTGGCCACCCTATGACATTTGATTGGAGCATTTAGTCCATTGACATTTAAACTAGCTATTGATAAATATGTATTTGTTGCCATTTTGTCACTTTTTTTTTTCTGGGTGTTTTAGTAGTTCTTCTCTGTTCCTTTCTTTTTCTCTTGCTCTCTTCCCTTGTGGTTTGATGGCTATCTTTAGTAATATGTTTAATTTCTTTTGTCTTACTTTTTTGTTTGCTTATTATATGTTTTTGACTTGTGATTACCATGAGGATCCTATTTAATATTGTATGTATATAACAGTCTATATCGAGTTGATAGACTCTTTAGCTTGACCTTTTTCTGAAAGCTCTACTTTTTCACTCCCCTCCTCCCACATTTTATGTTTCTCAAATCATATATAGTCTCTTGTTTAGTGTGTGTCCATCCATTACCCTCTTATCATTGAGATAGGTGATTTTAGTACATTTGTCTTTTAACCTTCATATCATCTTCACAGGTAGTTAATCTACTAGCTTTACTATATTTTTACCTTTACAAGTGGTTTTATTGCCTGGTTTTTTTGTTGTTGTTGTTTTGTTTTTTTGATAATAATTTTTTTTTTATCTCTATTTGTGGTCATTGCTTTCCCACTTAAATAAGTCCCTTCAGCATTTCTTGTAGAACTGGTTTCTTGGTGATAAACTCCTTTAATTTTTGCTTGTCTGGGAAGCTCTTTATCTCTCCCTCCAATCTGAATGACAGCCTTGATGAACAGAGTATTCTTGGCTGTAGGTTTTTTCCTTTTAGCACTTTAAATACGTCGTGCCATTCTCTTCTTACCTGTAGGGTTTTGGCTGAGAAGTCCACTGATAGGCTGATAGGCTTCCCTTTATATGTCACTTGTGGCCTTTCTCTTGCTGCTTTTAGGATTCTCTCTTTATTTTTAATTTTGGACATTTTAATTATAATATATCTTGGTGTGGGCCTCTTTGGGCTTATCTTGTTTGGAGCTCTCTGTGCTTCCTGAACTTGGATGTCTGTTTCCTTCCTCAGATTAGGAAAATTTTCATCTATTATTTCTGCAAATAAATTTTCTGCCCTTTTGTCTCTCTCTTCTCCTTCTGGGACACCTATAATCTGAACATTAGCATGCTTGATATTGTCCCAGAGTTCCCTTAGACTATTCTCATTCTGTCTAATTCTTTTTTCTTTTCTCGGTTCTGCTTGGGTGATTTCCTCTAGTCTTTCATCTAGCTCACTGATGTGTTCTCCTGCATCCTCTACTCTGCTATTGAGTCTCTCTAGTGAATTTCTCATTTTGAGTATTGTATTCTTCATTTCTGATTTTTTTTATATCTTCCAGTTCTTTGCTGATGTGCTCACTGTGTTCATCCATTCTTCTCCCCATATCTGTGAGCATCCTCATGATATTTTGTTTGAACTCTTTGCCAAGTAGGTCGCTTGTTTCTGTTTCATCTAGTCCTTTTTCTGGGGTTTTGTCCTGATCCCTTGCTTAGAAAGTATTCCTTTGTCTCCTCATTATGCCTCTTTCTCTATGATTATTTTTGTTTATTAGGTCAGTCGGCTATGTCTCCTGATCTTGGAGAAGTGGCCTTATGCAAGAGATGCCTTATGAGGCCCAGCAGTGTGCTTCCCTCTCGTCACTAGTCCAGAAGATCCAGAAGTGACCCCTTTGTGGGCTACTTGTGTCCTTCTGCAGTGGCAGATGTTGCTCCCACTGCAGGTACCCAGGGATCTAGTCTTTCCTTCCCTGGCCAGCTGTTTGTAAATCCGGTTTGGGGAGCCTCAGCACCATTGGCTACAAAGTCTATCAGCACACTCCTATTGCAGTTTTCCTCTTAATTGGGTTGGTACCCAGTGTAGCTGGCTGCTAGGCTCAGGGGCTTACAGTTGCTATAGGCCTCAGGCCTACAAGGCTGTTGTCAGTGATCTCAGGAGTGCCCCTGAGTGGGGCTGGCTCTAGGCACAGGAGAACTCAGTTGTTTCAGGCTTTGGAAGGTGGGGCTGATCCTTTTTATGGCTATTTGTGAAGCACATGTCTTCTGCCACTGGTAAGCCTCACCCTCCACAGGACCACCGTCAACACACCGTCAACACAGTCCTGGTCCGTGCACACTTCTCAACCCCCTGGAACACACCTTGATGCCACACTGCAGAGGCCCCACCCCTCCACCAATGCCTACCACAGTTCACCTGGTCCTCACACAGGCCCTGCCCCACAGAGGCAGACACTCTTGCCTGCCTGTAGAGGATCAAGGCACCCAGTCAATGCAGGCTGAAAAGTTGCCTGAGGGCTTGCTGTTAGGTGGGGCTGATCCCTAGGACAGGTTGCCTGCCCTGGCTGAACTGAGTTAAATCTGTGCTCCAGTGGGCGTGGCAGACCCCTGGGCTAACAGGCCAAGGGATGACCCTCAATCGCGCCCACAGGGGTCTGTGTCAGCATGCCTAGACCAGTTCAGAACAATGGCCCCCACCAATGTCTCAGTCTCTGGAGAGGTCCCTCCTCTCACCAAGATATCCCCAGAACCCACCAGGTGAGTCTTGTTTCACCAAAGGACTGTCAGCCTTCTCTCTGCTGATTTTAGGTTGCTGCAATGAGTGAGTTTGTGTGTGGGCCCTTTATGACCCGGGTCTTTTTGGCTTTCAGACAATAGCTTTTCTAGAGGTATCCTCGCTGCAGTTAATAGCCAGCAGAGCCAGACAGTAAGACCCCTGTCTCAGTTGGGCTGAGTCTGAAGGATGATTATAGCAGTATCACCCCTGCTCCGGACCTCACTCCTCCAGGGATGGCTGCGTACCTTAGGGTGGCTCCCGCCTGGCCAGCTGAGAAGCTCTGCTGCTCCCAATGGTGGCCTTGTTTCTCTCCAGCAGGAATTTCTGCCCTACCGCCTTAGTCAGGACTGTCCCTTGTTGTGGGAGTTCTTTTTATCTAGTTTTCATTTTTCTCTCCAGGGTAATTGTTCCAAAAATAGTTGTAACCTGGTTGTGTTTGTGGGAGGAGATGAGTTCAGAGTCTGCTTATGCCGCCATCTTGATGAGATCCCTCTATGTTTAATTTTTGAGGAACTGCCATACTGTTTTCCTTCGCAGCTGAACCATTTTACATTCCCAGCGTGTAGGAGGGTCCCAATTTCTCCATATCTTCATCACACATGTTATTTTCTCTGTGTTTTTTTAATAATAGCCATCCTAACGTGTGTGGAGTGTTATTTTATCTCTTATAATTTATTTTAACCTTCATGTATCTCTGTTTTTGAATACCTTTGGTGTAGAACAAAGCACACTTTAAAATATTTATATAAACTTTAGTTGATCTAAAATGTTCTTTTAGATAAACATCTACTTTTACTGCAAAGTAGACCTGAAGTCTGCCACTCTATAATAGTCTAATGGGGAAAGAGACATTAATAAAGAAATCACTGTAATGAATATATAATTGCAAACTACGAAAAGTTCTGCAAAGAAATAAAAACACAGTTTTAGGGTAGCTTATTTAGAAAAGGCCTGACCTAAACAGGGTCTCAGAAGTCTTCCTTAGGAAGCGATGTTTGGAGGCATCTAAAGATTGAAGAGGAGTTAACTGGACAAATACTGGGTAAGTGTTGTTGTGGAGTAGTATTGTAGGCAGAGGGAACAGTTATTTTATGTTGGAGGAAAGGAGAAGATACAATGGGAAGATACAGAAAATACCCCTAAATTCAAGATTGGAGAATCAGAAAATAATTTATAGAAGGAGAGATACTGAGTTAATTTTTGAAGGAGAAGAAATAGTTTGCTGAGTGGAAATTGGAGGAAGGCAGACAGTACACTCTGGGCAGAAGGGGCATTTCAGAAGCTTTATTCAGACTTTTTAGGAGTCTACTTATCATTTGGTGTAGCGGGAGCCTAATGTATGAAGAAGGTCGTGGTGGTAGGTTAAAATGGAAAAGTAGGCAGAGGCCAGATGATGAAGGATGTCAAAGCCATGCAGAATCTAGACTTCTATCTGTGAAGAGTGGAGAACTGTTGAAGGAGCCATGGAAGAATAGGACGAGATTTGCACTTTTGAAATAACACTCTGCAGGAAATGTGAGAAATGAATGGGGTGTTGATGTGAGATCGGAAGCAGGGAGAGAAATTAGGGAGGTGGGGCAACTATTTTGGTAGTCGTTTCAGGGATGATGAGGACCTGAATTGGAGCTGCGATTGTGGGGATGAGCAGGATGGAGAGTTTTGAGAGGTTAAGTGTTAGAAGGGCATTTAGTGACCCATGGGATATGGAAGATAAGAGAGAGAAATATAGAATAACATAAGCTTTCTGGCTTGGGCAATTGGAAGCATCGGAAACACGGAGTAAGTGTGGCCTTATTTCCCCTTCCTTTTGAATGTAGAGGAGGAAATGGAGACAAAGGATTTCAGTTTGGACATATTAGCTATAAGGTGGTTGAAGCCTATTTATAAGCCTGGAGGTAATGAGGGTTTTCTGGGCTGGAAATACAGATCTAAGAGATACTAGTACATAGATGGTAGTCATAGCCAATGAAATGTGCCCCCTGTCCCCACTGAGTTTTTCCTCATCTCCTCTTCTCAAGGCTACATCCTTCTTATACTCTGTTTCAACTTTAAAGTTACTTCCTCAAAGAGGGGATCCCTCCTCCCCGAGTAAGTTAGGTGCTCTTCTCCCATACTGTCCTGAGCCTGTTGACCCTCAGCACTCTCCTTAATGCTTGTCGTCCTGGCATGATCAGTGAGGGCAGAGAGCATGCCTGTCTCTTTCCCTTCTGTGTATCTGGTGTCTAGCAGGATGCTTGGCACATGGGAGGTACTTAAGTAATATATGTAGATTGATTGATTGAGTAAATGAGTAAAGAAGACTGTTCAGGAAAAATGAGCACAGTGAGAAGAAAATCTCAGAATCAAATAAGATGAGCATTTAAAGTGTCCTTTAAGAGCCAGTTATTGATCTTGACCATTAATGTTTGTTGTTTCCTTCTGTCTTTTTTTCAGTATCAAGCTAAAAAAAATTCAGTGTAGTTATTCCAGATATAAAAAATTTATTTTCTTTCCCACTTAATGTTTTAAAACAAGCATTTGCCTCATTATTGAAATGTCTTTCTTTTTTACTTAGACTTTATTTCATTTTTATAGGTTAGGTAGTAAGTTCGTAGGCACTTGTTTGCTATGTTGCAGTGCATTTTATTTATACAGGGCTGGTTTCAGAATTCCTATCACCTGGTCCTTATGCACGTGCTCATTCACACGTGCTTGCAGTCATTTAACAATGTGAGGTCATATGTAAGATTTGAACGTCGACCTCGTAGACCTCATTGTAGGATGGAAGAGACAGACAGGCACACGGTTAATTACAAAAAGAGAATAAGTACTCTAACAGGTCTATGCTCAGTACCATGAGTGTGCAGTGAGTGAGCGCCTCACAAATGTTTGCCACAGCTAAATGCCTGCTTCAGGATGATACTTCAAATTAAATGCTACTGTTTTCTCTTCTTAATTTTGCAGAACATAAAAATTCTATTTTTGGGCATTTCTCTTTTCAAGCTTTAGATCATATGTTTGCTTACCTCTATGCTTAAAGGGAAGGGAAACAGGCATTTATTAATTACTTGTTATGTACCTGGCACTGTATTAGAAGAAATTATCCACATCATTTGCTTTAACCTTCATTACTTCCTTCAAAATAGCTGTAGTTATCCTTGTTTGACAGAAGATAAAATTGAAGCTCAGAAAAGTTAAATTATCTCTCCTTGATCACGAGTCATAAGTAAGGAATTCAGGGAATTGGTATTCACATCAAGGTCTGCCTAATACCAGAGACCTTGTGCTTTTGTTATGTTCTAAATATGTAACTCAGTCTGATTCTTAAAGAAAACTAGGACCTTGAAAAAAGACATTTTTATATGTAGAACATCTATGTATCTATATCGTATTTCACTGTTTTAATGTTATAGTGCCCTATAAAGCTATTATTTGATTTTCTATGCTAATATGGAAATATTATGATACAGAAAATGACATTCATAGGTAACCTCATACTTTTTACCAAGAGTTTTACCCTCTTCTCCTCCTCTCCTATTAAGACTTTTCCCAGATCTACTAGATAGAAGAGAAACAACTGACTTCTTTGAGACCCAATTCTCTTAAATGCCTTGTGGTAGCAGTAATAGTAGACAATGAATCCCTTTAGAAAATTACTGGTCAAAGGAAGGAAGAACACAGCTATAGTTGAATAGTGATCTTCAGTTGTTTTCCATATGTACATCTCATCTCCTAGCCAGAGCAGCGCTCCTCAGGCAGTGGTCTCTCTCTCCCTCTCCATCTCTCCCTCATTCCCTCTCTCTCTCTCCTCTGCAGCTTCTCACCCTAGTGCTAAGCATAGAGAAAGGCCTTGATAAAGATGTGTTCAGTTGACAGGAGCAGGAGCCAAGGGCTGGGCTGATCTCACATTGTAATGTCAGCTGCTGAATAATAGAGTGTGGTCTGTGTGATTAATGTATTTATGTATTCAACTTGTATTAGCAATATCCTCCCTGCCATCTTCCCACCCCATGCCCCTCATCCCTTAGCCATGCATTTGTAGAAAGGCATTCTATAAAATGTGCTTGTTAATAAAATAAGCAAGAGGAGGCATGTGCTGGGGTAAAGGTGTTAGGGAGTTGTTTATTTGAAAATATTTAAACAATTCATGTAAGCGTTCTGTTTCATATGTATACACAGATTGTAGATAAAGACAATCAGCAGTTGCTCTGTAGCAATAGCTGAGATTGAGAAATGGTATATTCATGAGACAGTGACCTTATTAAAGCAGTCAGGGCTAGTTTTTTTTTCTTTGAATGTTTCTTAGGAATGTAACACACAATGTAGTTTAAAAAAGTCTCCATTCAAGTCCTAAATGATATTTTATTTCATAGAAATACATTAAGTAAAGCAATAAGCAATGATTCCTGTTACCTAACGTAATCCAAGCTGAAAAACAGCACCAGAGGAAACTATAAGCAACTGTTCTTTAATTACCAGGAAGAGAGACAAAACATTTTCTGGATGACTCTTCTATGCTTTTTTTTTTTAAGCCAATTTATTGAGATATAATTGATATGCAACAAGCTGTACATATTTAATGAATACAAGTTGATAAGTTTGAGGATACATATATGCCCGTGAAACCATCACCACCATCAGTGTCATAAACATATCCATCACAACCCAGTTTCCTCCTGCCTCCTGTATTATTATCATTTTTTTGTCTATGTTAAGAACACTTACATAAGATCTCCCCACTTAGCAAATTTTAATCTTCTATGTTTTCAAATCCAGGAGGTGGGAGCAGAGGTAGAGCCAATTAAGATTATTCAAGTTTTACGTGCACACCAATACAGAAAGGATAGTTGGTCAGGTCTACTTAATTTAGCTATATTAGGTACAACAATGCCTAACAAGCATACTTAAGGCAGTATCTTTTAACAAAAGGGGTTGTATGAGAATTACTTGATTTACACAATTTGTGAGGGGTTGTAACTAATGTTTACAAAGTGGACATAGCTATCTACATGTCTTTGGCTTACACTGTGAAATTTTTAGACCATCAAAACCTTTTTCACATGGAGAGTTGGCATATCTCCATTGGCCACAAGTAGCCAATGAAGCACATATTGTTTTGTTGCCTCAGTTCTCTGGGGTCCTCCTTTATCCTGATTTCTAGATCCATTCCACAATGTCTTGATCTATTTCTTCAGAAACTCTGGCTGCTGGCCTCTAGAGAATTGTGGTTCTTGTTGCTAGGAAAATTGTAGGGACTTTACTGTTTTCACTGTAGACTCTTTTGGGTCAAAGTCAGGGCTTTGCTAGTTGTTAAAGATCTCACCCTTCTGGGTTTATTGTGGGGGCTGTTCTTGTCCTTACTGGTGGCTTTCTACACTTTACCCTCAGCTGTCTGGTGTGTCTTCTATGTACCTGGTGGAACGGGAGAGGTAGTATTTAATTCTTGTGGAAAACCAATCACTTTTGGCAAGGAAAGTTTTGCTAGAAGCATCACATGAAAGGCTGACTCCTTCAGGAAATACTTCTGACATAGCCAGGTACCTGGGAACGGAGACCCATAGGTTTATTTACTTTCAAGAAATTCACAATTATAGCTATGCTATGTTTCTAGGATCAAGGGGCCTTTGATCATCCTTTTATTTTAAGCAATATCAGTCAATTGCTAACTACCATGTGTGAATTACACTTTCTATTCAGATGTGTTTTATTTAATGTTGTTTAATTCTTTCAATAGTTCTAAAGAATTCTCTTTTTTTCGTGACTCCTAGCTCTTTTTGCAATTTCAGTGTTCAACTCAGTATTGAACGGAGATGGACACCTGACCCAAAGCCACTCTAATGCATTGACCTGCTAATGGACAGTCAGATTCTCTTTCTGGGAATTTGAATGATGAGGGATCCAGACTAGTCATTTGGCAGTGACCTATGGCTCTATATATGGCCATGAAGACTTCAGACTAGTGGCCTTGTTAGAACTTTGATTGGCTTCTCTTTGGTCAAATTCTAACTCTAAACAATCATGTGACCAAAAGGGTCTGGTACTATGATTGGTACATTAAGGGAGTCATTTCTGCACCAGAAAATGGAGAACAGAAAACAATAATAAATGTCTCCTCACATTTGCTAATATTTGAGAATTTGCTGTATTATTTACGTGTCTCAGTATCTCACTGACTTTTCTTCCCTCTGCTAGCGGTTGTGAGTCTAAGAGGCTAAGATGATTTGGATAAATAACCTCAGTTATCTAGATGCAAGAATCGTATGCTCATTCTTAGAAAAATTATAAAGAGGTCTCAAGGTAGGCTAGTTTTGGAACATGCTTAGAAAGAAACTGGACTTGGGGTGGTGACTATACATGGCATTTAAGGCAGTTTGCTCAACTCATCTATTGCTCAAGAGAAATGAACCACAAGACAGTCAATAAGCAACCAGAGTCCTTTAAAGAGCAGGGAGTAGTCCTGTGGAAAAGGAACACCAGGCCAGTTTGAAAGAACATCACAGGTAAACTACCACTTTTGTTTCATATCTAGATAGTTGGTGGTACTGGCATCCTGTTCCTCAGAGCAGAAAGTAAACTCCAGAGGAGTGGGAAGCCTCTATTCCCCTGAAAACTTGAAGACTTTATTCGTGGAGGCTCTGAAGTTAAGCATGGTTAAGTTAAGTAAAGGCAATAAAACTGAAGCCAATTGAGACAGCCTCAAAGGGTAGAATTATCTTTTCTGTAGGGGAAGCTAATGACTACCGCTTATTGTGTGCCAATATGTGCTGAAAATGGTATTAGGTAATTAAAGCTTATTTCTATTCTTATAGTAAACATGCAAGATGGAAATTATTATTTCTGGTTTACAGATGGGGAAATTAATGCTTAGAGAGATTGTCTCATTATTTTCTAGTAAATGAAATGAAAGCCCAGGCCTTCTGATTCCAATGACAGTCCTGAAAGAAGCCTGCTTTGTCAGACTCCGGAGCATTTCTTATATTTTTCAGTAAAACTCAGAACAGAGAATAGATCATCTGCTCTTCATTTTTGGACAAATGAAAAAGGGACTGAGTCCTTAGATATATCCTAACACAAACAGACAATAAAAAAAAACCCTCAAAATACCATATTCTGACCAACTTTCGTAACAGCTGATTTCATGATGTCACACTTCAATCAAAAACACTCAATAAGTGGGGCTGGCCCCGTGGCCGAGTGGTTAAGTTCCTGCGCTCCGCTGCAGGCGGCCCAGTGTTTCGTTGGTTTGAATCCTGGGAGCGGACATGGCACTGCTCATCAGGCCACGCTGAGGCGGCGTCCCACATGCCACAACTAGAAGGACCCACAACGGAGAATATACAACTATGTACCAGGGGGCTTTGGGAGAAAAAGGGAAAAAATAAAATCTTTAAAAACAAAAAACAAAAACCAAAAAAACACTCAATAAGTCCCTTACAGAAGGAAATCTATGCTATTTAGATTGGCATTTGAAGCTCTTGGCCGAGTGGTCTCTGAAATTCTCAATATAAACCAGGCTCATCTTTCTTGACTCCTCCCGCTAGAAAACTCATCTTGCCTTGTATCCAGACCTGCCATTCTGCTTTTCTCCTTCCTTTTGCTTGCCACCAGCTATCACTGCAGTCTCTACCACTCTCTGTGTGAAAAAGTCCTCATGTGCTTCATTCCTTGAGTTTTTATGTTTCTAGTCTGTTTTTCTTATATGGCTAAACATATTATAGCCTATTGTAATTATTTAAGAATCTCTACTAGAGTCTACATATCTGAAAGAGGGGAGGATGTCTTAAATGTCTTTCCTTATACATGGCCGCTCAAATATTTTATTCAATGACCATTATAATCAAGTTAACAGTTTCTCACTTGATATAATGATTGGTAATAGTGATACTACTAGCTCCCACTTACCAAGTATGTATTATGTGCATGACATGATGTTAGGTATTTATAAACATCATTTATTTCTCAATCTATAATAATCTTCATGGGGAGGAAGGAGTTGAAGTAGCTGGCCTGTAACTCTGTCTTCCCTGATTACTGGGAGAACTCTCCTGGGAAGAAAAAGAGAATGCAGGTGACTCAGTATAGTCTCCTTGTAGACATAAAAACATGGACCTGCAGGCAAATAGACTAGTGACATTTTCTAGAAGGATATTCCTAGCCTATGAATACCTTGAGGAGGGTATCCCCAGTTTAGGATTGCTTGAGGTAAGCAAACCAACAGTCTATGGATTTATGAGACATGGTTCCCTCACGAATGTCATACAGCTATCTAGGGATATAAAATGCAGATGTTTCATAGCTTAGCTGCTCCCCACTATGTGGAGTTTCCTTGGAGATCTCATCTATTATTCTGAGCTGGAGAGCACTTGTCCAAAGCAGGAGAGAAGAACCTAGGGAGCCAGACAGTGTCTCAGACCTCTCCCAGCTTTGCCTCTGCCTCTTAATTGTTTGTGTCTCCTGGAACATGTGAATGAATATGTTATGTTATATGACAAAGGGGAATTAAGATTGAAGATAGAATAAAGACCGCTAATCAGCTGACCTTAAAATAGGGGGATTATTCTGGGTTATCCAAGTGGGCCCAATGTAATCACAAGGGTCCTTAATGGTGGAAGAGGGAGGCCGCAGAGGCAGTGTCAGAGTGACGCCACGTGGGAAGACTTACCAGCCATTGCTGGCTTTGAAGATAGACGTGATCACAAGGAAAGGCATGCAGGCAGTCTGTAGAAGCTGGAAAAAGCAAGGAAATGATTCTTCCTAGAGCTTCCAGAAGGGATGCAGCCCTGACAACACTGTGATTTTAGTCTAGTGAAACCTGCTTCAGATTTCTGACCTCCAGAACTGCAGGGTGAATTTGCTTTGTCTTAAGTCACTAAGTTTGTGGTGATTTGTTCCAAAAGCAATAGAAAACTAGTATAACGGGATCTATCCTATCCTGTATGTACCCTACGTATGTAGGTATATATATGTCTCCATTTGAAGATGACTTGCCAAAGCTGGTATGACTATTAAGTGGCACAGCCAACCTTTAAGCCAGGTTCGTCTGACTCTGAAGTCTGTGCTCTTCTGCTCTATTTCAGGAGCTCTGCTCTTACTGAAGGATGCCCCTGTGGAATTTTCTCTTGGATGATAGCTACAGTTTTTGGTTTTCTGTTTTTATTTATAACACTTTCTTCTATTGCATTCACTTTTGTTTGCCTAATGGGAGAAATTGTTCCCACCCAATGTCATGGCTAGCAGAAAGTTTTCCCCAGGTTTTTGGATGGCGCTTAAAAAGTAGAATTAATATCACTCTGAATATGAATTTGAGTAGTTGGGATAAGAGCAATTCTGACTCAGAAGTCATATTAATAAAAATATTTGCAAGTCTTTGAGAAAGAAAAATGTTTTAACTGCCTAAGTTAAATAAGGTTCAACTTAAGTTATACAAACATACTAGTTTGGTGTGGTATGGTTTTAAATAGTATCTTATGTCAAGAAAATAGATTTACTGTTTATGAAATTAGGTGAGAAGCAGTGGGAGTCAGAAAAACTTTTGTTTAAATTCAAGCTTCTACTTATTTGTGTGATCCTGGAATAATTATCTCTGAGCTTTAATTTCCTGATTTTTAAAATGGGGTAACGTAACTAAGTAAGGTTCGAATGAGAATTCATGTGGAGCACATTCTAATCCATAAAACACTATACAAATGTAAGATGTGATAATAATTATTGTTATGAGATTTGAGAGAGGATATATGAGTCTACTTGAATGCAATTCATTTGCTGTGTGAAAAGTTTGGCTGATTATCTTACCCCTAAGGAATTACTACTGTCAGTTTTGTTTGAACAATTACTGGCTGATCAGGGAAAAATTATGAATCAATTTCAATAATACACATTATTATTAGCTTTCTCAAACTAATTTAGAGCACAGAGGTCCCTCAGTGTTCAGAACTCATAACATTTATTGTTTATAACAGTGGTTCACAAACTTGACTACATCAAAATCACAGGGGGAAATTAAAAAAACATCCTTGGCCCCAAGCTGAGATATTTTGATTTCTCGTTTGTCTGATTGTTTTTTAAATTTTTGATGATTCTGATTGCTATCCAAGTTTGAACACTACGACTATATGCCAGTCTTTTGATAGTCAGTTGCCTTATTTAACTTGTTCTTATAGGTAATTTTTCATGTTTTAAAAAATTTTCTCAGTTATGTTGCGATCTTTGTATCTCCACAGAAGTGGCTTGCACTGAATATTATTTCTTATGATGTTTACATGGGGAAAAGTACTGGATTGCTCACAGGCCACAAGTACTGGTTTGTATTTCAGTTGTTTGGAGAGATAATAGCAAGTTTTTAATTATTCATAACATATGCTTAGAAAACTTGGAACTTGAAGAAACCATAGAAATTATCTTCTTCAATTGCTCTTTTCCCCGCTTTCCCAAATAAAGCAACTCAGGGCAAGAGAAGTTAAAAGGCTACTCCAAGGTGTCTGTCCTAGCCATCCAGGGTGAGAATTCCCAGATCTAGGCTTTTTGCTCTATTCATGGTAATTGTAGAAGACATAATTGGACTTCACAAAGAGTCAAATCCCTAATCTTAGCAGGAATTCCATCCTCTCTCTTTTGCTAGAATTCTTAATAAGTGGCAACATGCACAGACTATAATTTACTTTTTTCCCTTGAAAAGTATGTGGTGTATGTGCTAAGCAGACATCTACAAAATTCGAGAAGTGAAGGGAAAACCATCTGAATCAACGAGCGTGTTTGTACCCTCAATTGTTTCTATGTCATTTTTTCTGCTTGCCCATATATTACCCAGTATGGAAATCACTGCAATATTAATGTCTTCCAAAGTCATTAATGGGACTGATTCAAACTAAAGTGAATAAATTGGACATTAAAATGCATAATAAAAATCTCATACAGAAGCAAAAGAAAGTTTCAACCTTGCTAAATAATGAAGCACTTTTCTCCTTGAGGTTTCATGCATCCAGATATAGGAAGAAATTCCACTCTGAAAAGTACACTGGTTATGTTTCAGGAACTACACATTTCAGAAAGAAGCTTCCATTTATTCTAAATTTCTCTTTTGTCTATTCCTGAAGTAGCATAAATGATCTATTTTTTTATTCCTACCAAACTACATTTTTTAAAGATGTAGATCCTATGCTTTCATCTTTGACCTTCTAGCACCTACTTCATGGTTGACTGTCAAGAAATATCTGTTCAATTGAACTGATAAGGGAAGAAAACAAAAACCTTGACAACCAGAGGTAAATAATGTTTCCAACTTCAAAGTTATTTTTATTTCCAGCAATATTGCAGTGAAAACTTTTTTGTACTAAAACTTATGTAGAAATTGGTTTCTTTGCTTTTTTATCAGATTAATTTTGATTTGACTTTTTGACAATGAAATATGTAATAATCAAGAGATGCTAATGTTTTGAGTTTTGAGGATTAGAGATTGGATCGTTATTTGAAAGAGGTGTATTAAAAACCAGACTGCTAAAATGTAATAATTAGGGAGGGATAAAATTCACTCTTTTAACCAATACCAGGCACTGTCCCAAGTAATGAAGATACAAGAGTAAACAAAGAGTTCTACGTCCGTACCTCCCCAAAGGTAAGATAGAATATGGACACATATACTGTCAAGTGGTAAGTGATAGGAAGAAAAATGATTGAGTAAAGGGATAAAGGATTATGGGGGAAGGGTGCTCCATTAGGTAGAGTGGTCCCAAAGACTTCTCAAAGGAAATGATATTTAAATCAACTGTGTACTAAATTACTTTGCATAAGTAATTTTGGGGGTAGTGTACACAGTTAAGTTGTTGACTCCTCATTTTTGTAAGTCTAGAATAACTGAATGTTTTTAAAAGTGGATGATATTTTAAAGCGCTTCTCTAATTATTACAAGTCCTCCCATTTCACAGATGAGGAAACCAAGGCCTAATTTGGAAAAAGATTGCTCAGATCATATAGATTTTTAGTGACTTGCAGTTAAAATCTGGTTTCTCAGTCCCCAGACCAATGACCTTTCCAAAATACCAACCTCTTCTCCATCAGTTTTTGCATGGAAACCTCTTGAAGGGGGATAAAGTCATGCATTTTCGCTTGAGAGGATGAATGGAATATGAGAGGGACAATGCCATTCCTTTGCAGACACAGTGAGGAGAAATTATATAATGGACCAGTTCTGGGTATTTCAGCATCAGGTGTGTTTTCCTAGCATAAGCTACTAAAGCAAGTTCTTTTTTACTGGATGTTTCCTTGAGTTGTTGCCTAGTCACTAGCACCATGGATTCCCTAAATGTTGAGCCTTGAAAAATTCTCTTCATTTGCTCTATCCTTACATAATGGATGGCTCTGCAACTCACGCCATTCCTATTTGCTTTTAAGAACATTTAGCTGTTGATTAAAAAAAATGATCATGAAACCCAGCCAAGGCAATCAGTCAACCAGAGGCTCAGCTGGTTCATATTATCTCAATTACTCCTGTTCTAATCTTCAGATTTCAGTGTACGTGGCACACATGAATCCATGACAACTAACAGGATAAATCAGATATTTTCTTTTTCACAGTGCCATCAATTTACTTCAATTTCTTTGAATGTCATCAATATCAACATATCATTAAAAGAAAAAGAAGTTAATGCACTCTGTCTTAGTCTGTTCGTGCTGCTACAACAAAAATACCATAGACTGGGTGGTTTATGTAAACATTTATTTCTCACAGTTCTGGAGGCTGGGAAGTCCAAGATGAAGGTGCTGGTAGACTCATTATCTGATAAGAACCACTTCCTGGTTCATAGCCAGCCATCTCCCCCTGTGTCCTCACGTGGCAGAAGGGGCAAGGGAGCAATCTGGGGTCCCATCTGTAAGGGCACTAATCTCATTCATGAGGCTCCACCCTCATGACCTACCTAATCACCTTCCAGCCCTACCTCCTAATACCATCATACTGGGGAATAGGCTTCAGCATATGAATTTGGGGGGACACAAACATTCAGTATATAGCACACTTGAATAATTTTTGGATTTTATTTGAAAGGTTTGTGCTAATGAGATCTTGATATTGTAGTTCTTGTCCACTAGCATGTTCATAAAAGCATTTAAAAAATTTATTTCATTTTTTTTGGGGGGGAAAATTTGCCCTGGGCTAACATCCATTGCCAATCCTCTTCTTTTTTCTGCTTGAAGAAGATTAGCCCTAAGCTAACATCTGTGACAATCTTCCTCTACTTTGTATGTGGGATGCCTCCACAGCATGGCTGATAAGTGGAATAGGTCCACACCCAGGATCCGAACCTGTGAACCCCGGGCCACAGAAGCAGAGCATATGAAACTTTAACCACTCGGCCATTGGGGCTGGCCCCCATAATAGCATATTTTAATAACTTTACCCATCAGCTATTTAGTATCTGAAAACAATATACTAGGTAAAAAGGGGACAAGAAATTGTCTTGAAGTTGCTCTTGCACAGCAAATATGTTGTTTTATTTTATCCTGTATGTTTATTTCACATGGCTCCACACTATTTTCATAATAAGTGTTCTGCTTTTTAAAAAACTATAGCATAATTATTAATAATATGGTTTCTGGTGCCAGATTATGCCTGGGTTGAAATCCCAGTTCTGTTGTATTGTAGTTATTTGACCTTGGGTAAATATCTCAAGTTTTCTGTGCTTCAATTTTATCCATAAACTAGAGGTAACATCAGTGTTTATTTTGTACAAATGTTATAGAGATACAAGAAATTAATATATATGAAACTTCTAGAGCAGGGCCAATAGGAATATTCCCAATGAATATTGGCTATTTTTATTCTGTTTATTTGGAGTTGTCAGTGAGCTTGTTGTGGGAGGAGAGGACTGGACTAAAGCTGCCAATTAAGCAAACTTTTTCTGGCTGCTGTCTGTGCTAAAATGAAGATCAAAATCTGTAGGGTGGCCCATGAGGGAAAATTTGGGACTGGATATGGAAAACAAAGCTGAGTATTTTGATCTAGGTAAGAATAGAAATGGAGAAGAAAGTGAGTCCAAAGTGGGAACAAGATAAGTATAGTCTCATGTGAGTTAAAGACATTAGTTGGAGTGAATCTTCTGGATGGATTCTTTAATATCAATTGATACCAAATTATTTTGTAAATATAATTTTAAACTTTCTCATCATTGAGAGGGCTCTGCCCTCTGATGTGTAATGCATTGCATATGCCATAGTAAGGAAACTGATCATTTCTTTTTTTTTGCAAGAAGAATTTGGGATGTGGTGCACTACCCAGTTGTAGGGATTTATATGTTTGAGAGATGGGTGTATTAAGGAAAACAGCTATGATGCACTTTCAGTAATGTGGTTTTAATTACTGTAAAATGCTCTTCTAATAAGACAAAGATACTTTTAAAGATTTTACTTGAACATGAAATATAAAAAGATTCATGGATATAACAGTTTTCAGAAGTGCTACGAGTTGCTGAAATAACACCTGTTAAGTAGAATGTCGTTTTTCACTCCTGAAGCATAATTCAGCTAAGGTTTCCTTTATTTGCTACTGACTCTCATGGTTCTTTTTTAGTGAAGCAAATTAAAAATGTTTGTATATCCTAAAAATTATGCACCTGGATATTTTGATTATATTTCTTCAGAAAGGTATTTAACGTTCTATGGACCACTGAAACTCAGAATTTTCTTGGCAACAATCTATTGCACTTTTCTTGAATAGACCTGTGTGTCATTAATTATTCTTTGACATTTCACATTTTTTTAGCCTAAAACCAAATTTAAAAAAACTCATGGTATAAATGTAAACATGAGATATATATATTTTCAATATCTCATTTTTTGTTAATTGCACCTCATGGAAAGAAGATAAGGGCTATACTTTCTCACTAATTATTTAGATTTGAGATCTTAAATAAGAATGACATTTGCAAAGAAAATAATTAATGTAATTGTAAGAGTAATTTTGATGGATATGGGATTGAATGAATAGCGGCCAGCTTTCTTTGTGTTAGCTCTGTTACTCAAGTCATCCTCTCTTTTTCAATTTTCAGGGGAAATGGAAAACAGTTTGATGTTTTTCTGAATTCATGGAGTTATCACTGACCTTCTGTCTTCTTAAAATCTCTACAGAGACTGTGGGTCACTGACCCTCATGAATACTCACACCACTCAGGACTTTGGGATTTGGAGAAAGGCGGCTGTGCCAGGTCATCTGGTTAGAAGTAAATACATGCGCAAAATATTCAGATACTCATTGGAGTTCAGAAATGTTTATAAAGATTCTATGAAAACAAATTGTGGCTTTTACACTCAAAGTACAGAACTGAAGACATATTTCCTGAAAATATAAGGCACATATAATGCGTCTAAGAAACTTAAAAATTTGTGCCTTATGACATATGGAGATAGATATGAATGTTATGTCTTTAGGAACTAGAATTGTTAAAGTTAATACATCTAAGGTGTATAAAACTTGTCTGTACAGTAGCTCAGGGGTGATGTTATTTGCAGTAAATTTTTCAGCATGTAGGCCATGATGAACCACTGGATTGAGTCTTAACGCCAATAATAGCTTGACCTGGATGGAGCCGAGATTGTGTATTACACTGATTATCGATGAAAAGGAGACTGTAAACATCCTCAGATTTTTTGTTTGCTTCCATAGAACTCTTTTGTTGTAAGAGAATACACTGAAAGGAGAATTGACCACAGTTGTCTGGCTCCTTTTGATGAAGTAATGAAATTTTCTTTCCTTTTCCCCTTAAATTGGAAATCCTTTTATACAGTATTTGTTAAGTGTTAAGTATTTACAGTTTGATAAATAAATTAAAAATTTTTTTAAATTAAAAAATTAAGAAAATAAATAATTTTTAAAAAGTTTAATGGAACGTTATAATATGGGACTAATTAGAATCAGAATAAATCTGGGCTAAAAGTCAGGAAACAAAGAATCAAGTCCTGTTCTTCATACTTGATAATTTTTGACTTTGGGCAAATTACTTCAGCCTTTTATCTTCAGATTTTCAATTGGTAAAAGAGGTGTGTGTGTGTGTGTGTGTGTGTGGGTGGGTGGGTGGGGGTAATCAGTGGGTTCTCAAATAAGGTGATACCAACCCCCAAGGAGCATTTTTATTTGTCACAATCACTTGGGATTTACTGGCATTCATTTGTTGCCAGTCTGGGTTGGAAAATATCCTGGAATGCACAGGACCATTTTATACAGAGAAGAACTGTCCTGCTTGAAATGCCAGCAATCAGGATCCCACTTTGAGGTAGCTGAAGATAATTCTCTAGAGTCTCTTCCAGTTCCATACCCAAATTATACAATTGTGAGAACAACAGCAGATTAAATAAAAAAGTAAGTTGAATGAATTCAAAACCATACACAAAGAAACACTTTAAATTTTTACAAAAAGCTCAAAGGAAAGGTAGTCTATATGCTTGTTTACTAGGAAGGGAAACTTATTTATTGATGTTTCTTTGCAAGTCATTTTCCCAAACGCAATCATACATTTTAATGAGAAATTGTTCAATTTAGATGTTGCTATCATGCTTTAGCCAATAATGAGCCCTCAGCTTAGGGAAGGTTAGCAACTTGTGTAAGATCAGACTATAAGTAGCAGAACCAAAATGTTAATTTGAACCCGTGTGGCCCCAAACCTGAGGCTCTTTCCCCACATTCTGCTCCCTTGAAAATGCAAAATGGGAAGATGAAGGTAGAAAAGTACATGTGTATCAGTGACCAGCCATTATGAACTTTCTTCCGTTCTTTGCGTGTACAACATTCTTGCCTCCAAGCCTTTGCAAAGGCTGCATCCTTTTTCTGAACTCCTCCTGGCCAACTTCTTTATCCTCAGTTTTTGCTTGTGCCTTGCTTCCTCTGGGAAGCTTCCCTGACCACGTGAATCGTATTTCAGGCGCCCTGCTTTGTGCTCCAGTGGCCTCCTGTACTTCCTCAATCATATACACTCACACCTTAGTGCTGCTGCTTGACGGACTTCTGTGCTGGAGGTAAGCTTCGTGAGGACGAGGGACCCTCTTCCCCAGTTCCTAGCGCTATATTTTGCACCTTACTAAATATGTTTTGAATAAAGAGATGAAAATAAGTGAATGTAGCAATTTATTTTAAGAAACAGTAATATTGATGAACATTTTGAATATTTGTTCTTTGATTATTTGTTTTGTAACATTAGGATAAAATTCATTTTATATAAATATACAATTTTTATATCACATTTATTCTTTATAACATACATTTCTAAAACACATTCTTCCTACTTGTGTTTTCTTTCTCTTGTACTTTTACTATTTGACATCTTTTATTTTGTGCATCTTTGTATTTTTTTTGTTCTTTAGACGTGTTGTGTATATGAGTTAAACATATCAAGCTAATATATCGTGGTGGACAGAATAACGAAGAGTGCAGACCATGGAGCCAGGTAGCCTGAGTTTGAGAATCTTGGTTCCACCACTTACTAGCTGCATGGCTTTTGGCAAGTCACTTGGCCTTTCTTCATACGTAAAGATAAGGAAATAGGACCACTTATCCTTTATGATTGTTTTGAATTATTAAATAAGGTAACACACATAATATAAATCATATAAGTAAAAGACTTAAGGGGCTTGAGAAAAAGTGCCATATATTATCAGTGCAGTTATTGTTATTTTTATCTTTCTCTTTAGCTAGGACTTTTTAGGTAATTTCTTTTGGAAAACATACTTTATGAAAAGGAGGGAAATGATTATACTTAGTTATTTCCATTCAAGGGAAGTTTAAGTAGAGCAATTTTGATTCACAAAACCCAAGGGGATTTATGTCAATTAGTACTAGTGCAAATAAGCAAGAAACATGTTTTAGTTGTCCTAGGATCAACTTAGAATGGGAGCATCCTAGAAGAGGGCATCAGCCATCTGGTGCCGTTTCCTTACTCCAGTACAGTTTTGTTCTTACCCACTTCCTTTGTGCTGTTACTGTCAAACATAGGCTCTTCCATGGCTCCTTACTGAAACTGTGAGATTGAATGTTGGTAAGCCTAACGAAGAGCAGGTCCCCAAGGCCAATTTTGGTGATGGACTTTTGCAATATGGCTGTATCAATTTCAATGCTCTGAAGAAGTTTCTACACATTTTTAGTGATCAGCTTAACGAATGACTTATATACACTGAAGGATTTAATGCATCACCAAAACCATTCTCTTTTCTCAGTACTAGACGTAGGTTAGGCCTCACGAAAACTAGTTTGACACACATCCAGAACCAAAAATTTAACATTTCTCACTATTGTTTTAATGTATGGATCACTGCGCATCTCTAGATTGCAATGATTGATAGATGACAATTATACTACTTTTCTCAATACTATTTCCTGTTGGCCATGGCTTGCCATGCAACTCCTATGGGGACCCATTTTGAATCATACTAATAAATCCTAGTTATTCAAATATGTATAAAGATTTCCTGAAATGTGAAATACTGGATTAAAAAACATATAGGTTTTTTGTATAATTTCCACCAGATTATGGATGATCTGAGAGGTGAAAAATTTTAGGTTAAGGAGTATTGTTTTTTCCCTCACTTTTGGAAGCCTAGAGAGTTTATATTTTTGTTGTTTGCTAAACCATGAGTAGTCTAAACTGCTATTTTATTATGCTATAATGTTGACAGAAAGCTAAGAAAACTGAAATTACTCAAGACACTGTGTGATAGATTTTGATGCTAGGAATCTGTGTGACAGATTTTGATGCTATGTCACAAAAACCAAATCTTACAAAAAAACCAACATGGTGAGACTAATGACATTCTCCATTTTTTAATTGAGAATGCTCATTTGCTCCAAGGGAGAGCATCTTATATCCTTAAATGATATGCATGTGTGGAAATAAATCAGACAAAATTGAAAAATGTCATATTGGCAGCAAATACTCATTGGATTTTGCTTTAATGCTTACTAAATTGATGTCATTCTAAGGCTATATTCATTGGTAATTATCTGGTGGTTATATTTGAGTACTCTTGCTAATTAGGAATTGGTTAAATAAAGTGGGGAAAGATATCTGTGTTCTATGTATGTCTGTGACTGTATTTTATGACAGCATACAAATGCTGAGGTTTCTCAGGTGTAGTAGATGCTATGGCTGTCCCATTTGTTCATAACAATTTCAGGAATGTATTGGAACTCGTCTTCGCTCCTCAGTGGTTAAGGAGAACCATAATTAAGTGAAAAAGGCTGAGAGAAGAAAGGGAGATAAGCATATATTTATAGAGTTTGTTAAATTACCCCTTATTTACTATTTCTGGGTCTCTTAATTTCTTCTTATCACTTCAAGTTACCATCTGGCATTGTTTTCTTATTCTAGTACAACTTTGTTTTTACCTATCCCTTTTGTGCTGTTATTATCAAATATATTGCATTTCTATATGTTATAGGCATAAAATACAATTATATACATATTGTTTTATGCAATTGCTTTTTAAATCAAAGTGAAGAAATATGCAATTAAACTGTCTTTTCTTATTTTGAGGAAGATTCACCATGAGCTAACATCTGTGCCACTCTTCCTCTTTTTTGTTTGTGGGTTGCTGCCACGGCATATCTGATGAGTGGCGTAGGTACGTGCCCAGGATCTGAACCTGTGAGTGACCTGGGCTGCTGAAGTGGAGTGTGCAGAACTTAACCACTACACCACAGGGCCAGCCCCTAAACTGTCTTTTGTAATTACCTACAGAATTACTTTTATGCGGATTCAAATTACTGTCTGATAGCCTTGCTTTTAGTCTAAAGGATATCTTTACCGTTTCTTGAAAGGCGAGTCTGCTAGTAATGGATTCTCTCAGTTTTTGTCTATCTGGGAATGTTTCTTTCTCCTTTTCTTCTGGTACTCCCATCATGCATATGTTGGTGTACTTAGTAGTATCCCAACTTTCTTTAAGACTGTTTATTTTTCTTCATTCTTTTTTCCCTCTGTTTTACAGATTGCATAATCTCTATCAATTTATCTTCAAGTTTGCTGATTCTTTCTTCTGCCAGCTCAAATCTACTGCTGAGCTCCTCTAGTGAATTTTTGATTTTTGGTTATTATATTTTTCAAATTCAGAATTTCAATTTTGGGGCCAGCCCCGTGGCCGAGTGGTTAAGTTTGCACGCTGTGCTACGGTGGCCCAGGGTTTTGCTGGTTCGAATCCTGGGCGCAGACATGGCACCACTCATCAGGCCACGTTGAGGCAGCATCCCACATGCCACAACTAGAAGGACCCACAACTAGAATATACAGCTATGTACTGGGGGTGGGGATTTGGGGAGAAAAAGCAGAAAGAAAAAAAAAAGAATTTCATTTTTGTGTCTTTATATAACTTCTGTCTCTTTGTTGATATTCTCTATTTGGTAAGACATTGTCATCACATATTTCTTTAATTCTTTTTTATTGAAGTATAATTGACATGTAACATTATAATAGTTTCAGGTGTACAACATAATGATTTGATATTTTGTACATTGGGAAATGATCACCATGATAAGTCTAGTTACTGTCTATCACTATACAAAATTACAACTGTTTCTTTTGATGAGAACTTTCAAGATCTACTCTCTTAGCAACTTTAAAATATTCACTACAATATTATTGACTATACTCATGATGCTGTATATTACATCCTCATGACTTACTTATTTTATAACCAGAAACTTCTTGTGTCTTGATCCCCTTCACCCATTTCATCCATTGCCCTCTGGCAGCCACCGATCTGTTCTCTGTATCTATGAGTTTTGTTTGTTTTGTTTTTTGGATTCCACATATAAGTTAAATCACATGGGATTGTCTTTCTCTGTCTGACTTCTTTCACTTAGCAAAATACCCTCAAAGCCCATCCATGTTGTCGCAAATGGCAAGATTTCATTCTTTTTTATAATTGAGTAGTATTCCATATTTTGTATATACCATATCTTCTTTATCTATTCATCCATTGATGGACATTTCCTTATCTTGGCTATTGTAAATAATGCAATGAACATAGGGGTGCATATATCTTTTCAAATTAATTATTTTCATTTTCTTCAAGTAAATACCTAGAAGTGGAATAGCTGGATCGTATGGCTCCTCATTTTTTGAGGAATTTCCATACTGTTTTTCATAGTGGCTCTACCAATTTTCATTCTTACCAACAGTGCATGAGGGTTCACTTTTCTCCACATCATTGTCAACACTTGTTATTTCTTGTTTTTTTTTTTGATAATAACCATTCTGACAGATGTGAGGTGATATCTCATTGTGGTTTTGATTTGCATTTCTCTGATGATTAGCGATGTTGAACATTTTTTCATGTGCCTGTTGGCCATCTGTGCATCTTCTTTGGAAAAATGTCTATACAAGTCCTCTGCCCATTTTTTAATTGGATTGTTTGGTTTTTGTAGTTAAGTTGTATGAGTTCTTTATATATTTTGAATATTAACCCCTTATTGTATATTTGATTTGCAAATATCTTCTCCTATTAAGTAGGTTCCTTGTTGATGGTTTCCTTTGCTGTGCCGAAGCTTTTTAGTTTGATGTAGTCCAATTTGTTTATTTTTTATTTTGTTGCCCTCCTTATTGAGTGTCCATAGATTTTGCTAAATAAGTGCTTCTCAATTTGTTGTAAGCCCTCTGCTCAACCTCCAGAGACTTTGAAGAATTGTTTTTTTAACTTTGATCAGTTTAATAAATACCTCTCCAGGAGAAAGTTTTCACTGAGTTACTTATAACATCATTCCAGAAGTCCTGCCTCCTGTAATTAAATTATATAGCAAGATATCAGAGCTAAAGCAAGGAAAACAGCAAATACTTATACAATGAGATCATATTTTCAATAATTTAAAACAACATTCCTTGTTTTTTAAGGAATTTCTTACTTATCAAAGAGTTTTCCAACACATTAGCCCATTTCACCTTTACTAAGGCACAGAGAGACAGATTGGAAAGCCATCTTTCCTGTTTTTCAAATGGCAGAAGGGAAAGGATTGGAGACATGTGACTTTCCTAAGGATACATAGCTAGCAACTGGCCTAAAGGGCACTCAAATTAGATGTTCTTATTTAAGACCAGTTTATTAATGTGCTTAGACCACACTACTCACACGAGATCATGGCTAGTTATCTTTGACTTTGTTCCAAGAAGCGCAAAACTCTAACTACTGGGCCACTCTACTTGTACTTTAAGTTCTTAGAAAATGAACTCTATTTCTAATGTCCTCATTTACCTGGGTACTTTGTCTTTCCGTTTTGAGGAAGACATCCAGAAGAAATCTTCTCTTCATATCGTTTTCTTTTTTTCCTTAGGAAGTGGTGGCTGGCCTCTCTGATTTTCCTGGGAGTGTTGCCTTGGCTACGAGAAGCTGAGAGCTCAAGGTGAGCCTGGATCTGCACCTGCAGCAGCAATATTTCCAGCATATGCTTCAGCATCAACCTTTACTGTGGAGTGCTGGGGCCAAGAGAGGCAGAAGTCCGGTGGAGATTTGGATCTGGGTCCCCAAACTACCATTTTATTCCCAATAGTCAAAGATCTAAGAGTGTTTTCAATAGGCTATTGTGATTAACATCAATTAAAAGAAAAAGAAACTATTTCTCATCACTGTAACAATTATTTCCACTTTGTGTATTATTATTTTATTCTTGTCCATGTGCAAATGATTCTTATATTATTGCGATACTGATTTTTAAAAACTGTCTGTCATTTAGATGTCATAACACTTAGATAAACATTAGATCCATAGGCTTTTCAGGCTAGAGGTGGAGATGTAAGAAACTCATTTCTCAGCTTTCTAAAGAAGGAAACAATTTAATTTTCAAAATGTAAATATTTTTGAGAAATTCATTTCTGTAGCTGGTATAATTTTGGAACTGGGAGGAAAAGATATCAATCTAATTTTTATAGAAGAGGAAACAGAGGCCTGGAAAGATTACATAACTTGCCTAAAGGAAAAAGTGGCCAATGTCAGAATTAGGAGATCTCAATTTTTCTGACTCCTAAGTGCTTCCTTACATTTTTAACAACTCACTTTATACTAACGTCTTCAAGAAAAAGCTATGCAAGTTTTCAGTTGAATATTTTTTTTCTCCACAATTGGCGTGGAGCTCAAATTGTGACTTTTAGACTTTAAACATGTACTCTTTGAAAACCAAACTTTGAACACAGTAAGAATATGAAGATGATTTCTCTTTCCTGGAAATTTTAGGTTGTCTGAGATACAAACAAAAGGGCTGCCAGGTTGCCCAAAGCACATGCTGAAGCATGCCAAGGCAGGCTTCTGATTGGACTCAGCCCTCTGGGTCTCTGTGGGCCTCATTAATTTGATGTGCTTTGCTTCTATGACAATAGAACATTCGCCTAGTCAATTCCTTGCACCTGCACTTCTTAGCTTGTCACACTCCCCCTCTCCTTTAGGGTCTGGAAATAACTGGGAAAGAAAATCCTTGTTGAAAGGAGACAACTCCAGATTTGTTTTCCTCTTGCACCCAATAAAAGGATGTAAATTTCCCTCAAATAAGTAAAGGTGAAATTATTCGTTTAAAATTTAAAAGTTGTTTTTATTGCAATGTATGAGAACATCCAAGTCTTAAGAACAGGCAAACTCTTTGGTATAATTATCACTTATCTCTTAGTTTGCTTTTAAATGGTGGGTTGTTGTTGTTTCCACAAGTAAAGATAAGCAATGTAGTTTCTCTATGTTTAAAAGCATTAGACCAGCGAATACTTCCAATTCCAATATTTTAGAATAGCTTTTGTTTGTAATAGTTTTATTCCAGACTGATGTTAACATTCATTTCTTTTTTTTACAATGCAAATTGTAACCCCTTCAGTTTCATACGGGGAAAATGTTACAGTGAAAATAAAGACTGGTGAAAAGTGGACTTTCTATTCTAATATAAGGTTACTGGAAAGTCAGAATCTCAATATTTCCTTCAGCCTTATAAAGGGTTTGAGAATCCCTTACATAAGCATTGAATTTGGCTCTATTTTAGTAAAAGACAATTTTCACTGTGAAAAAGTAAAGAATCAGCTTTTAACTTAGTTTTCCTACTCACATGCTATCTATTTAAAACTTCATGGTTCATATTATTTATTCATTATTTTCTTTTTTCCTGATATTTCATAAGTTGAATTCCTCTACCTATGTTCTTAAGTCTATTCTCCCTCATCTCTTTGAATTGATGTAATAGATACTTGTTGGGTTCAAATTAAGCAAATACTCATAACAACATTATAACAAGTTAAAATTATTTTCTTCCATTTTACAGATGAGGAACTGATCTTGAACAAGTTAAATGGCATGTGCAAGATCTTATAAGGAGTAAGTGATTGAGTTGAGACTTGAACCCAAGATTGGCATAAAGGCCTAAGCTTCTATCCATGGTGCTAAACAATCAATTCTGGTTCTTTCATCTTCTCTCTCCACTATATTCGTTTCCCTAACTTCTGAGCATGTGCTAGCATCTCCTTCCTTGAACCAATAACAGATGTTTCTTTCGCTACTACCCCTCAAGTCATCTTTTTTCTTCCTTTCATTGTTCAACATCTTCAAAGATTAGTCTATGCACATAGACTCTACTTCTTCACCTCTGTATCCACTCCTCCATCCACTACCACTTGGCTTTTGCCTCTACTGTTGTAAAAACCTCCTTTTGTGAGAGTTAAAGATTATTTAAGCACTAAATTCTATACATTTTTTTCTTTAAAACATTTTGAACTTGAAGTAGAAGTTCATGATCTTAAGTGTACAGTTTAATTTTTGCATATTTATGTAGCATGTAGATCAAGTTATAAAATATTTGCCTTACTCCAGAAGGCTCCCTCATGTTCCTTGACAGTCTTACTCTTAACTTCGTTCAGAGGTGTCCTGACTTCTATCACCACGGATTAAGTTTAGCCTAATCTTGAATATTTTGTACATAGAATCATACACCTGTGCCCATTTATATCTGGTTTTGTTCATTCAATGTTATGTCTAGTAGATTTGACAATGTGTTACATCCAGATGTAGTTCATTCTTTTAAATTGTTAAGGAATATACAAGGTATGCACAGGTCACATATTACTTATTCATTCTAGTCTTGATAGACTTACGGATTATTTCCACTTCTTGCTATTATGAGTTAAGCTGCTATGAACAATTTTGTACATGACTTTTGGTGGATACAGCACTCATCTCCCTTGGCTATATACGTAGGAGTGCAACTGTTGGCTCATAGACTAGACTTTATTCAGTTTTAGTAGATCTTGCTAAGTTGTTTTCAAAGGTGATTTTACCAATATACACTCCTACCAGTAACGGATGAGGGTTTTAGCTGCTCCACATCCTTCCTACTTGGTATTGTCAGTCTTCTTTTAGGTGGTACTGTTTTTTAAAATTCCATTTTCCAAATGTTCCTTGTTTATATATTGAAAGATAATTGATTTTTTTAAAAAGAGCTTTATTGAAATATAATTCACATACTATACAAGGTACCCATTTTAAGTGCACAGTTCAATGGTTTTTCAGTTGTGCAATTATCACCATAATAAAAATTTTAGAATATTTTCATCACCCCAGAAGAAATTCCATTTCCTTTAGCTATCAGCTCCCAGTCCCCCTCTCCCATTCTCCTCCTCTATCCCACTCCAGCCCTAGGAAACCACTAATCTACTTTCCCTCTCTGTAGATTTATCTATTCTATTTAATATAAATAGAATCATACGCTATGTGATCCTTTGTGTCTGGCTTCTCTCACTTAGCATAATGTTTTCAAGGTTCATGCATAGTATACTATGTGCCAGTACTTCATTATTTTCTATTGCCAAATAATATTCCATTTTATGGATATGCCACATTTATTTACTCATTCACTTAGTTGATAAACATTGGGTTGAAAACAATCATTTTCCCACTTTTTGAATATTATGAATAATGTTGCTACAAACATTTGTGTATAAGTTTTTGTGTGGACGCAACTTTCATTTCTCTTGGATATATATCTGGGAGTGGAACTGCTGGGTCATATGGTAATTTTATCTTTAGACATTTGAGGAATTGTCACACTGTTTTACAAAGTGGCTGCACCATTTTACATTCCCACCAGCAGTGTATAAGAGTTCCAATTTCCTCACGCCATCAACAGCATTTGTTATTATCCGTTTTTTTAACCATAGCCACCCTAGTGTGTATGCAGGGGTATCTTACTGTGATTTTTTTGTGTGTGTGAGGAAGATTTTCCCTTAGCTAACATCTGTGCCAATCTTCTTCTATTTTGCATGTGGGATGCCGCCACAGCATGGCTTAATGAGTGGTGCATAGGCCCGTGCCCAGGATCTGAACCTGCGAACCCCAGACCATCAAAGCAGAGTGCACAAGATTAACCACTACATCATGGGCCAACCCCTATTTTGTGATCTTGATTTGCATTTCCCTAATGGTTAAGGGTGTTAAGCATCTTTTCATGTGCTTGTTGATGGTTTCTATATCTTTTTTTCGGAGAAATGTCTATTCAGATCCTTTGCCTATTTTTTATTTGAGTTATTTGTCTTTTTATTACTAATTTGTAATAGTTGCTTCTTTGTTCTATATATAAGTTCCACATCATATACACAATTTGAAAAACTTTTCTTTGCATTCTGTGGGTTGTCATTTCACTTTCTTGATGGTGTCTTTGAAGCAAAAAACTTTTTAATTTTGATGGAATCAATTTTACCTCTTTTTTTGTTGCTCGTGTTTTTGATGTCATATCTAAGAAACTATTGTCTAATCCAAGGTCATAAGATTTATGCCTATGTTTTACTCTAAGAGTTTTATTGTTTTAGCTGTTTCATTTAGGACTTTGATCCATTTTGAGTTATTTTTTGTGTATGTTGTTAGGTAAGGGTTCAACTTCATTCTTTTGCATGTGGATATCCAGTTATCCCAGCACCATTTGTTGAAGCAACTATTCTTTCCCCATTGAATTGTCTTGACACTCTCCTCAAAAATCAATAGATCGTAAATGTGAGAGTTTATTTGTGTTCTACTGATTCATGTGTCTATCCTCATGCCAGGACCACACTGTCTCAATGACTGTAGCTTTGTAGAAGATTTTGAAATCAAGAAGTGTGAATCCTCCAACTTTGTCCTTTTTCAAGATTTGCTACTCTGAGTCCCTTGAATTTCCAAACACATTTTAGGATAAGCTCATCAACTTCTCAACAGAAAGTCAGCTGTTTGGATTTTGATAGAGATTGTGTTGAATCTGTAGATTAATTTGGGAAGTAATGACATCTTAACAATATTTTCTTATCAAGTCTTCTAATTATTCAACATGGATGTCTTTCTGTTTATTTAGGTATTCTTTAATTTCTTTCAACAATATTTTGTAGTTTTCATGTTCTAAGCTATGCACTTCTTTTATTAAATTCATTCCTGAGGATGTTATTCTTTTTTAAAATTGTAGTAATAAAACTTAACATGAGATTTACCTTCTTTACAAATTTTTAAATGTACAATACAATTATGTTAACTATAGGCATAATGTTGTACAACAGATCTCTAGAACTTAATCATCTTGCATAACTGAAACTTTACATCTGGTGAATAGAAATTGCCCTTTTCCTCCTCTCCTCAGGCCCTGGCAACCAGATGTTGTTCTTTTTGATGCTATTACAAATTAAATATTTTCTTGATTTCATTTTTGTTTGTTCATTGCTACTGTATAGAAATACAATTTGTTATTGTATATTGATCTTTCTACCTGCAACCTTGTCAAACTTTTTTCTTACTTATAACAGATTTTTAGCATATTTCTTTGGATTTTCTATCTATTAGGTCATGTCCTATGCAGATATAGATAGTTTTACTTCTTCCTTTCAATCTGAATGCCTTAGTCTCATTTTCTTGCCTGATTACTCTGGCTAACACCTCCAGTATAATAAATAAAAATGTTGTGGAGATGCTTGTCTTCTTTCTGATCTTAGTGGGAAAGCATTCAGTCCATCACCATCAGGTATTCTGTTAGCTGTGCATATTTTGTAGATGCCCCTCATCAGGTTGTGGGAATTCCCTTCTATTCTTAGTTATTTAGGTTTTTTTTTTTTAAATCATAAGATAGTGTTGAATCTTGTCAAATCTTATCTTTGTCTATTTTAATTATCATGTGGTTTTTTTTTCATTATTCTACTGATTGCATGTATTATTACATTAATTGGGTTTGAGATGTTAAACCAACCTTGCATTCCTGGGATAAATCTCACTGGGTCAGGGTATATAGTCCTTTTTATGCATCGCTGGATTTGGTTTGCTAGAATTTTGTTGAGGATTTCTATGTCTTCCTTTGTAAGAGGTAATGGTTGTGGTTTACTTTTTTGTGATATCTTAATCTGGTTTTGGTGTTAGGGTAATGCTGGCCTCATAGAATGAGTTAGAAAGTATTCTCTTTTATTTTTTGGAAGAGTTTGTGAAGAATCGGCATTAATTCTTCTTCAAATGTTTGGTAGAATTCAATAGTCAAGACATTTGGGCCTGGGGTTTACTTCATGGATAGTTTTTAAGTTTCTAACTTGATTAGGTCTATTCAGAATTTCTATTTTCTATTTCTTCTTGAGTCAGTTTCTCTAGTATATGTCTTTCTAAGCATTTGTGTATTTCCTCTAATTTTTGGCATACAGTTGTTTATAGTATTATCTTATAGTCTTTTTTATTTTTGTAAGGTTTGTGGTAATATACTCTCTTTAGTTCCTTATTTTATTAATTTGAGTCTTCTTTCTTTTTTCCTGGTCAGTCTGGCTGTGGTTTAGTCAAACTGTTGATTTTTTCAAAAAGCCAATGTTTAGTTTCATTAATTTTGTCTATTGTTTTAGTATTCTCTATTTCCTTTATTTTGGATCTAATCTTTATTGTTTCCTTCATCCTTCTTGTTTTAGATACTGTTTGCTCTTCTCTTTCCAATTTCTTAAGGTGTAAGGGTAGGTTCTTGATTTGAGATCTTTTTTTTGTTTCAAAACAGGCATTTACATCTGTAGCTTTTCCTTTAAGCATTGCTTTAACTGAGTCTCATAAGTTTCAATATTTTCTGTTTTAAACTTGATTTTTCTCAAATTTTTTGAAATTTCCATTGTTATGTATTCTTTGATCCATTTGTTATTTAGAGCATTTTTAAAACTTTCACATATTTGTGAATTTCCTCAATTTTTTTCTGTTGAATTCTTATTTCATTCCATTATGGTTGGAGGACATACTTTGTATAATCTGAATATTTTGCAATTTATTGAGGCTTGTTTTATGCCCTGAGGATGGTCTATCCTGGATAATGTTCCATGTGTGCTTGACAAGAATTGTATATTCTGCTGTGGAGTTAGAGTGTTTTGTAGATGTCTTTAGATTCAGTTTTTCAAGTCTTCTGTTTTCTTGTTGACCTCTGCCTAGTTTTTATATCCATTGCTGAAACTGAGATATTGAAGCCTCCAATTAGCATTGATGAATTGTCTATGATTCCCTTTACTTCTGTCAGTTCTATCAGTTCAAGTATTTTGGGCCTCTGTTGTTAGGTGCATATATTTTTACAATCATTATATCTTTCTAATGGATTACTCTTATCATTAACAATACCTTTCTTTGTCTCTAGTTACAATTTTTGTCTTAAAATCTTTTTTTTTTTGAAGAAGAAGATTAGCCCTGAGCTAACTACTGCCAGTCCTCCTCTTTTTGCTGAGGAAGCCTGGCCCTGAGCTAACATCATGCCCATCTTCCTCTACTTTATATGTGGGACGCCTACTGCAGAATGGCGTGCCTAGCAGTGCCATGTCCGCACCCAGGATCTGAACCGGCGAACCCCGGGCTGCTGAGAAGTGGAACGTGCGAAATTAACTGCAGCGCCACTGGGCCGGCCCCTTAAAATCTATTTTTTTTGATGTTAGTATGGCTACTCCAGCTCTCTTTTGATTGATATTTGCATGTTAATATTTTTTCATCCTTTCTTTTCAACTCCGTTGTGTCTTTGAATCTAAAGTGTATATTTTGTAGCCAGCATATTTTTTAAATTCATTCTTCCACTTTCTGACTTTTCATTAAAACATTTAATCTATTTGCATTTAATGTATTTACTGATAAGGTAGGATTTATATCTGTCGTTTTGGTAATTTTTTCCATATGTCTTATTTCTTTCTGTTTCCTTATTTATCTATTCCTGGTTTCTATTGCATAAATAGTTATTTTCTAGTGGATGCTTAAAATTATCATGTTGTTTCTCTTTCTATATATTTTTAAAGTTATTTTCTTGGTAGTTTCCCTGGAGATAACAGAATTTAATTTAAAATAATCTAGTTTGGATTAATATTAACTTAATTTCAGTAATATACCAACACTTAGCTCTAAGATACCACAGTTCCCTCTCTCTTTCTTTGTACTTTTACTGTCATACAAACTACATCTTTATACATTGTAAGACCATCAACATGATTTTATAATTATTGTTTTAGGCAATAATCTGTCTTTTAAAACAGGGTAGAGTTACATACAAAAATTTATTTATACTGTATTTCATAATGTCTACATTTTTACTCTTATTGGTGCTTTTTATTTCTTTGTGTGTATTTGAGTTACTGACTAGTGTCCTTTCATGTCAACCTAAAGAACTCTCTTTAGCATTTCTTGCAGTGAAGATCTTTTAACAACAAATTCTCTGTTTTTGTTTATCTTGGAAAGTGCTGATTTCTTCATTTTTTTGAAGGAGATTGTAGCCAGATATAGAATTCTTTGTTGACAGTTTTTTCTTTCAACATTTTGATCATGTCATCCCACTATCTTCTGGCATCCATTATTTCTGACAAGAAGTCAGTTATTAATCTTATCAAGGATCCTGTATATGTGCTAAAACATTTTTTTCTTGATGCCTTCTCTGTTTTTGACTTTCATCGATTTGACTATAATGCATTTAAGGGTAGACCTCTTTGAACTTCTGCTACTGAAATTTGTTGAGCTATTTGAATATGTAGGTTAATATTTAAAAAAAATCTAATTTGGGAAGATTTTGGTCATAATTTCTTTAAACATTTTTCTGTGTCTTTCTCTTTTTCTTCTTCTTCTGAGACTCCAATTATGTGCATGCTGGTACACTTGATTATGTTCATTTTACTACATGGTTTTTTCTTTCTAACCCTCAGACTAGATAATTTTTGTTGATCTATCTTCAAGTTTGCTAATTTTTCTATCAGCTCATATCTCTTGTTGAGCCTCTCCAGTGAAGTTTTCATTTCAGTTATTGTACTTTTCAGCTCAAGAATTTCTATTTTTTCCCCTACAATTTCTATCCCTTTATTTATATGCTCTATCTGGTGAGACATCATTGCCATACTTTCCCTTAATTCTTGCGATAAGGTTTCCTTTAGTTCTTTGAATGTATTTATAGTTTGTGGCTTAAAGTCTTTTTCTACTAAGTACAATATCTGAGCTCTCTCAGGGACATTTTCTGTTGGCTGCATTTTTCCTGTATATGTGGCAGTCTTTCCTGTTTCTTTGCATGTCTCACACATTTTTGTTGAAAACTGGAAATTTTAGGTAGTATATTATAATAACTCTGGTCTCAGATTCTTCCACCCTGTAAGGTTTGTTGTTTGTTTTTATTTATTTTGTCACTGATTATTTGTTTAGCAACATTCCTAGACTAATTCTGTAGATTCTGTATTCTCTGGTACTGAAGCTACTGAGTATTAGTTATTTTTTTAAAGTGTATGTTTTTATTTTTTAAGCCTTGATTCCTAGCAGTCACACCCATGTCAGTATAACTTACTGGTCATTCGGTGATTGATCAGAGGGTTTCCTTCGATGCCTTGCTTGTATGTATTTCACCCTTTGCAAAGGGACACCTTGTGAAAAGGCTTGCCTTCAAATTTTAGGCAGTGTACATGATACCCTTAGCTTTCACTTTCTGTTTTCACAGAGCTTCAAAGTCAGCCAGAGCTGAGTGACTGGTGCCTTCTTCCTTTCCAGGTCCTTCTAGGAGATACATCCCACCGCATACATGCATGCAGCTTTTTAGGATCCTAGGAATATGTTGGAACTTTTGAAAGTTCCCTATGTCATATAGTTCTCCAAGATTTTCTTTTCAATTGCTGGCTATACTCTCATTTCCCCAACATCTCAGATGTTTGCTGTTGTTTGGTGATACCCTTTGAGTAAGTAGGTTTTTCCCTATTCCACTATTCTGCTGAGCTGAGCTCTGAGTCAAATCAAATAGCTGCCACCTTCTCAGAATAGAGGTTTTCCAGGGAGTTGAAAATTCAGAGAAAATATTGACTGTGTTCTGGGGATGGTGTTTTTAAGGGAGCTCTTAATGAGGTCAAATCTCTCGTCTGCAAAGCTGCTGGCTTTTGGGTGTCTTGGGGACATTTTTTAGCTCTCCCAGTTCCTTCCTTTAATGAAATCCCCAAGTAAACCTGTGGTAGTATTTTCTCAGCTCTCCTTCTGTTTCCCCCACCCCACGTTTGGCAGTTTACCCTCAAGTACTCAAGAAAGACTTGTGAGCAAGAATCGGCAGGTAGTTGGAGACTTACTCTGTGGGTGGAACTCCTAAGGTTTTAAACTTTTCATACCATCACACATGTAGTTATTAGAAATGTGGCTGGCTTCTCCTTAGCTCCTCCTCTTTCTGTCCTACAAGGATAAGAGCAGTGGTAAGTCTTTTCTCTCCTGTGAAGGGTTACTCACTTTTTGGAGTTTAGTTCATTTGAATTTCTTTGGTTCCTCAGTTGTCTGATGTATTTTTAAAAAGCCATGATTTTGTAGCTTATGTGACTTTTTTATGTTATTCAAGTGAGAGTCACAGTATCTTGTGATTTTCTGCATACAAACCAGAAGTGAAACCCTCTCTAGGATTTTGAAATACTTTTAATTTTTTACGTTGTAGTAGTACTTTGAAATGTGAGGTATTTTTATGTTCATTTTATGGGTAAGAAAATGCATATTGTGTGAAGTTCAATGATTTGTCCAGGGCTAGATAGTCCGTGAGTATGGTTTTCATTTAAAGCCATGCCTTTTTACTCCAAATCCAGTGCTTTTCCCACTCACTATATCTTTTGGGGCCAAGAGAGAAGTAAGAATAATTCATGCTTCGGAATTGAATCGAGAGAACCATCACTTGGTGTTGGATTGCCAGGTATGATATTACCAGGAAGTGGAGTTTAAACTGGTCTATCTTAAAGTAAATTGTGAAGCAGTCCATGAATTTTTCTGTTTAGAATCTTGATTTTGGTACTGATTTTGCTGCTCTTCTCAGCAGCTGGATAAGTAGACTTCAGAGCTTGCTCCAGTCAGGTAAAGAGCAGCTGTTCTGCGGTACTTTCACTTCAGGGTCTGCTCTCTAATGTGATTCATTAGCCTGTTAGCAGCTGGCTTAGCAGAATTTTTGAACTGCGTTTATCAGCCAAGGTTCCCGAGACCTAGAGAAGAAATGCTCAGCTACTTGTGTCTAACGCATAAGTTAACTCCAATTTTGAAGAATTTTTCAGCTATAAAACTCACTATAAATGTCATGATATTCCTAAAGAATATGTACCTGACATTCTCAATATTTTATGCTTTGAGACTTCTAAGGTAGTAATTCTTTGTTTGCTAAAGAAAATAATTAACACAAATGTGCCCTGTTCCATCTTTGAATTTTTAAAATGGGGTCTAGTTTTCCAATTTGAGATTAATTTAAAAGAAACAAACTGATGTGTAGTTAAAGGCGTCATGTCTCCTAAAGTCGTTTTTCAGTACTCTTTCCTCTTCCCCCACCCCCTTTCTTATTTCCTTCTTTGTGGCTGCACCTGCGCATCATTCTTTGGCTTTAAGCATCTCTACATGTTAACTCAAAGGGAAGTGTGATTTTGTCCTGCCTGACTCTTAGATAATCCCATGGTCTGTATGTTAGGAAGAAGTATGCTCGTGAGTAAGTTCTATCTTCTCCGTTGTCTTTTCTCCCTGATCTCACCGACCTTTCCCTCAGCCCCAATCTCATCAGAGCTTAAATGAAAAAGAAGGCAGCAAGAACATATTTGTTACAATAACATTGGAGTGAAGATTCTTCTGTCTGCAAAGTTGGCATGATATTTCTAAAGTGCAGATAGTGCAGCTTTGGACAGACATTTCTCTTACTGGCAGGTGCCTCAATGGCTCTTCACCCACCTAAGGAATCAAACTCTCCCTCCTTACTTGATGTGTACAGCTCTTTGTGGTCTAATGCAGCTTATTTCTCAGTCACACTCTAGGCTCCAGCCTCACTGTACTCCTCACCTATCATTATTTTTTACTAACCATACTTGGCACAGCACAAGTATTCGATCTTTGATCTTTTTAAATTTCTCTCAAGCATAATTAATAAGAACGACCACCCTTTCTTTTGGAAACATTCTACTCTTTGCTTCTATGACGACTTTCTCTTGTGGTTTTCCTCCTAAATCACTTGCCATTCTGTTTCTATTTCAAGTTTTCATGTTTGAGTTTTGGACATGTTAATTTTGAAATTCATATGAAACAGCCAAGTGGGGATCATAAGTAGGCATTTGGATATTTGGGTCTGGAGCGCTCACTGGCCCCTCTTTGTCAGGCTCCTCCTTCAACTGAGCTCCAAATATTGGAAATCTTAAGCTCCTGGTCCCAGGTCCCCCTTTCTCCTCTCCACTCTCCTCTCCTCTCTCTTCTTTTGTATTCCCCTTCCTCCTCCCTTTACTTCTCTTTGGCAATTACTTTGATAACTTACGGCAATTTCCACACTTACATCTGTAGCCAGTGCTACAGACTTTCATACTGAAGGCTGTTTGGAAGTGTGTCTGTTTCTTGACCAAAATATGAGTTCCATAGGAACAAGAGCTCCCCTTGCTTGTTCATTATTGTATCTGTATTACCTAGAAAGAGAGCTTGATACTCACCAGATGCTAAAAAATCTTCAATTGAATAAATGTCAAACTTTACTAATCTTTGATGTTTTACGTATATGATGTCCTGTGAGACTCCTATAACTGAAGAATAGCAATTTTCTTCCCCCTGGGAGACGAGTGGCTGAGTATGTGGATGGTGCAGTGAGAAAAGGTATGTACAAGCCAAGCACTGAAGTCACTGGTAAAGGGGAATCATTTTGTGGAAACTTGCAAAAACAAGGTTATCAGTATGTCATTAAATTTATTTTAGCTTACTAAATTGTTGTATGAATATTCCACAATTTTATGTGTCCATTTCTTGTCAATGGATATTTGGGATGTTTCTACTTTTCTGTGATTAAAACCTTTGCTTCTATTCAAATGATTAGTAAAGTCCAATTAAGTGAAAACTTTATAGAGAGGTATGGACATGTAATTTGTGGAAGAATCTACTTTAGCAGACAAAATGTTCTGATGGCCTGGAAATATCATTTGCAAAGAAGTGTCCTATATTACACATGTTAGTTATAAATCATAATTGCTTAAAGAACATATATGAACTCACTTCTCAGTCCAAGAACTAGAACAATAAAAACTTTTAGCTACCTATTACTTCCTTCCCTCTGCCATCTCCTTGCCTTCCTGGCACCTATATCACTTTGTGCCACAAAGGCAACCACTGTTCCTAAATTTATATTGTGACATTTTTTCTTTAAAATATAGTTTTATAATAAATATGTGTATGCCTAAATATACTGATTAACTGTACTTGTTATTGAGCCACTTAAAAATGTATCATATTCTATATGGTTTGTTGGGACATTCTTTTTTGCTTTTTTTTTGACTAAACATAATGTTTCAAGTTGTACTTATGTCATTGCAAGTAGTTGTAATTCATACATTTTCAATGTTGTATGAATATGCTACAATTTTATTTGTCTGTTCTCTGTCAACAGACATTTGTGATGGCTCTGCTTTTATGCCATTAAGAACTTTACTCTTATACAAATTTTTAACAAAATAATATCTATTTTTTAATAAACAGTTTTTATTTACTGTTTTTAAACACGTTTAATGCCATTATATAATTTTTTAAATAAAATTTTGCCAGTGAAAACTTTACCAGTGTCTGCATTTTTTAGACATGTTGTAAGGGATTAGTATTCTTATAACTTCCTACAAGCAGTTTTCTCTTACCCCCAGGGCCTTTGTATATGCCAGCCTCTCTATCTTGAAGAACTTTTGCCTGCCTCTCCCTGACTCCCATTTGCCTATCTACTATTCATCCTTCAGGTTTTGTCTTGGATGTCACTTTTTCCAGGAAGCCTTCCTGACCACCCTAGGCTGTAGTGGGTGCTTCTAATCTCTTTCACACACTCCCGTACCACTCCAAATATCCCTTTTCAAAACACTTGTTATACTTATATGTTTTATATATTCTGGTTTACTTCTTTGTCTTCACCACTAACATGTATACTTGGAATGGTAGACATTTTGCCTCATTTTGTGACATATGCCCAGAACCCAGCCCACGGCTGGCATGAGACAGATATTCAATAAACATTTGTGAAATAAGTAAATGAAAGAATTGCTAATTTCTCACCTTCTCTCCACCAAAATTATCAGTAAGGACACCTTATTTTGTTGATGTCAAAGGAAAACTGTTGGTAAATGGAATATTTAATAATGTTTTCCCTTTGGACCAGGCATTATCAATTTTAATGCTGTCAGTTGTCAAAGATGGAGATCAGCAAAGAACTAAACAAACTAGGTCACTATTCACTCCTTGTCTCCCTTGGTCCATGGAGATACATTCCATAAAGACAGCTATTGATTTCTACCATTAGACTGCCAGGAAAGCCAGCAATAATTGCTTGAGGAATTTTGTCCATGAATGTTTCCTGTTAATTTCCCAGGAGCAAGACCAGCTGCTCCCCATCTCTCAAGAAAAAATTAGAGAGAATGTAGAAATTAACATACTCATAATTCTTTTTTTTTTTTTTAGAGAAGTATTATTTGCTTGAGTTAGGGTAATGAAGAATAAGAAGCAAAATACAAAAGTAAAAAGTTTTCAAAGGATTTTAAACTGTAACTATATCAATAAAGCAGAGACCAAGGTAGAAAAATATATTTGCTTTATGGGAACATTACCGTTCTTATTTTAAAAATATTTCACATCTTTTCAGGGCTAGGTAAACTGTGAGCTTGTTTGTCATTCTTCTTAATTAGCAGCTATGAGAAGAATCCTCATTACTTCCAAAAATCGTCCCTCTCTTTCATCTCCAGTTTTTCCGTCATTGCGCACAAATATCTGAAAGTTGAACAAGAAACATTAGAGTTGGGTTGGAACAGTTATTTGGGAAGCCGTACAACCAAGGATCTGCTTTGTTTAAGGCAATGTATGGGTGGCTGTGGTACACGTACTTTTGTTATTTGACCCTATAAGAAGAGTGTTTTACTGTTGCTGTTTGACTATTCCAGAGGTATATTTTAGATACATTCAAGAACTGATTCAAAGGTCCAACAAATGAGAAACATTTGGATATTTAGATTAAGGGTGGGGTCTTTTTTATTTGTTGGGGTTTACTTCCTAATTCAGGAGAAATGAGTTACCGTTTTGTTTTCTATCTCAAAAATAAACTAAATGCCATCCATTTTGTTGACGTGTGGTACTAGTTTGCTGGAGCCGGTTCCTACCACCTCATGGGAGCTGATTCTTCCCAACTCAGCATACAGTGGTGTCACATCAGGAGCTTAAAATTGGCTATGGTGGGAGTATTTACAGCATGGAAATTTGCCAGTGTTACAAACAGGAGCTTTTTTCCTCCTCAAAGATCTGCTTGTTTATCATTTACCAGTATTCCATTGCATGTGGTAGCCAACTGCCTTTTAAAAAAAATGTAACTGTGTGCCTAGTATTCTTTCCTTTGAGGAAACCCCCTTTCTTCATCAATGCAATCCTGGTGTGACTGTCAGTTCCAGAGCCTCCACTTCATTCACTCACACGTGGGTTACAGTTTTTATTTGTTCTGTGAACATATCGTTTAGATATGCTTTCATTGTCTCCAGGAGATGTTTTGTCTTTTCTTATAATAATTTTTCATGGAATTTGAGAGATTCAAAAAACTATGCAGTGGCCGCTGTCATCTTTCCATAATCATCCTCCTTAACTATATTTTAAACAGATCATTCACTCAATAAGAGATTTATGTACATTGAGTTCGAGAAGTTGCTTCCTTGAACTAGATACAGGTTGATAATAACTGTTGATAATATATACTAAAGTTCTCATGCTGCCTCTCCTTGGAGATTCATGACTTTATAATTTCTCCTTTTCCAGAAACTTTCCATTGTATTTAATATAATATCCATAGGTAAGCTTGATAATTTGAGGCTTTCTTTTATTTTGTGTGCATCTGAACCCATTAGGAATAATAATTACGAATACTAATTCCATTTTTAAATACCTCTAGTTAGTGAAAAGAATTTTCCCTCGTGTCAGAGAAATTTTAAGTGTCTTTCCTGAAGCTATATATCTTTGTTAAGATTACGTTAGGCCTATCACAAAATAATTACTGATACCTAGAATAACAAAAGAATTTCAGCAGAAAATAAATATTATTTTGAAAAGATTTCAATACAGTAAAAGTGTCATGACTTGCCCTATACTTTTGAGGGCAATTTCAGGTCACTGTGGGATCTCCTTAGATGTTGTTTAAGGAAAATGAATTGTTTTGAGTCTTACGATAGCCTCAAGATTTTCTTAAAATTGGAAAATACTTACTTTTTGGAGATTTTTCAGTATTTACTTATGTGCTCTTGAGTTTTATTATAAAACTCATTTACGTGAAAGTGCAATGTTTATCTTTAAAATATATTTATTTCTTTTTAAAATCTTTTTTTCCCCACTCAAAAGGCAAATTTAAATCTGCAGTCTCAGGCTTATACAGAAACAGGATATCTCTGAAGTTTCTAGTTAGTTGGAACTCATGAAATTTTGAAAGGAAAAACAAGTGTCTTTATTTTTGTGCATTCGTGTCTTAGTAATCCACAGAGGATCAAAATTTCATAGACCAAATTACTTCCAATTATATTATTTTAACAAAATTGTGACTGATTATCAGTTGTTCATATTTGTCTATTTTTCAGTAGAGTTCTGTTTATTAATTTTTAATCAGATATTTAAAAATGCTGCATTGATCCTTTGCTCATACACCTCAGTGACCTTTCTTATTCCACATATTAATGACAACTATCTTTTGAAAAATCAATTTTATCGAATGTAGTTATTTACAATAAATGCACTCATTTTAAGTGTTCAGTTTTAAGTATTTTGCCAAACCCCTATCCTTGTGTAACCATTACCAATTTGATTGGTTGTCTATCTTTATGCTAATGGAATATTTCTTGATTATTATAGCTTTATATTAAAAGTTGAATCCACGTAGGGTAAAATATCCAACTTTATTCTTCCATTCCAAAGTTGTTTTGGCTGTGCTAGGTCCTTCCTTTGACTTTCTATATTAATTTTAGAATCAGTTTGCCAAATATATCAATAAAGTCAGTTGGCACTTTTACTACATTAAATTTTTAGAACTCTTTGGGGAGAACTGATATCATAACAATATTGAGTCTTCTAGTCTGTGAAAATGTATATCTTTCCATTTAGTTAGGCCTTCTTGAATTTTTATGAGCAATGTTATGTAATTTTCAAGATACAGGTCTTGCACATATGTTAAATTCATTCCTAGTTAGTTCATGTGTTTTGATGATCCTGTAAACAATAATTTTAAAACTTTCATGTTCCAATTATTAATTACCAGTAAGTAAAAATACAATTGATGTTTGTATATTGATCCTGAATCCTGTGACTTTTCTATTTAATTAATTGACTATCATAGATTTTTAGAATTCCTATGTACACAATAATATTGTCTGTGAATAATGACCATTTTATTGCTTCCTATCCAATTTGTATATCTTTTATTTATTTTGGTTTATTTTCCTCCTTTTCCCTCCTTACTGGACATACTAGACTCTCTGGTACAATATTGAATGAATGGTGAGAGTGAACATCCTTGCCTTATTTTGAAATTTGGAGGGAAGCATTCGGTCTTTCAGCATTGAGGATGTCCTTACCTGAAGGCTTTTGTTAGGTAACCTATGGGCTATCAGGCTGACGAAGGTCTTTTTTATTTTTAATTTGCTTTGATTAAAAAAACAACTCATGGGGCCGGCTCTGTGGCTGAGTGGTTAAGTTTGCGTGCTCCGCTGTGGTGGCCCAGGGTTCGGATCCTGGGTGCAGACATGGCACCGCTTGTCAGGCCACGTTGAGGTGGCATCCCACATCCCACAACTAGAAGACCTGCAACTAAGATATACAACTGTGTACAGGGGGGGTTTGGGGAGATAAAGCAGAAAAAAAAAAAGATTGGCAACAGTTGTTAGCCCAGGTGCCAATCCTTAAAAAAAAAAAACAACTCATGAATGGGTGTTGAATTTGGTCAAACGCTTTTCCTGCATCTATGAAAAGGATTATGTGATTTTAAAAAATCTTTTATTCTGTAAGTGTGAGAGATCATATTATTTGATTTTTCAAATATTAAATGAACAATAATTGGTATTATGTTGGAGCCTTTCAACAGTATACTTCCATTTCCTGCCTCAAATCTTTGTTCTTCTTCTCATACATTTTACTTATACATGTTATAGACCTATAAAACATATTTTCACTTTATATAGTCGATTGTCTTTTAAAGAAAATTCAAAGTCCTTTATATTTGCTCACTTATTCTCGGTCATTTCTGGCGTTCCTCGTTTCTCTGTGCAGACCTGTGTTTCCATCTGGTGTCATTTTCCTTCAGCCTGAAGGACTTCCTTTAACGTTTCTTGCAATGAAAGTCTGCTGGTAATGAATTTTTTTGACTTGTGTTTTAGGAAAATAAGTTTACTGTACTTTCATTTCTGAAGAATATTTTTAGTGGATATAGAATGCTAGGTTGATAGGTCCCTCCCACCTCCCAGCACTGTAAACATGTGGTTCCATTGTTTTCTAGCTTGTGTTGTTTCTGATGAAAGTGAATTATGTTCATATTAATTAATTATTGTTCCTATATTTGTTCCCCTGTATGTAATAAATAGTTTTTCCCTTTTGCTGATTTTAAGATTTTTTTCTTTGTTAGTTTTAAATAATTTGTTTATGATGTGATTTGTTGTGGTTTCCTTTGTGTTTATCCTACTTGAAGTTCATTGAGATTCCTGGATCTGTGGGTTTATATTTTTCATTAGATGTGGAAAAATCTTGTCAATTACTTCTTCAAATATTTTTCTGTCCCCTTTGTCTTTCTGGGACTCTTCTTGTACTTGTAATAGACTCCTCACTTTTGTCCAAGAGATTCCTGTGACTGTTCGTTTTTTTCAGCCCTTTTTCTTTCTGTACTTCCATTTGGAAACTTTCATTTTCCCTTTCTTTGAAATCACTAATCTTTTCCTTTGTAGTCTTTGTCTGATAGTTTTATCATCTGAGTATTTTCCAGTCTGTTTCTATTGAAAAAACTGTTTCAACTTCTCCCCTGTAGGTTAACAGTCTAGAAGTTGCCTCCAGGCAGAGAGCTGAAGTGATTTATGGCTTTCCTATTTCTCTCTGCTCTACTTTCAGGGATTATAGTTCTTTACTGCTTCCTTCTCGAATCTGAAAACAGTGGTTTCGTATATTTTGTCCACTTTTCTAGTTATTTATGATGGATGGCTAGTCTAGTCCATCATGACCGGTAGTGCAAATCCTGACAATTGTCTTCTAATTTTGGTATTTTCAGAATGTTTATTTCTTTTTTGTGGGTAATGTGGAAAGTAGTGGAAGTAAAATCTAAAGTTTACTTGAGTTGGAGTTAAGCATTCATTTCAAATGGATGACCTGGTCATATGATACTCTAAAGATCTCCCTCATCATTTGCTCCCTACGTATGTTTGAAATTTACTAGAGCCCCCATCATTCCCCTCAGCTCTTCTTTTAAATGGTCACATTATCATAACTCTTTCCCATTTATCGAAGGCCTCACTTGTGTTTCTCTGTGCTGCTTTTCTCTCCTGATTTCAATAAGATCAAATTTCACTTTCACTTCCAAAATTACCTGGGGTTGTCTATAATTGTCTTAGCTCTTAATGATCTCCTCTGCTCACCCTGGTCATTGCTGCAACGGGTACCTAGCAGTACTGGACTTAGATTCACGGGACTGAAGTGTGCGTCCCAGCATTACCGCAGCTTTATGACAGTGCAGGAAATTCACGTAACTTCTCTGAACTTACTCACTTGTGGAAACAGAGTGAGAACACGCCCTCTTCTTATCTCACAGATTTGACAATGGGAAAACACAAATATAAGGTTGGAAGCATCTCTGTACTTACTCATGCAACAAGGTCCCAAATAATTTTGTTTTTACCATCTGTGCTTTTTCATTAGAAAATTATTTTCTGATGTGTCATACATAACTTACATGTTGTCTCTTGCCCCATAAAATCAATTAAAAAAACTTGGCCAGAAGATACTGAGAGCGATGTCAACCCTCTGTGACTCATTTGGAACCAAGGTGCACCTTGCTCTCCCTCTCTTTCCAGATTCTTACAAATTTCCTAGGCTTGCTCAGTTGGTGGGCTTTCAGGAGCATGAAGGTTCTTAATTTCAGGACCATTAACTTAAAAGGAGCCTGTGTTCCAAAGATTTTATTTAAAATTAGTTGTTTGGGATTTACAACCTGTTTCCCAAGGGACAAGTTATCCTAGATTGCAGCTAGACCAGTCCATAAAACTTTCTGCATATGTAACGTAGCTGCTCTATAAGGATTAACTGAAACAAATAAACTACATTTGTGTCAGAGATATTTGACCTATGAAGATTAAAGTTTTAGCCTAAACGCCTGAAGCAGGGGTATCTCTGATAGGTGTGATTGCCTAGGTCTGATTCACTCGTAGCTAAATCACTTTCAGCACCTCATGTTAGCTGATGAGTGTATTTCAGATGTTAGCGCCTGCACTCAAAACAAGGAAATGGATTTCATGCTCCATTCTGTATGTATCTTGAGGGCTGAGGATCTTTTATTGGATAGTCAATGAAGCCAGAGATTTGACACTGATGGCATTTCATGTTTTATTCCTTAAGTATCCTAATATGTAGAATTATGTGTGTATATATATTTCATAAATGCTATAGACTGAATGTACGTGTCCCCATCAGATGCATATGTTGAAGTCCTACGCCACAGAGTGATGGCATTTGGAGGTAATTAGAGTTAGATGAGGTCACGAGGATGAGGCCCTTGTGATCTGTGCCCTTGTAAAAAGAGGAAGAGACATGAGCTTTCTCTCTTTGCCATGTGAGGATACAGTAAGAAGGCAGCCATCTGCAAGCTAGGAAGAGGTTCTCACCAGACACCAATTGTGCTGGTACCTTAATCTTGCAGTTCCCAGCCCCACAGCTGTGAGAAATAAATGTATATTGTTTAAGCCACCCAACCTATGGTATTTTGTTATAACAGCATGAGTTGACTAAGACAATATACATATCATATTGCACATACATTACAATATAAACATGCTGTCTATTAAGTATAGTTGAATAATTAAGTGAACTTGTGTAATATATCCACTCTTTTCCACCACACACCTTGTTTCATTCTATAACTTCATTCTCTCCTTCTCATTCACTCAGGTCAGTCTAAATCCCGCAAAGTAAAGCAAGACTTATTTTGCTCTGTCCCACTGCTTTTTGTGAACTGTTCTTTACCGTAGGGTACTTACTTTTGAAAACTGGCACTTCACATCATCGCATTTTATTCTCTATAGCCACACTTTGAATAGGGGAAAAAATATTTTCCTTGGCATACCGAGATTTTTCTTGGGTAGAAAAGAGTACCATGGAGTGATTCTGTTTTGATGACCATGGGGAGTTTGCTGGAGAGATAACTGAAACACTTAGTGAGCTTAAGGTGTCGCTCCGTGGGGACTTAACAGCGATGTAGGTTATTGCCAACAGTTTTAGTAGCATCATTTGGGATTTTTCTGGTGATCATGGGAATTGCACTCTGATGAGTGCAACAAAGAACATAGGAAAAACAGCTTTACTGTAACACTAGTGGAGCCCCCATAGTTTTTCCTTTGTACAATTTGGTATTTAATTCCTAGAAAGTAGAAAAGTCAATTTACATGAAATAGGAAAAGGTTGTTTTACTAATCCAAGTCATTGATGAAATAAAATTCTTCCATGAGATACATTTTAGATTATTTAATCCTCCTTTGCTTTTCGTTGATGTTCTTGCTCTTCCTGGTATTGTTTTTTTTTGCTGAGGAAGATTGGCCCTAGCTAACATCTGTTGCCAATCTTCCTCCTTTTTTTTCCTCCCCAAAGCCAGAGTACATAGTTGCGTATCCTAGTTGTAGGTCTTTCTAGTTCTTCTATGTGGGATGCTGTCACAGTATGGCTTGGTGAGTGGTGTGTAGGTCCACTCACTGGATCCGAACTGGTGAACCCCGGGCTGCCAAAGTGGAGCACGTGAGCTTAACCACTTGGCTACTGGGCTGGCCCCTCTTCCTGGTATTATTGCTATGAGGAAGAGGCCTAGTGACCAAGTGACCATCATACTGTGAGGTTTCTCCTTTGGCATGTGAGGTAGTTCAAGATGGAAGTAACATGAGAAGAGTGGGAGGAGGATGTTGGGAATGTGGATCAGAGACTGAAACATGGAAACATGGAAACTCTCTCTTCTTTAGTGGCCCATCAGGATGAGATAGAGCCTGATAACTCACAAGAACACGTCGTCTCCATAAGCCAGGATACCCAGATACGTGTTACTCCCTAAGTTTCTTAGCCTTTTGTTAACCTAGAATTTTTATTAAAGTCTAGTTTGACTACTTCTGCCTTATCACGTTCATGCTTAGGAAATTTTAAAAAAGAAACAAAGGGTCATATATAATTATCTGGGACAGAGCTTTAAAGAAGAAAATAGCATCCTCCAGGGTTAAGCCCTGCTGATACAGGTGGTTGTTGAGACATTCCAAGGGGAAGGCAAATCTAAGCACTTGGAGGTTCACAATGATTCCTCCTTCTACAGACAGTCTTCCTCCACTGTTACCTTGGAGGGTCCAGCTTAATTTTATTGAGGGACATAACGTATATGTGCTCAATGTGGAAAAAAGTAACTCAAGAAACAAAATATGTTCCCCATCCCCCTCCCAGTTTTAAAGTTTTTGTTCTTAGAGTCATTTTAGGATGAAACTGGTTTATGTTAGGAATAGTCAACCAGAATACTACTGAGGGAGCCAAGAAGACTAGTGTCATAAAGCACTACGATGTCCTATAAAACACAGACACAAGTCTCTTTCACACTTTCAGAAGGTACCATATTTAGAACCTAATATTTTAAAGAAAGCTAATGGTTTCATTTAACTTTTGTTTCTACAACAAGGTTTTATAAACTTCTAGAGTTCACTAGCTCACATAAACCTTATATTTCTGTTTCTTTCTTCAAACTCAAGAGTCTTAACATGTTTCTGTTTTTCTTTCTTGACTTCAGCTTCAATGTAATTGATGCCTATGAAAAAAGTGGATCTACTACTTGTTGCTTTAATGAATAGATTTTCCTGCTTTACTTCAGTTTTCATTCTCTCCTAGTTAACTAACCCATGCCTCCTCACCTTCTGTTTACTAGATGAAGAGTGCTAACTTGATCTATGAAAACATGCTGTGGATGGCCCTTGTCCTTCTGGACTAACTTGCTCTGGCATGTAGTTTATCCCATTTGAAATACTGGAAAAAACATGCACTGGTGTTTTTAATACATTCTAGTGTTTGGGAACTTTTGCCCAAGTCAATATTCTGATAAAACCCCTAAAAAATAGAACAACAACAAAAAAAGAGATTAGAATCCTAGAGCCAGTAAAGATTGCTGCTGAATTACAGCCTTGATACATATAAGAATTAATACCGTAATTCACCAATTTAATAGATAAAAAGAGAAAAAATGAGGCTGGCCTGGTGGAGCAGTGGTTAAGTTCATACGCTCTGCTTCAGTAGCTTGGGGTTCGCAGGTTTGGATCCAAGGTGTGGAGCTACACACCGTCCATCAAGCCATGTTGTGGCAGCATCTCACATACAAAATAGAGGAAGATTGGCACAGATGTTAGCTCAGGGACAATCTTCATCAAGCAAAAAGAGGAAGATTGGCAACTGATGTTAGCTCAGGGCCAATCTTCCTCACCAAGGGAAAAAAAAAGAGAAAACACATATGATCATCTTTTTATAGGTGAAAAAATGTTTCATGTATTTCATCCTCATTCTTGATAAGAAACTCTCAATATGATACAATATATTAACACAAAATATACCTACCATAATAAAAATATAATTATTGTTCCATGTTTAAAAAAGCATACTGAGATTTTTCTAGAACATCTAGACATTATTCATTTACATTTAGGAATAATAGAAAGATGCTCACTATGACACTGTTCTTAATGAAGTCCAGCTAATGTAATAAAGTTAGAGAAAGAAATGAGGGCTATAAAAGTTACAACAGAGAAGACAAAAATAGGTATTTGTAGCTAATATGGTTTTATTCATTAAAACCCAATGAATGGAAATTTAGAATAATAGTGAGGTATGCAAGAAGACTTAAATGAATAGGTAGGCATGTCCTCTTCTTAGATATGGAAACTCAGTATCATTATGTTGTTTATTCTTCCCCAATAAATCTATGTCTTCAGCATTTTCTTCAATACCTATACTAAGAAGATTTTTCAGTGAACTACACAAATGGATTCTAATTTTCTTATGTTAAAATAAACTTGTATTAATTTTTAGGAAAATTCTGAAAAAAATTTAAAAAATTATTGCTTTTTGAATGTACTCACTCAAGGGGTGGGTACTCAGTCTTACAGGGTATTCAACATATTGCAATGATACAATAACTTAAAAGTTGGTACGAGCACTTGTATAAATAATGTATAGGTTCAATAAAACAGAATAAAATGTCCAGATGGGGGCTTAATATATTGTGAATTTGTTATGTGTTAAAGGTGGTATTGAAAAATCAGTGGAGAAAAGATGAATTATTCAATAAATGATGCTGGGACAACTGCATAGCCATCTGGAATAAAATAAAATTGGCTTCCATCCTAATTTTATATGGAGCAAATATTTTGTTGTAAAAAAATTAATCCATAAAAATACTAGGATAAAACATAGGAAAAATTAAAGAAAATAATATTGGAATAAGAAAGCATTTCTAAATCTCATATGAAACCCAGAAGTCATACAAGAAATGATCCATAACTTTGAGTAAAAACAAAATAACATTTGTGTGGCAGAAATAGCCATAAAAAATAAAATAAAATAGAAATTTAGAAAAAATACTGGTAACACATATCATAGGCAAAAAGCTAATTTCCTTAATATATACTTTCTATTCATTAATAAGGAAATGATAAACAATACAATAGAAATAAGAGCAAACTCTCTTATACACAGAGTTCACAGAAAGAAATTACAAGTGACTCCAACCTAGGAAAACATAACCAAGTACTTTCAAAAAGGAAGATAAATATAGATTAAAATCACCGTGAGTTAGGTGAAAATGCCATTAGATTGGCAAAGACGAAATAATTAGGTAATACAAAGTTGTGTTTTTGTGATATGTGTTAATAATAGTACTTTTTTGAGTGCTTACTTTGTCCTAAGAGTTTTACATGTATTTATTAACTAATTCCTCACAATAACCCTATAAAGCAAGTACAATTATTGTTCCTATTTTTATATGGCAAAATTAAGGTCTTGAAAGAAGTAACCTGCCTAGTCACAAAGAAAGGTGGCAGAAGTAGAAATTGAACCCAGAAGATCTGGCTAAAAGATATGCATGTATCTGTACTTGGCAGTTGTTTTCCTCCAAATGGTTTGTAATAAACATTACAAATACACAGTAGCTTTAACCCTGAAATTCCACTGTCAGGGTTTTATCCTACAGACTTACTCACACATTGTGAAATGACGAATGGACATGCATCCTCACTGCAGCCTTGTCTGTGACAGCGGTAGATTGGAAACAAAAGTTTGCCAGCTGGTTATATATACTATGGAACAGTCATGCAATGGAATCCTAGGCAGCTGAAAGCAAATGAGGAAGCTTTTCAATTTCCTCATCTGTGCATATACTACCATTTGTGTAAAAAAAAGTATATATCTATAATTTTTTTGGTGTGTGTGTCCTCATATTATGCAGGAATACCTCTGGCAGGACCCACGAGAATTGATCACTGTAGCTTCCTTGGGGAGGGGGGCTGGGGACAGGCGGGGAGGAAGACTCACTTTTCATTGCATATCCTTTGGTATGGTTTAAATTTTGTACCCTATGAATGTATTATCCATTCACAAATGAAATGCTTTGATTAACTTTCTCCATGGTTTCTGGAAATGGCTTCATTAATATTCTGAAACACTCTCTGTAGAGACAGGGAAGGCGTGTATCCTTGTTGGGAATAGCTGCCTCTAATGAGAGCAGATGTGATGGGAATGAGTTGTGTTTGTGGATGGTGTTGAAGCAGATGGAAGGTTGATGTCTATTGAACTTGGCTTCCTTTCTGCTTCCAGAAACATTTTCCACAACCTTATAAGGGATAGTCAGGTGCTGTTGAGGATTGTGCTCCCTGTTCTCAACTATCCCCACTGCCCATATGTTCCCACTGCTTGAGCTGTCTGTACACCTGGACCGTTATGCCTGGGCCTCCTGGAGACGCATTTTCCAAACACTGTCTCCTTGCTCAGTTTTGCACTGGGTTGTTCACTGGTTTGTTTTAAGAGCCAAGAATCTTTGCTATGTTTTTCTCCAATATCATAGCCAAGTGTGGAACCTTAGAATGCCTAGAGGTAACCTAAATGTGTTTCTTCTAAAGGGAAGGACATTAAGGTCAGAGTGGCAAAAGGATTTACTTTCTCAAACCTTCTTTCTTACGCAGTAATTTGGCTTCCTGTCTGTCTGGTCTGCTTCTCCCTGGATCCCTTTGCCCTGTCAGATGGAGATGAGGGACTTCCCATCATTCCAGATAGAAATTTAAAAAATGTTTTATAGTATAGATATACGATGGGTTGGATGAGAAATTAAAGATATAGCTATCGATGATGCAAATAAATGTCAATTTTCTCGTTCAGTCTCGGTTTGATTCTGGGCACTTTTCTGGTCCATGTGTGTGTTTGTTAGCTTCGAGCAATGAAGAGTAGCAGAGGTGTTCTGGGAAGCAGCCTCCCTTTGTCATCTTGCTATAAATGTCTCTACTGTGGTTATTTTCATATTTGTGACGCAGTGGGGACTGTGTTCTTGAGAAGATGACAGAGATTCTGGGCTATGAAAACATGGGATTGGACATTGGCTTGGTAAGTAACTTGCAAAGGTGTTTGTTTTTAGGTAAATTAGGATACATTCCCAGTAGCATGCTTCTTCTTGGTACTTAGGGCAACAAACTCAGTCATTGCATTTAAAAATTCACAGATTACTTATAAATCAATTAAAAAATTAAAAATTGTCAACTAATTATTTTTAAGTTAATTTTAGATGGTTGATCATGATTAATAGGTGAATTTTAAAAATTAATGAGAAAATGACTGCTTCTTATTATTGTAACTGTGTTATGTAACTGGCGTAATTAATGATGAAAGTGATATCTATAACATTGAAGTATGTGGGCAAAATGTTATCATTGGTCCTGGCAATCAAGTACTTACTCGAGAAATCATCATTGAGGCCTGTTATGTACAAGGCCTTGCAGGAGCTGCTAAATGTTTCTTTGCTACTGCACTGACAATCATTTTATAGCATATATTTTATAACATAGCAAAGTTAATTTCAGATGAATTAAAGGGTGAAATTTTAAAAGGTCAGTGAAGGGGCCAGCCCAGTGGTGTAGTGGTTAAGTTTGTGTGCTCTACTTTGGCGGCCCCGGATTCACTGGTTCAGATTCTGGGTGAGAACCTGCACACCACTCATCAAACCATGCTGTGATGGTGTCCCACATACAAAAGAGAGGAAGATTGGCACAGATGTTAGCTCAGGGCCAATCTTCCTCATTAAAAAAAAAGTCAATGAAGAAGAAAATACTGCTGAAAACAATATCTCCAAATCATGAAAATAAATACTCAACAGTTTTAACCAATTAAACTCCTTTACTTCAAAATAATCACCTTCAGAATAAACTGGAGAAAATAGTAGAAACAAACAACTAGGAAATATTTCATCAGACCTTTATATAATAACAATTCTACTGCTATTATTAATAATACTACAACATCTGCTATTTCTAAATCCAGAGTAGTAAAAAAAAAAAGTTTCCTTGTAGTGACTACATTTTTAGAATCTCTGGAAGGAAAAAAATTGGAGTAATCACTTAAAAATGAAATTTTCATGCATTCTTTTCATGAAACTCTTACATGGATTCAAGATAAAGACCAAAATCCTCATTTTGGCTTATGAGGCCCTAAGTATCCACACCCACCCTCCACCTTAAAAACAAACAAACAAATTCTGTTTAGCCTCATCTCTCATCACTGTTACCTAGCACCTCCTCTCCAATAGCAACAAGGAATCCAAATGTCCTTGTTTGCTCTTATCTCCTTCTCTGCCTCTGTTTTTGTGTCCAAGAGGATGGGAGAGGTTGTGTTAGGGACCTGTAGTGATCCTCTGGACTCAGATCTTTCTGATCTCTCTTCTTGCCTTGTTGCGAGTCCCTGAATGCCTCAACATACTGTTTGATTTCCTTATTCTGCCCGAATCTCATTTAATGTTCCTTTCATTAACCTTTCTTCATTTTCCAGGGGAGGTTGCCACAGTTCTTGAAAGTATCTTGACTGATACAGCACTCAAAACTCAGAATTAAGACATTAACATTTTTCAGATTTTCTTAAATTTGTTTTAAAAATCAACTTTATTGAGGTATGATTTATATAAAATAAAATGCTCCCACTTTGATCATATAGTTTGATGAGTTTTGGCAATTGTATATACTCCTGTAACCAGCAACACAAGCAAAAAATGTGCAAGTCTATTACCCCCCGAAAGTTCCCTGTGCCCTTTCTTGGTCAAATCCCCACCCCAGGTCCCCAGGCAATCCATAATCTGCTTTGTAACCATAGATTAGATTTGTGTTCTAGAGTTTCAGCTAGATGGAATCATATAGTATTATGTACTCATTTGTATGTGACTTCTTTTGCTCATCATAATGTTTTCAAGATTCATCCATGTTGTTGCATTTACCAGTAAACCATTTTTTTTATTGCCAAGTAGTGTTTAGTTATATGAATATATTACAATTTGTTTATCCATTCTCCTGTTGATGAGTATTTGAGTTGTTCCCAGGTTTTGACTGTTATAAATAAAGCTACCATGAACATTCATCTACAAATTTTTGTGTGGACATATGTTTTTATTTTTCTTTTAGGTAAACACCTAAGAGGAGAATTTCTGGGTTTCAGGTTAAGTGTTTGCTATATATTTCCCCAAAATGGTAATCCCAGTTTACATCTCCACCAGCAATGTATCAGAGTTCCAGTTGCTCCATATCGTCACCTAGTATTTGTTATTTTCAGTCTTTTAAATTTTAGCTTTACTAATGGATTGTGGTATTTCATTGTGGTTTTAATTTGTATTTCCCTGATGACTAATGATGTTGAGCATCTTATTATGTACTTTTTCCCATTAAAAAATGGGCTTATTTGTCTTATTATTGAAAATACACATTCTGCGTATAAATTCTTTGTCAGATATATGCATTGCAAATATTTTCTCCCAATTTCCCTTGTCTTTTTATTTCCTTAGTAACATTTTACACAGAGCAGATAGTTTAAAATTTGATAAGGTCCAATTGAACAACGTCTTTTTCTTTTATGGTTTGTGATTTTTGTGTCTTATCTACGAAATTTTTGCCTATGCCAGGGTCATGAAGTTTTTCTCTTGTAAAGTTCTTTTCATTTTCAAGGTAAAAACCTCTAAAGGTAAATTTAAAATCACTCCTTTACCCTTTCCTACTTGTATTCTCCTCTCTTCATTCCAATGCTCATCACTATCAAGAACTTCATGTGTATATCTTTATCCATATTGTATAATTCTGCCATGAGAGTTATTGTGCATAGCAATATTTAGCATTATTTTGTGAATTTATAAAAATTATGTGAATAGTTTCATCTGTATGTGTGTATCACTTAGGTTTTCTGTATAAAAAACCACGCCAAAATGCAGTAGCTTAAACCCAAAGCCACTTAGTGATCTCACATTTCTGTGGCCCCATGATTTGGGCTGGGCTCAGCTGAGCAGTTTTTCTGCTGGCCGCAGTTTGGTTTACTCATGCATCTGTGGACAGTTCCCAAGTTAGCTGGGGGTTGGTTGATCTAGAAGAACTCAGTGGGTAATGTTTGTCTTTGCTCCACGTTGTTTCTTATCTTCCAGCAGGCTAGCCAGGGCTTGTTCCCATGGTGGTGAAAGGGTTCCAAAACTTGCGAGAGGGTCAGCTCTAATGTTCCAGTGCTTTACAAGTCTCTGCCTTGGTTACATTTTCTACTGGCAAATTAAGCAAAGTAATTAACAAAGATAAGTCTAAAGTCTAGAGTCTAGAGAGGAAGGGCTCTCAAAGTTACAGAGCACAGGTGCAAGAATACAGGGAATGGAAGAATTTATGAACACTTGTCCAACCTACCAAATTTTTTAAATCATTTTTTGTCTCAATTTTATCTTTTAAGTTTTATCTGTATTGATATACATAGCTATAGTTTATTTACTTTAACTGCTCCATAGTATGGTGTGACAACGTCACAATTTACTAACTCATTTCCCTTTTGATGGACATGTGGCTTGTTTCTTTTTCTTTTCTTTTTTTTTTTTTGCTATTACCCCTAATGTTCCAGTGAACTTCATTGTACATATCACCTTCTGCATATATGCAAGAATTTTTCTAGAAGTAAAATGGTTAGGTTTTTTAAGTATGTGTATTTTTAGGAGATATTACCAAATTGCTCTCCAATTTGTTGTGTGGTGTGAGCTGATGTCTGTCCTCCCCATTAATACATTATTTAAAAATTATATTAATTTGATACTCATGTTGCTATGTTATGGTCAATATTTGCTACCACATCTTTTCCCTTTATTTCATTTTCAATCTTAAACTGTCATTATGTTTTAGATACATTTTTCTGAAAAAATGTATATAGCTGAATTTAAAAAATGTACACAGTCTTCAACTTTTAATAAGAGTTTATCCTGTTTGTAATGGTTGTAATTAATGATATAGTTGAACTAATCTCTTTTATCTTTGTCTAAAATTATTGTTTCTTCCTCATTCTTGATTGTTATTTTACTGAATGTGATATCTAGGTTGACATTATTTTCTCCCAGCAATTTGAACACATTGTTTTATTTTATTTTGGTATCTTTTAACTTATCAGAAATGTCAAACTTATTTTTCTATTTTTATCTGTAATTTCTCTAAGTTTTGAGTAGAAGGGACGAACTTCAATACCTGCTCAGTTAGCCTTTCAAACCAAAAGCTTGATTTTATTTACTCTTAATCAAAGACAGAGATATTCTTTCTATCTGTTATCTACCTATGTATAGTCAGAGACAGAAAGAAACAAAGAGAGAGAGAGAGAGACAGAGACAGGGAGAATGCTTCGCTTAATTTTAGAAGAATAAATAAAATCAAGATTTAAACAACTCTTGTTCTTCTTTGCTGTGAATAATTTATATTTTACTTGTTGGTGAAAAGTTTTTAAATAAAAAGTGGAAGTATTGTTTGACTATAAACTATAGTTTTTGCAAGCACAATGCTTATGTTGCACGGCTAGACTCTACAGAAATGGGTCAAGTGGTGGCAGATAGTTGGCTGTGTATTCATAAGTCTTTTCTTTTTCCTCGTAACACACGTCTAAGCTCTCTGTCAAACCCCACTGCATGTAAGTGGGACCATGTACTTGATTCTTGCCAACAGAATGTGTGGGGAAATGATGTTTGCCACTCGCAGGACTTCGCCACTTACAGGACTGTCCATCATCGTGTGTGATTCTCCACCTTCTCTCTCTCTGCTTCATTAGCTGACCAGATGTAGAAGATCCAGCAGATGACTCTGAGGCCCTGGGGGGAATGCAGAGCCCCCACATGGAAGGAGCCTGGGTTCTGATGCCACTTATCCTGCTCAATACAAGTGGCCCATTTTTGAAGACTGCAGAGTTATCTACATAGCAAAATCTTTGCAAAATTTTAATGCAATTCATATATATATATACATAAAAATAACTTAAGGCCATAGTTATGTGTATAAGATAACAAGGGTGTAAGATTTATTTCTAATTTCTAAGGAGCTCATGAAGGCTGAAAATCTCCCCTTTTGTTTAAAAATTAATTAGGGTGAATTAAAATAGTTAGATATACTTTTAATATTCATTAAATTCTAGAGAGCTTATAAGGCTATAAATTAGGTATGCAGTATCAATCAAGGAATGTAGGCATGAGAAACTTCACCCCCCTACCCGAATTTCTGTCTACTTTTATCTCTTTCTCACCCATGATATTTCACTACCAGAATCTCATTTATTTGAATGAATAATTATCTCTTTGAAGAAAGTAAGGATGTTTAATCGGTACCTGAGGGAGAAGTCCTGCATGGCAGATTCATAACAAAACATATCCACTACAAACAAGGGGACTGTTAAACCATTGATATCTTGGTGTAAATAAATTTATTAGATTTTGTCTAGTACTTAGTTAAGCAAAGATGAATGGTATTGAGTATTATAATGTGGCCATATGCTATGTATTTATACAAAAATTATCCCATTTAATGGAAAATAAGGACAGTGGAGTCTGGGAGCAAAGGTGGTGATGAAAGAGATTTTCTGTAAAGAGTGAAAACAAGGAAGGACCAAGGGCTGCCTGAGACTACCTTTTCTATACCAACTTTGCCAAGATGTAGAACTCGTGTGACTGTTGGTTGGTGAGTTTGCTATTCAATTTTTTCTCATCCCTACAAAACTTGGTTGTATTTAAAAGTTTTCTATTACTTCCCAGTAGCCACCCATCAGAGAATTTAAAAATGACCAACTGTAGGTAGAGTTCTCTTGGAATTCTGGATGATTTATTTTGTGGTAGAAATAGATGAGAAGTACCAGTACCACGTGTCAAGAAAGGAGGGAAAAATCATGAATCGAAAGTTACACACTGTTAAATTAACTTTCAGCCTTGAACAAATGGAGTTTCAGGAGAGAAGAAAGAAGAGAAGCACAGGTGAAACACAAGTGCACAGAAATTAGTTTCTTGGGGAATGAGAGAATAAAATATGTGTTTGTATTTCAGTGTGGCACAACTCTGACAAGTCAGAGAACTTCCCCCGGCTTTTTTTATAGAGCAGGAAGAACTTGCTGTAAATAATCTTTACAGTGCTCACGCTGAAAGCTAATATTAGATGTATTTAGCTAGATGTTTCCTGATTGTATTCCCTATTGTGTTCACTTCCGTCTGAGGACTCTCTGACATGGGGCTAGCTCATTTACTGAAGGGTCTACATGGCTTGTGATAGCATTCCTAGGGTTGAATTATTTTGGCATTTGTTTCTTTAAAGTGAGAATGGATGATATTCACATGCCTGTAATCTTCTAAAGTCTTGTATCTCCCAAAGTTCCTGCCAAATAAAACTGCATTTTGATTAAAGAAATTATTGCTTTGTTTGTTTCTGTTATTAAAATACTTGAGAATGATTCTATTCTCTGCCAGATTCCCTTAGGCTATAGGACATTTATTAACCAACCAGGCCCTCTGTATAGAATATTTTTTTGTACCAAAGTAGAATAAAGCCTCATCAATTCAGACGTTTTAAAATGAAAAATTTGTGGGGCTGGCCCCATGGCATAGTGGTGAAGTTTGGTGTTCTCTTCTTTGGCGGCCCAGCTTCTTGGGTTCGGATCCCGGGAGTGGACCTACACCACTTGTCAGCCATGCTATGGAGGCATCTTACATATAAAATGGAGGAAGATTGGCATAGATGTTAGCTCAGTGCTGATCTTCCTCAAACAAAAAAGAAAAAGGACGAAGATTGGTAACAGATGTTAGCTCATGGCTAATCTTCCTCAACAACAGCAAAAATAAATAAAATAAAATAAACTGAAAAATTTGTGATTATTTGGAAGGGGAGGACATTTCCTTTTGTATCATGAAAAAGGAATAATGTAAACAATATTGTTGGGATATATTTAACCTGGATAAAGAAACCAAACCCTTAATTACTCTTATCTATTAAGTGTGCCTAGTGGGATTTCAAGCATCTTCTCAACACCTCTGAGGTAGTATTGATGCTTATTGCTCTTTTATCAGAGGGGAAACTCTTTCAGAGAAGACTTTTTGAGAAGCATGAGGTTTAAGTGCTTCTAAATCTTGCAACAGGAATGAAATGGTAACTGTTGATGTTCCATTTAGAACATCCCCAGAGTTGTACTGAAGCCAAGTGTATGCCTACATGGGTGTAGTACACAAATAATACCTGGGGAATACAAGCAATCTTTAGCAACAAGGCTGGGATGACATGCTGAGATAACACAATAGTGGCTTGCTTTCTTGGCTACTTAGGGAGTGCGTTAAGGAACTGAGTAATTGCTAGGATTGTAAGGGACCAATAATTTCCTTATTGCTGTATGTAAAGTTGGTAAGAGGAATTAGTTTTCCTATAAGATAGATAATATCTAAGAAATTTCATAGGTCACAGTGAGTAAAATTATGCCTGTCAAATTTGTGTTCTTTAGTTACTACTGTATAGTTATACAGGTAAATGTGGTATAAGGCCTGAAATTAATATTATGTGTTACCTTGACAGTTGGTGAAATTGGAAGGGACTTGAACGGCCTAATCACAAAGTCCCTTCCCTACTTTGCTTCCCCAGATAAGATATCGTAGCCAAACAACCCTCCATATCAAAGGGACCAAATGCACTTCCTGCTTATCTCTGAGTAGTGGGTTTCATTTCCCTGTCAGCCCACAAATTTTTTAAACTAGCCAATCACATCCTTTTGTGGGAACCAGGGGGACACCTCACCCTCTTGATACTACAACCCCCCCCACCATGGCCCCTGTTGTTCACTTTGTACTGACTCCAAGTACAACTGGCATGTGGCCCAGCATGGTGTCCTGCTCCCCTGGGCCATGGGTATAGATGACTGATAACTGCTATTCATCTCATCTGCCCAGGGTTGGGTGTCGTGCGGCCATCTGAACAACCCTAGGGCAGGAATCCTTCCCTCACCAATAGTGTAAGGAAGAGGTGATAAAAACAGTAAAACACCAATGTGGAAAATGAAAAAGATCCCAGTAATCTCAAGATTATTTAAAATGATGTCATTTATTTTGAGAGAAGAAAACAGACTATACAAAAAATGTAGTAAAAAGAATGTAGACATGGAAAGGTTAAACAGTAAAATCCAAGAATTGCTTCAATTGGTAGAATTGTTTGGACACAACCTGTATTCTAACTATGGTGTTTCAGCTAGTTGGGGGATTAAGTTTGAACTCAGAACCCAATCTAGAAGTTAGTATTTCTGCCACTGTAAATTAAATATAATCTATTTTATCATGACAGTGTGGAATAAAAGACAAAGACCAGAGTCGGGGGATCTCATGGAGTGCTCCACACACTAAGTCGATATGGACTATTCTTGGGGACAATAAGTAGGAAGAAACGTGTTTTAAGGGAACATTTCTGGGGAATCAATTTCCTTAAATGTATAACATATGAATCCTAGATATTTAAGACTAACATTGAGCAATTATGGATTTAGAATTTAATAATTTTAATAAATAATACTAATAAAGAATTTGCATAAGAAAGCCCTGTCTCAACTTAGAATATTTTGGTGGACACACGGAAAACGAATAAGAGAGAGTAGACAGTGCATAAAAAGGAAAATCCGGAAACCTACAATAGACCCTATTCTCTTAGCTTTGATTGGTTTATTTAAAACAAATTGTTTGTCAGAAAATTAATGTCTCAATCCTACCATAGCATTCATAATTTTTATACACAATTGCTTATTCGGTAATTTAACATCCATTTTGCTCTTGTTTCATGGGAGTCATTTAATTGTTCTCAACGCCTCTTTTGTTGACTTCATATGGTGTTGGTAGGTATTGTTACGGGTCTATTCTAACTACCTTTTGAAGCCAAGATTCTTGTGCTGAGTGGACAAGTCAGGGCAATGGTGCATCCCTTATAGAATGTTGCCTCAGAAGATTTATTTTTCTAAATTTGCATCACATATTTTGAAAAATCAAATATAAGGTAATAATAATAATAAATAAGGTTGGAATTAATAAGAATCAATAAATGGATCTACCAGGCACATAATATAATCCACAGATGCTTAGTTTTCCTTATTCATTTGTGTGGCACCTCCTTCTGTGAATATTTTCATGAATTCTCTAAAATAACTATTTTCATGGCATAATCCTAGATAGCATAGCCCCTTTATCAATACCTGGGAAAAGCCTAAAATCTAAATCAATCTTAAGACATTCAGTCGACGAAAGAAACTTTAGACCATATATCCAACGTTAAATTTGTGGATTGCATTCAGACTCTCAATATTCAGCAGAATTCAAAACCCATTTACTTCACCCACTTGAAAAACCTGGAAGTACCCAGCACGTTATTGCTATTTCATGAATTAGGACTACTTCAGACATTTATCCATTAACTTTTGATCTCTTCTGGGGGTTTTACCTATAAACTATTTCTGATGTCAGCTTCTGTGGATTTATAGAACATGCAGTCATCTGTCTGATTACCTAAGTTAAAAAAAAACTGTATCATTTAACTTTTATTGATTCTGTTGAAAAGGATGGATGGGAACTTGCACCATTTCCCTGGAGGTACCCCTCCTTCCTTTCCCTGTGCTGTTCAGAAGGTAAATTGAGTCTTGTTTGGTTTTCTCTTCTTCCTTGTTAGATCTCTAAAGCTCTTCCTGCTCTTTGTCCTTGAAGCTGACAAATCTCCATGGTGGATTCTTTTTGTGATCACATTATATTTGCTTTACATGGAAATTTGCATCTGGGGTTGGAGTAAAACACTGGGAACTCTGAATGTGCTTGCTGTAGGAAAAGATCTGAAGTTAGTGGAAGTGTGTCAGAAGACCGGGTGAATGCCAATTAAAATGTGCTACAGAGTTGCACATTTCAGAAAATGATTTTCAAACTTGCAGATATCTATTTACAAATGACATCGAGCAGCTATCAAGATTAATTCTTAATCTCTTGCATTTCAAAGCTTTTTCATAGTGACTGAGCCTTGTTCCTATTCCTTTGCATAAAGGATCGCACCAAGAGCATGTTGACACAGAATGGTAGCTAAGCTCACGCAGGACAGACATGTGTCTCACCTGTGTGGTTTAGTACCCTGCACACAACTGTACCTGGTGGGCAGAGTCAGGGCTCTTTGAAGAGATGTGAGGACAACAAAACCTGTTTACTACCTACACATATCTGGGACTTGGGCAAGCTAGAGTAGTTAAATAGCAATACAGTAAAAAAAAAAAAAAAAAAAAGTTCTCATTTAACCATCAGTTAGTAAGATTTTTCCTTTTGGTATTTTATTTTTTAAAATTCATATTTACTTTTGGTACCGAATGTCACTTCAAAGAACACTGCTGGGTAAAATCTCCTGGGTTCATCTTGGTTTGCTGTCTCTAATCTAGGGAGGGAAGCGGCAGACTTACATTCCATTTTCCTTTAACAGCATCTTCTGCATGTCACCTGTGAGCATCCTGTAACTTGTGTACCTCACTTGCTGCCTGTGGCTCCTCTAGAGTCTGTTCAGTCAGAGAGAATGACTGGAGCTCCCTACAGAATGGGGAGCTATTATTCATTGCATATCCTGAGTTTATGAGAAGCTCCTCTGGTTACTACGAGGAACTATTGACTGGACTTTAGAAGGATTTAGACGAAAGGAATAAATACATGCAAAATGTCGACCCAGCTACCCCTATGGGATTACTATTGGTTGGACTGTATCACAAGCAGCATGAAATCCTCAGGTGCTGGGGAAATGGTTGGATACAGGATTGTTTGTAACGGCCCTATGCCTCTGCATGTGACAACTCTCTTCCTCCTTGTACCTGTTTGTAGGAAGCAGACAGTGCGCTTGGTTATAGCAGGCACATATCAGGGCAAAGGGCAGGGTGAATAGCAGAGTGGATCTTTTGGAGAGAAAAGGCCAAGGGGTGTGTGTGCGTGTATGTGTTTGCACTACACAGCCCTCTCTGCACGTCCTTCCCTCACAGACTCAGGGTGTTCTCATGTTCTGCTCCTGTGGCAGGTTTCTTAGAGTCATCTTGGATTTCTGCGACTTCTGCCCCTACCCTACTGTTCCTTGTTGGAAGTTATGTCTTCTGCTTCATCTCCTGTACCAATCACTTTCTTCCAGTGTATTATAATTAATTCTGAACAGTTCTCATCTTCTGCATTGGACTAGGAGATTTGAGGGCAATGACTGTGTTTTATGTGTCTCTGTAGTCCCCCACAACACGAAGCACAGTGCCATGATAAAATCAGGCTCCTGATGGACCATATTGTATGCCAGAAAGAAACAACAATAACTATCGTAAGATAAAATCATATAGGTAAAATTGTGTGATATAAATGCAATAAATTAGAACTTGACAAAAATCAGAGAAGCAAAAAGTCCCACCACATAGAAATTTAGACATTTATCTTCAACAACTCACAAACATGAAATAGCAGAGTATATTGACAATGAAAACACTACATAACAGCACAGAAGGTTTGCAGTGAAAGCTGTGTTGAGAAGCCAGAGCTGATGTGTTGAATTAGAACATGCAGATTACAACCTGAGGATTGAGAAGGCACAAGCCATCCACACGGTGGGTGGCAGGTAGCTCTCTCCCCATCTGAGTTCCCATTTTGAGGAAGTGAAATCCATAGGGTCGTTTTGATTTAAGGTGCAGTTTCAATACACCCACGCAAAGGAAACAGTCACAAGATTTATTACTACTTACAGATCCCGGAAGCGAGGGGGCGTAATTGAGCCAGGGGAAACGGCAGCCATCTGTCCTACGTCACAAGCGAGCAGGTGATAGAGAGCAGGGTAGCAAGGACCTGTTATTTACAAGATGGTTGCGGCAGAGGTCAGTAACTTTTCACGGCTTGACTCTAAAAGATTATTTTAAAAGGTGCCCTGGAAAAAGTAAAGCAGGAACTTACGGCGGGCATCCTAAACTCAAGTCCTTGTCCAAATGCCCAGACTCTGGGTGTGAGCAGGGTCACCATACTGTAAAATGCTTAGGCAGCAACTCAGAAAAGCAAACATTGTTTTCCTCAAAATTTGTTTTTCTCTTCACAAAAGCAAAAGTCAGAGGATAAATCATTATGTACTTATATTCATGAATAAGAAAGTGTGATCATAAGTGAATTGAACATGTAACTAAGAGTTCAAAAAAGACCAAAAGGAAAACAGAAATAAGGAATTAATTAAAGTAGAAATCAATAAATTTAAAAAATCTAAAAAATGGTAAAGCTGTATGTGTATCCAAGAGCTGGGTCTTGAAAAATAAATACTATAGGAAAGAAATATCAGTTCATTAGGCAAGAAAAAAGGGAGAAAGCATAAATACACTAAATAAGAAATCAGAGAAAATAACCTCCTTTGCAGGGGAAATTAAATGAATCATAGGAGGCTGGTTTTCTAAACTCCATGGAAATACGTTTGAAATGGATAATTTTCCAGGAAAATAAAATTTATCAAAACTGATTCCAGAAAAGGGAGAAAAATTTGAAGGACTAATTAATATAGAAGAAATAAAGTTATCAAAGAGTTAATCCTCTGAAAGGGACTCTATCTGGACAGCTTCATTAGGGATAAACTCCACAATATTTAACTCGCTCCAGAACCGAGATGAAGGAAGAAGCTTCTAAATCATCCTATGAAGCGGTACACATAACGTTGTCCCTAAGACAATGAGTAGCACGGAAGACAATATGCAACACAATATTGGAATAAAAATTTTAAATAAATTACTAACAAAGATAATCTATTACCTTGTTATTTAAACAGTCAATTAAAAAGATCATTCCAAGAATGCGAGGATGGTTCTAAGTAGAAGATATACCAGTACACTTCATCTTAGTAATAGATCTAGGGTGAATCTTACGATCATCTACAAATGTTTTGAAAAAGCAATGGAAAAATTAAATGTAAACTAGTCACAAAAGACCACATATTATATGATTCTTTTTATGTGAAATATCCAGAATAGGCAAACCTATAGAAACAAAAGTAGATTAGTGGTTGCCTAGGGCTAGGGACTGGGGGTGGGATGGAAATGACTATTCATGGTTCTGGGGTTTCTTCTTATCAGATTCTAAACTAGATTCTAAAATTAGATTGTGATGGTTGCACAACTCTTTGAATATACTAAAAGCCATTGAATTGAATGGCATGTGAATTATATCTCAACAAAACTGTTAGAAAAGTCAATGTGCACTCTTGATTTAAAACTTTAAAGTATTCTTAACTTGATAAAAAAATATATCTGGCTCAACCCCAAAGCTACCATCAGTCTTGATGGGGAAAGCAATAGAGTTTCCCCATAAACATGGGACGAGGTAAGGATTTCCACTATTGGCACTATCATTTAACACTTTTTAAAGACAACAGCCAATGCAGCTAGACAAAAGATAGACAGTAGAGGCATAAAATTTGAATAGGAGAAGATGAAATTATCATTATTTTCAGCTGTTATTATAGTGCAAGTAGAAAGTACAAAAAAAACAAAATAAAAAATGTTAAAACAACAATAAAACAGTAAAATGAGTGGATGTGAAATTAATGTACATTATCAATAGCTTTTATATTTGCAAATTACAACCGCTTAGAATACTTAGTTGAGGAAAGGTCACTCTTTATGTCTATAGTAGTCACCAGCTCTGTGACCTAAGATAACTTATTTAACTAAGCTCTTTGTGCTTCATTTCTTCAGCTCTAAAATGCAGAAAAGCAATCTCTAGCTCTAAGAGTTTTTCTAAGGACTAAATGTAGTAACCATTCAATAAACACTGGTGCTCTGCCTTGCCCTTCCTCTGAGAGTGGGATATACTGCAGTATCTCTGTGCATTGGTTCACATGTGGTGGTGGTTGGGGGAGCGCAAACTGAAAACTGAATTACCTGGGGATGGCCATTTCTTCCCTAGAGTCAATGATGACCATGTACCATATCTTGGGATAGGAAATGAACTTCATCTTTAATGCCAACTTTAATCTGTTACCAGTGCAAGCCAGGGTTGTTATGTTGAGAATAATTGTGATGCTACCTGTGGACTAGGTGAGAAAAAAATCTGTGATCAATTATGAGTGACTTTCTTAGAAGAGGGCATGGCTGCAGCGGTACCATGTATTTACGGGGCCAGACTGCACCAGAATGTGTATCGCAGATTTCTCCTCTCTTCCATTTTCATCACCACAATTTTAGCTGCATTCTTATATTATTAGGACCCAAAATTGCAAATACTATGCCATAAATGCATGCTGAGTACTTATTTATTGTCTATGAATAGCAGATACTTGATTTTATTAAAATGGCAGTCAAGAGGTAGTAGGTATGAAAACCAACATTTGAAAGGCAAAACCGAGGCTAATGCTTGTGGTACAGAATAATAAATCTCTCCAGGCCTTTTTTCTTTCTCTCTTTCTCTTTTATCATCTTTACAATTGTACTATTATTCTATCAGACTTTGGAAATAGTGTTTTTTAGCATTTGAATTTAACTTTGTATTAAAGTCATGAAATCAATAAAATAATATTATTAGTAAACATAGTATAATATTTTCTAAAAAACCAAAATACACCAGAACCTTTACCTTAAAATAAATATCATCCCTTGAATTAGTCATATGAGAGTGCTCATTACTCATTGCATTGATATTGTTAATGTTCGAGTCATTTCCCAGTCTCTTCTCTTGAAATGACCACCATAGCCTGTGGCATTTTCTTATGAATATACTCAATATGACAAATGTTTGTCCAATTTATGTGAAAATAGCTAGAAGTAATTTAGAGACAACTTTTAGGGGAAAAAATGTATGTTCAAGTTGAATTATATTGCTTGCATTAAAACAAGGAAAAACGTTAAGTATGGCTGTAAAGTAATAAGACTGGCTTTTTGATATGTGTCATATTTACTGTTTTCTAAGATCATTTGCATACAAAAGAAAAAGTGTCCAAAATGTTTTGAGTGAGTGCAAACTTGTCAGAGATGTTCCCCTTGCCACAATAGGCACAGGACGAGACATTTTAGTCGGTTATCTTGCTTTCAACACCTGAGTCAGCTTCAGACCAGCAGAAATAGATTTACGAAAGTTTGTCATGATACCTGTGTCATGCTACCAGAGAGTTTCTGGATATACTGAACGCATTGTGGTATAATGGACTGAAGTCTAACAGGTGTGGGTTTCAATCTTGACATGACTTCTTTGTAATATTCAAGGAAATCTCAGGCAACTTTGATGTTAGCATCTATGAAACGGGAATTATAAAATATAATGAGTTGTTAGGATAAATGAGGCAATATGCAAAGTACCAAGTGTCAGTTCCTGGCTTCTTTAAGTCAGGTTTGGAATAAGATGGGATACAATAAAATAATAATGATGACATCTTCTAGTTGTTTTTTATTCTATCATGGAATCGAATAGAATGGACTGTAGGAGAATAAGACCATAAACTGGACCTTTGTGAATAGACAACCAGCAGTTGGTGAACATTTTCTATGCCATGGGCAATTTTGTTTCTGGATGTCTTTTCTAATTCAGTCTAAGACATGAGTTAATCTGTGATAGAAGACCCGTCAGCCTGAAGAGAGAATCTAGGAGGGCTTCTCACACCTAAAGCTCTACTCAGGGAAGAAGACATCTTCAGAGACCCCAGGGACAGAACGCTCGCGGGGTCAGCATTAGAACTTAACTCTCGGCCTCACAATTAAGTTTGTAACAATTAGTCCTGACCAAAGACTTAAACCCTGAGTACTGGTGATCTAATTAAAGACAATCATTCTCAGAAAATTGTTCCTGAAGTGGCTTAAGATAAGTACATATCGTGAAGAATTATAGAAGTGTTTACCTGACTTGACTCCTATAGGGACAGAAGGGACTTCATTTCTTATTAGGCTTTTGTTCTGTTCTAGACGTGATTTTGTGAATAGGAAGCGATGGACGCCTCTCTCGGGGCCTTGTTTTTCTCATTTTCCTTTGAACTTGTAAAAACTTTATTATGGTTTGATATTTGGAAAGCACTTATGTTGTGTACTAAGAGTGTCTTTCAGAAACTTTATTTTACACTTAAACATCTCAAATTTTTTTTCCCCTTAAAACCACAAGTATATTCTTATTCTTCCAGTGAATTGGTCCTTTGGTTAGATCTAAACAGAAAAACACAGACTCCTTTTGGAAGATCCTGGTTTATGCTGGTGAATTTGTTGGCAGTTTTAAGAAGTTGGATTGTCCACGTGGTGTGAATTTCTGAGGCTCCAGTTTTTGGTGGTGGAGTCAATTTTCTTCCTAGAAGCTGCTTTATGGAGCTGGCTGTAGTGCATGCCAATGACCTATGGAAGAAAAAATAACGCTCTATTATCATCAGGAGTAAATAACTGGACAGAAAACTTCCTAGTAAGGACTCTTAACAAAAAGCTATACTAAAAGCCTGGGTACCCATTTGAATACAGCTTAGGAGGTCTTTGAATCTGAGATGGAAATTATAATCAAAAGTTTTCCTAAAAAATCAGAGCTAAACCATTGGAATTAGTCAAAGATTATCCATTAAGATATTACATTTCTTCAGCTAGTGCCCTTTCTCTTTCTCATTTATTATGTATTATTTTACAGAACGCAAATCAACCAATATGTTTTCAGTTAAAAAGAAATGCTATTTGAAAGATAAATCAGTAGTAAAATCTGAATCGAAATGTTATGTCATTTCATATATCCACGTCTTAGGTTAACCATAATAAAGGCCGATATGTTTCTAAAACTGTTAACAGTACTCTCTTGAGGGCAGCAACTGTATTTCTATGCTTATGCTTTAGTGCGGTTTCTCAAGCTGTTGTCCACGGGCCGTCTTCCACAGAAGCCCCAAGATGCTCATGAACAGAGTGGATTCTTTAGTTCTTCCTTTGGACCTACGGAGTTAGAACGTCTAGGGGGCATATCGTTAATCACTTTTAAGTCTGGAAATAGCACTCATTGGATTAGAAGAAGCAGTTCTTATCTTCAAGACAGTGAAGTTGAACATAAACATGACACAACTGAAGAATCTTTCGCTCATTAATGTGTTACTTTTTTCAATAACCACATATTGAATGCCCAGACAATAACAATAAAGAGATGAGTATGAAAGTAATACTACCACTTAAGGGTGGACAATTAATTTGAGGGAAGACAGACGAACAAACACATAATTATAATACAGTGTGATAATCCTGAACCAGAGGTACACACACCATTATGCTTGGTGGGTTTGGGAAAGGCTTCACCACTGGAAGATCAAGGCAGGGTTTGCTCACCAGAGGCTGTGGAAAAGTTGTACTGAGAAGAGGATTAGCATATGGAAGAGATTTATGTTTATTAGGCAAATTTAGGTTCATTGAGATAGTACAAAGCCAGTTCCGGGGAAGGGGAGAGAATCAATAAGAAATGGTTACCTTTTGGAGGAAGATTTCCAGGCTGCTCTAAGTTAAAAAAAAATTTAATTCAAACTATGATAATTATCTTTTAAAACCATGATTGTAGGGAGTAAAATACACTGTCTCTCTTTTTAACTGAGATAGAATTGATGTACATTATATTATATTAGTTTCAGGCATACAATACAGTGATTCAATATTTGTGTATATTGTGAAATGATCACCGCAATAAGTCTAGTTAACATCCATCATCACACATAGTTACAAATTTTTTTTCTTGTGATGAGAACTTTTAAGGTCTACTCTATTAGCAACTTTCAAATATATAAACAGTGTTGTTAACTACAGTCACCACGCTGTACATTACACTCACAGGACTTGTTTATTACTGGAAGTTTGTTCTTTTTGTCTTCCTTCATCCATTTCCCCCGCCCCTCACCCCCCAACTCTGGCAACCACCAATCTGTTTTCTGTATCTATGAGTTTGTTTTCTTTCCTTAAGATTCTACATATAAGTGAGAAAGCTCCTCCAAAATTCTTAAGGAGAGTTATACCATGATGAAAATATTATTTAGAGATTTTTCTAGGGATTATGGACAAAACAGTCTAACTTAGAAATAAGAGACTTACAGATAAACCAAGAAGCATTTTTACAGCAGGCATATAGAGATGAGGACCTGATTTAAGTGAGGAGCTGTGCAAATGAAAACAAGAGGTTAAACAGAAGTGGCATTTTGAATCAGGAAATAGCATTCGATGAATCTACTCTGACCTAAAACTCATCCATGAAATTAACTACTTTTTTATATTCATAGCTCAAGCCTCAATAGTTATTTTTAAAAGTGTGATTTCATCTCTTTTTGTGTATTTTGACTGTGGCAAACACATAATTCTTCCCTGATGTAGTGATTTACTTAAATGCTTTGATTTTATTAATACCCCCCCAATACGTAGCATATATAGAAATATCCTACCATTAAGTTGTTGATAATATCATAACGGATTTAGGAAAAATGTATTCTACTGGTAATTATTTTGTGTCCTGTAGCTTCATTAAGTTCCTCATCTAGACTTCAGGAAGATATATGTGCTGCACTAATGGTCTATTGCCTAGTAACAAGAGTTTTGAAATGAAGGATTCAATTACCAAGGAGCAATCTGTATGAATGATGGGGAAAGTGAGATGATGAAAACATAGTGTGGGGGCCTCCTTGACACCATGTATCAGCTGAGTCTGTGCAAATTAATTTAAGTATTAAGTGTTTGGAACTCAAATCTTTCACAGAGAATTTCTTTTCCAGTTAGCATTGTAGAATAAAAATAACATAGTGTTTTTAGATACTGCATTAGAATGATAATATTTTTGATATGGAAGTGAACTGCACAGATGTGAAATTCTTTAGAGATAGTAGAATAGAGGTCAGCAAACCTGCAGGCCTAACCTGGCCCACTGCCTGTTTTTGTAAATAAAGTTTTTTTGGAATATAGTCACCTTCATTCATTCATGTATCATCCATGGCTAACTTTATGCTATAACAGTAGGGTTGAATAGTTGCAGCAGAGACTTTATATCCCACAAAGCCTAAAATACTGACTATTTAGCCTTTTAGCAGCCCCTGCTTGAGAAATAAAAAGTTTGCTGACTCCTTCTCTATAAATAAAAATAATCATAATATTAGGGGAACACAGAAGAGATGGTCTATTCCAGCGCCCTTGAGGTTCTACTTTTGCTTTTCCCTATTCCTAGATAGGACGTTAGAAATTATATCCTTCCCTAGTGTCCTTCCTTCCTGCAGACATTAGGGTTGGGCCACTTGTCATTAAATTAGCTCCCTGACTTCAGCTCATCCCCCACCTCTCTTTCCTTCACACTGGCCCTCTTGCTGCTCCTCAAGAATGCCATGTTCAAATTCACTTCTGGACTTTTCAACAACCTGGCACACTGTTCCATTATGTCGTCACATGGATGGTTCCTTGTTATCTTTCAGTTCTCAGCTTAAATGTCATACTTTCAGAGAGGGCTTTCCTGACCACTTTATTTATAGTATTGTCCTCCTACTGCATCACTCTTTAACTCATTACTCTCTCATAATTTTTCGTTGCATGAATCACCACCTGGAATTATTTAGTCTGCTTTTTTACTTATTTTCTGTTTCCTCCACTAGGCTGCCATCTCCAACGCCTATAGCAGTGTTTGGCACATAAAAGGTCTCAGTCTTCATTGATGGTGGCTTTTGAAATGCTCTGCTATGAGATAAAGTTGATACTGTAATCCAGAGCCAGCAACAGAGCCTACATCTAGATTCAGAAATTTATTTATCCTTATGGAAGTTAATGTGTGAAAAGATTCATAATTTCAAAGACACTTGAGGCCTAATTTTTCTTACAAAATACCCCAGGGAACCTCAATATGCTCCCAATTATAAATGACGGTCTTAGTATAGTTTTCATAATTCTGTATATTCTATTTTATAAGCAAACATCCAATACCTTCCTTAGCTCTAAATTCTGATCTGACGCCTGGGTTATTTCAGTAGCCATTTTTAGACATGTCAGTTTTCAGTTATACCACCAATCTGGGAGTGAAAGTAGAGTTACATAACAATTGAACAGCCTCCTCAATTATGACTAACTTTATGTATTGGTCTCATCATTTATACGTGCAATAATATACATGCTGGAAATCCTAGAGAAACCTAAACTGCCCTTAGTGGATTTCGAAGTAACCCTCCCCAGGAAAGAAAGCTCCGTTACATTTGCTGCTCTAATTTTCAGATAAATTCCATCTACTGTGACATAGTCTCAGTAGCTAAGCAAATTAAGTTATAAAATCTGGGTGGGCAACTCTTAGTGTCAAAGAAACAGCTATTTGACTCCAATTAAAGAAGTATGGCTTGGCAAATCTCTAGCACTTTCGTAAATTTGATGAAGTGGTTTTGGATATTGTCAGAGTTATTAGTATGGTTGAAAGTTGTGTTATACCACAGAATCAACAAAGGAAAAAATGTGTGCCAACTAGCTTCTTTTGCTCAAGATACTTGAAATGGAGTCCTGGTAACGAAGCATGTATTCTAGTAAAGTTGAACTTTGTCGAAGTTCAACGTGCCCCATTCAAGGCAAAACAGTGTTGTTTACGTAGTGTTGTTGACTTACGAGACGTCTGGGGCTCTGTGCACTTAAATGAATGACCTGAGTTACTGTTTGACTAGCAAGATGCTGAAGCACTATTTAGTAAAGTACTACTACAGTGGAGGAAATGATCCCCTTCTATTTGAAGAAAAAACCCCCACAGAACTTTGCATCCTCAACTACTTTATTTATACCTAATTAATGATCAGGGTTAATTTTAGCAATCAAAAAGCATAGCCCATTCTTTCATTTAAAGCTGAAATTGTGATGCGTTTTGCTCTGGATGGCAACAACTAGATTTACAAGGCAGTCTGCATAGTTCAGCTCAGTTTCCATATCCTCTAGTGCCAAATTTGTGATACCATTTTTAGTCCATAGTTCAGTTGTGTTGGATTATTTAGTGTTAACTGGACATTTTTGTTATGATGCCTCTCTTAACATTACAAAATCTCTTTGTTATGGCTTGAATTGTGTTGTCTCCCAAATTCACATGTTGAGGCTCTAATCCCCAATGTGACCATCTTTAGAGGTAGGGCCTTTAGGTAGGCAATTAAGTTTAAAAGAGGTCATGAGAGTGGGGCCCTAATCCCATAGAACTGGTGTCCTTAGAAGAGGAAAAGACTTCAGATGTTCTCTCTCCCTCTCTGCACGCACACAGAGAAGAGGCCACATGAGGATGCAGTGAGAAGTTGGCTGTCTATGAGCCAGGAAGAGAGGCCCCTCCAGAAACCAATCTTGCTAGCGTCTTGATCTCAGACTTCTGGCCTCCAGAACTGTGAGAAAAAAAGTGTCTGTTGTTTATGCCCCCAGTCTGTGGTATTTTGTTATGGAAGCCCTAGCAGACTAACGTGCTCTTTATTTCAAGAAGGATGTTTTCTATGACTTATACTCTCATAAGTGGCCAGTCAGTGATGCTGAGGGCACGATATAGGAGAAATCATAGTGTAGCCCTCGAAAAGTCCAAACCACCCTTGAGACATCTGAGAAGCAACACGCTAACTACAAATAAATACACATTAGAGCCACATCCTAAAACTTTCTACTACTGATTTGGGTTTGGTAAAAACTTACCTGTTTTAGGACACATTCAAAATGGTTCAAGCGATAAAGTGCCTGAAGAATGTAAGAGCCATGGGATTTACAGCTAATAGTAACAAGAGCTCCCAAGATAGTGCCTTAGTGAACTTTCAGTGTGATACAAACTTGTAAGGGTAAAGGGGACACTGCAGAGAAATGAAATGCTGAGGCCGATTAGTTCACAAGGTCCTTGGAGGAGGTCAGTTTTAGGATGAATGATCACAGGTTTAGGACAACATTCTGGGGTGAAGAAACATTGGGGTGTATGCTGTATGGTCCCAGGATATTTGTTCAGTTCCAAGTTAGTTCCCTCATGATCTTATGCTCTCTGCTAGAGAAGAACTGCAATTTGGCTTCTTAGATTTTTCATTAATATTCTTTTAGAATTTTTTTCCTCTCAAGTTGATTGTGTTGTAGGTGAAAATCTCCCAGTCTTAGAAATGTGCCTGAGAATGAGTAGGAGGAATCACTTTCCCTAAGCACATTCTCCCTTGCTGAAGGCCTTTTGACAGTTTAACAAGCTAGGTTGACTTCCCTACCAACCTGTGCTGCCAGCCCCAGCTCTTTAGTCTAACTCACTGATGTTAGTCCCCGGAGTGTTGGTCAAGGCTAGATTACACAGGGGCATGCAGGTCAGGGTGATGAGTTGGGATTTTTTTTCTCTCTGTGATGAGAAAGCAGTGCAGTGATATTATTTGGTTTACATTTTAAGTAAATGTTTGGAATAGTTTGTAGCAGGTCGAGAGTGAAAGCTAGGAGACAAATTATGCATCTGCAGTAGAAGAGGCAAGAAACCGCTGTGCTTGGATAAAGGTGGTAGTGGTGAGCATGGAAAACAGTGGGTGGATAAGGGTAATATTTTGGAGGTAAAGCCAATAGAAGTTGCTGACGAACTGAATGAGTGGGTGGTGATACAACAGAAAAGGCAGAATGAGGGCAGCATCTGTGTCTGGGGCTTCAGTAATTGGGTAGTGGTTTCATGTACAAGAATCAAAAATGCTGTGTGGAGTAGGTTTTCAGGGGAAAATCAAGAATCCTGTTTTCGATGTGTTAGTTTTGAGATTCCTATTAAATATCCAGGTCAGGTGCTTTAGACACACTAGCATGGAGCTCAATGAAGTGGTTTAGGCTAGAGATACAAATTTGGAAGTCATACATTTAAATACCAATAGACATTCTTTGGCGTAATATACATCAGCATTTAAAGTTATGGGAATGGATGAAATCACCTGGGGGAGGAATTAAGGCAGATGCAGGAATGATTAATCCATGATCCTTGTTCTCAAAGAACGGAAGTGAGAATTTTTATATATAATTTATATATCTATATCATCTACATCTCAGCATGTAAGTGCTTTAATAGAACTCCAAAATTTTACCTCCCTCCCTCATCCACTGCCTCCAAGCTCCGTTTTTGGTCTTCCAACTGCAGATAAGTTATTTCTTGATAAGGTAGTCGAATCCGTAGTCAAACGTTGGTTTCTTTCCCATCTTCCTTCTCTAAATAAGGTTAGTTTGAATTAGCAGGAGTCGTCAAATCTCCTGTTCTGTCTGTGAGAAGAACCTTAATCATTACCCTGTGAAGCTGTTTTCTGCACATCTCCTAAATGTGGTGCAAAAACATGCTCAAGAATTATGGATTTTGTAAGAGAAAGAATCCTCATCTTGCCTGATTCAGTTAATGAAAACTGAGTTCACCTGAAAATGAAAATAGAGGCAGTAGAAGGAGAAACGGCAAGGTAGGAACATCATTTAATAATTCTCAAGAGAGGAGAAAAAGCATCTCAATTAAAAAAATTAAAATGTGCTGTTTAGAATAAGAGTTCCAATTTCACCTTTAATATTTGATGTCCCTTCACAAAGAATGCCTTCCCCCAGTGTTTTCTTTTGTTAAGTTTTATAGTCTCACTATTTCATGTTTTAGAACTTGAGCTAAATAGGAGGAAAGTGACATTTTTTGAGGAAGTTGAATGAGAGCAAGGCTTTTATTTATTTATTTATTTTTACAGGGAAAAGTGAGAGGAAATATGGTAACTGCGGTGTTACTTGTGCTGTCACTCCTCCTTTCCACCCCATGCAGCCCCAAAGCATCAAGGAAATGCTATGTGTCCAGGCAAAGCTTAAAGGACTAAGGCAGGTTGCAGTCTATCCAATGGGGGCAGAAGGAAGCTTAGGAATAACAGCACCAGAGCGAACTCCTTGGGACCAACCTCCCTCTTTCCTATTCTAGTGGACAATGGAGAAAAATACCTAATTCGAATAACAGAGAAGAAGATTTATATCTGACGTTGGCTTTTTGTCACAGGAAGTATATCTAAAAATTCAGTTCAAACTCTCAGAAAAGCAAGCTGGTTTTAGCTAACATTTTGCTCCTAACATCTCGGGCCCCACCCAAGTCTATAAAATTTGTGCAAATGTTACTGGTAAAATGTTCTTTGCTAATAGAACATCCTCTTCCTGAAATTAAGGATGGCCATTGAACTACATTGGTAGATATACTCTCGTTCTATTTTGCTTTCAGAATTTACTTAGAGCTTTCCTGACATAAATATATTTTACTTCCCCCCCAAACCTTGAATTCTGCTATTGACACCTCTTTGAGAAGACTGTCAAAGTGGTTCCCAGGCCACCTGAGAACCAGATTACCACTCTAATTCCATTCAGATAGACTACTAAAACAGTCTCATAACTACAATTTATGATCACCAATGCTCTTGTCTAGACAGGAACACTTGACCCCTAATCCCACTACTAACTTTCTGGAGCCATAAACCCGTTAAAAGTGAGTGAATTTAAAAACATAACTGAATGCCATATTTGCCTCTGTTCATTCACGATAACTAGTCAGAATGGGCTTCAGAATGCAACTGTGTGCACATTTTAAAAAATTGTCCCTGCCTCATTACACATGGAATGTCAGACTGTAGCTTTGGGTTTTATTGAAAGTCTTTTTATTTATTAGAAAAAAGCTAATTCGTCTTCTATTACTGAAGAAGTGTTTTGTTTCCCATATACACATAGAAACAACAAAACCATTAGCAAAGGGACAAAATATTTCAGTTCCAACCCTTATAATGGTTCATGAGTTGATGAAGTAGACTACTGAGGGAAAACACTGGGGACTTTTTTCCCACTATCATGGCATCCAATTACATCTGGCAGTGACCCTGAAAGGCCTGCTCCAAATCCTTTTGTCTTAATGCCGTGTTCTTTATCACAGAGAAGCCAAAAACAATAACCTTTAAAATATATATCTTTCTAATTGTCTGCTGACAATCTTTCATTGCCAGCTGCCCTATTTGTGTGAATAAAACCTGTTGATCAAAATAATAAAAAAAACCCTCAAAGTTCAATTTCTCTGGGACTCTACGAAATAGCTAGCAAAAGTTGCTTTGATATTCTTGAGTTTTAGAGGTTTATATCTTGTACCAAAAGATTATTTGAGATTTATTGAAATCAAGTAAGACTTTGTTGGAAGAGCTAGAGCTAAAATGACATATCCATGGTATGCCCTGGGTGCAGTACTCATTCTAGTTGAATTGACATCAGGATAAAATCTGGTAACTCATAGACATCAAGGTTATGCCTTTTATGGCTGTTATTGTGCAAAGGTTTTAAGGCAGGCTTTTGGCTAATAGGTAATGCTCTAAGTCATGCAAACCTTGTTGTCTAAAATGGATTCCCTTCAGAACACTTTTTAAAATTTATTTATTTTTTTTGAGGTGACATTGTTTTGTAACATTATATAAATTTCAGGTGTATATCATTATATTTTGACTTCTGTATAGACTACATTGGGTTCACTACTAAAGGTTTAGTTGCCATCTGTCACCATACAGATGTGCCGATGTGCCCCTTTATCCCTTTTGCCTCCCCCCACCCTCTTCCCCTCTGTTAACCACCACTCTATTCTCTGTATCTAGGTGTTTGTTTTTTCCACATATGAGTGAAACCTTAGGGTATTTTGTCTTTCTCTGACTTATTTTGCTTAGCATAATACCCTCAAGGTCTATCCATGTTGTTGCAAATGGCAAAATTTCATCTTTTTTTTTTTTATGGCTGAATAAGATTGCATTGTATGTGTGTGTATGTATATACACATACAAAATATACATATATATATTACGCCTTCTTTATCCATTGATTCATTGATGGGCACTTAGGTTGTTTTCAAGTCTTGGCTATTGTGAATAATGCTGCTATGAACACAGGGGTGCATATATCTTTTTGGATTAGTGTTCTTGTGTTCTTTGGACAAATACGCAGAAGTGGAATAGCTGGAACATATGGTACTTCTATTTTTAATTTTTTGAGGCATCTCCATCCTCTTTTCCATAGTGGGTACACAAATTTACATTCCCACCAGCAGTGTATGAGGGTTCCCTTTTTTCCACATCGTCTCAAATACTTACTTCTTGTCTTTTTAATTCATACTTTATGCCAAGTGTTATTGTATATTCTATTTTGTTTCTGTGGTTACTATAATAAATGTGCATAGAGTGGTATGTGCACATATAGTTCCAAAGTTACTTCCAATGGGTTATTTTATTTTGGTAATTTACATGTATTATATTTGAATAGCTATATCTTAATGGATTATTTTACCACATTTCTATCAGAAATGGCTTCATTGAGCAGACAAAAATTTAGAAGCTCCAGAAGAATTTATCAATACAGCTAACAAGCCTGACCTACTATATTGCTCTTGTGATCAATAAAAAGGTAATTCATATTCTTTTCAAGAACATATGGAAAATTAACCAAATTTGATCACAGAATAAGCAAAAAGAAGTTTCAACAAATTTCCAAGAACAGGTAACACAAAGTATGTGAGAGTGTTGTCATAAAATTAGATGTCAGTTAGGATAATTCAAATCTCTTTACATTCCCCAAACTATTTGGACCAAGGAGGACAGATAAAATCACATATAGCTTACAGAGTAAGAGACAGTGAATTCTATAAACCTCAATTTTCATGTAAATTTGGAAATGAATGAACATGAGAAGATCCATCTTGGAGCCCTCTCTGGAATGGAGAGGAGTGGGGACTGCATAGAAAAGTGGAAAGAACAATGAATTCCCAGCATTGCAGGACAAACTGCCTGAAGAAGAAGGTTCCTCTCAGAATGGGGAGACACTCAGAGCAGGTCTGATCAGAGCACGGGCTACATGGAAATCAAAATGAAGCGACTTGGCAGGTATGTGGAACTAGAGGCAAAGCCTTGGGAAGGCATTACTTTTCGGAGAGAGAAGGTAACTTAGAAGAAGGCAGTGCAAAGGTAAAGAAGGCATCACGTGGTGGAAGAGTCCTAAGAAACCAGATAGTATCAAAGAATTGGACTGCCTTTCCTTTAAAATTTGTACCATTTATTTAAGTCAGGTTTTATTGAGGTATAATTTACATGAAGGAAAATTCACCCTGATTACATGTTAACATTTGATAAAATTTGACAAACATCTAGTCATGTGACCACCACCACACTCAAGATATAGAATGTTTCCATCACCTCAAAAGTTCCCTTGGGGCCCTTTGTGGTCAATTCCCTTCTCACATCCCCATCTCCTGGCGACTACTTATCTCTTTTCTGTTCCTATAATTTTGCTCTTTCCTGAATATCATATAAATAGATTATCACATGTAGCTTTTAAAATGTGATGTAATGCTTTTGCTTAGTGTAATCATTTGAGATTCATCTATATTGTAACGTGTATCTTTATTTTTTTTTAAGTTGCTGAATAGTAATCCATTGTATGGTTATACCACAACTTGTTTATTCACCAGTTGATGGACATTTGGGCTGTTTCCAGTTTTTGATGACTGTGAATAAATTAATATAAATAATTACATAAAGTTTTTGGTGTGGACATTATCTTTATGTTTTTCAGGTAAATGCCTAAGTAAGTGTGATGGTTCATTTTATGTGTCAACTTGACTGGGCCACAGGCTGTCCAGATATTTGGTCAAACATTATTCTGGTTATTTCTGTGGGGATGGTTTTAGATGAGATTAACATTTGTTTTCTAAGATTGGCACCTGAGCTAACAACTGTTGCCAATCTTCTTTTTTTCTTTTTTTTTCCTGCTTTTTCTCCTCGAATCCCCCAGTACATGGTTGTGTATTCTTTTAGTTGTGGGTCCTTCTAGTTGTGGCATGTGGGATGCCGCCTCAACATGGCCTGATGAGCAGTGCCATGTCTGCACCTAGGATCTGAACCAGTGAAAACCTGGGCCACCGAAGTGGAGTGCTTGAACTTAACCACTGGGCCACGGGCTGGCCCTGAGATTAACATTTAAATCGGTCGACTGAGTAAAGCAGATTGCTGGGTCTCATCCAATCAGCTGAAGGCCTGAATAGAACAAAAAGACTGACCTTCCTCAAGTAAAAGAGAATTCTCCCTGCCTAACTGTCTTCAAATTGGGACATTGGCTTTTCCTACATTAAAAAAAACATCAAGATACAATTGACATATAACATTGTATAAGTTTAAGGTGTACACTGTGTTGATTTGATACACTTATATATTACAGTATTATTACTACCATAGCATTGCTAACACCTCCATCATATCATATAATTATCATTTCTTTTTTGTGAAGAGAACATTTAAGAACTAGAATCTTAGCAATTTTCAAGTATATAATACAATATCATATAATCACAATGCTGTGCATTAGGTCCCTAGAATTTCTTTATCTTCTAACTGCAAGGTTGTACCCTTTGACCAACATCCAAACTGAGATGTCAGCTCGTCCTAGGTCTTAAGTCTGCCAACGAACTCTGCATATCTTGGGACTTAGTCTTATAATTGCATGAGCCAATTCCTTATAATATCTGTATCTATCTCTCTATCCATCTATCTCTCTATCCATTCTATTTGTTCTGTTTCTCTGGAGAATCTTGACTAATACAACAAGTGAATGTTTAACTTTTTAAAAAACTACCAAACTCTTTTCCAAAATTGTTCTATCATTTTTCTTTCCTACTCTCCAGGACTTGGTATTGTCAGTTTTCTTTTTAGCGATTCTATTAGAGAGTGTAGCTATTTGTATATTGTTTTTAATTTGCATTTCCCAAATGGTTAATGATATTGAGTATCTTTTCATGTGCTTATTTACTATTCTTATATCTTCTTTGGCAAGTTATATGTTTAAATCTTTTGCCTATTTTGAGGGAGGGGGGGAAAGGGTTTGCTTTCTTATTATTGAGTTATGAGAGTCTTTTATATAATCTTGATACCGGTTCTTTACCACATATGTGTTTTGCAGATTTTTTCTCCTAAGGTATAATTTGTCTTTAAGAATATCTTCTGAAGAGTGGAAGTTTTGCATTTTGATAAAGTCCAGTTTATCAAGTTTTGTTTTATGGTTCATGCTTTGGCTTTTTCTTATCTAAGAAATTGTTGCCTAATTCAAGACCACAAAGATTTTCTTCTACATTTTCTTTTAGGTTTAGGCTTTACATTTAGGTTTATGGTCCACTTTTATTTATTTTTTTGTGTATCATGCAAAGTATAAATGAAGCTTCTCCTTTCGCGTATGGATATCCAATTGTTCCAGTGACGTTTGTTGAAAATAATGACATTTCTCCATTGAATGGCCTGGATCCTTTTTAAAAATAAATCGATCATGTAGGTAAGGGTGTAATTCTGGACTCTTTAGTCTATTCCATTCATCCATATATATATATATTTTTTTTACTTAATTATCTTGATTACTGCAACATTAAGTAATGAAATCAGGTAGTGTGGATCCTCCAAATTTTTCTTTTACAAAATAGTCGTGGCTATTCACAGTTCTTCACTTTCACACAACATTGGAGATCAGAGGAGTCCCAAGGTATGAGCTTTACTTGTGTTTACTGGGTTTTGCTAATAGTATTGAAGATTTTTACCAACAAAAGTTGAGTAAGTTTGTTTTCCCATGATTATTGACATTCAACCTTTTCTAAAAAACGATCTTTACTCTTTATACAGTAAAAAGATCTGTCCAGATATTTTTTCTTATTTCTTTTTGAACTTTTTCTACCCATCCTCAGCCCTTTCCCTAGAAAAAGTAGGGCAAAAATTCCCAAATTTCTGGGGCTGGCCTGGTGGCCGAGTGGTTAAGTTCGCGCGCTGCGCTGCAGGCAGCCCAGTGTTTCGTTGGTTCGAATCCTGGGCGCGGACATGGCACTGCTCATCAGACCACGCTGAGGCAGCGTCCCACATGCCACAACTAGAAGAACTCACAACGAAGAATATACAACTATGTACCGGGGGGCTTAGGGGAGAAAAAGGAAATAATAAAATCTTTAAAAAAAAAAAAATTCCCAAATTTCTATCTTCACTCTGGAACTCTTCCTGTATAACCAATTACTGACTTGCTATCTTTGTCTCCCCTTAAAATTCGTATGTTGAAATTCTAACCCCTAAAGGTGATGGTATTAGGATGTGGGGCCTCTGGGAAGTGCTTAACTCATGAGAGTGGAGCCCTCGTGAATTGATTAGTGTTCTTATAAATGAGACTCCACAGAGCTCCCTAGCCCCTTGGATCATGTGAGGACACAACAAGTTGTAATATATTTAGTAATAATAACACAAAAAGAGGGGAAGAATGGAGGTTTATAAGAGGAAACTTTCTCTACTTCCTTGGAATTATGTTAACGTAAATCTGAAGTAAACTCTGCAAAGTTAAATGAATATGGTAAGCCCTACAGCAACCATTAATATTTTAGCTCAAAAATTATAGTAAAAAATTATTAGAAGAATGAAAATGTTACACTAGAAAATATTCACTTACTGTTAAAGAAGGCAATAAAAGATGAGTAAAGGATCAAAAAGACATGAGGCATATGGAAGACAAAAACCAAAATAGCAGATGTAAATCCAACTATATCAATAAGAACAGTAAATGTAAATGGATTAAAAAATCCAATCAAAAGGCAAAGATAGATTGGATAAAAGAACAAGACCAAGTATATGCTGTCTAAATAGAGGGATATATTGATACAAATAAGTTGAAGGTAAAAGAATAAAAAATGATATACCATGTAAACAGCAACCATATCAGACAAAAGAGACTTCAAAATTGTTACTAGAGATTATGGAGGACATTGCATTACAATAAAGGGCCAAGCCACCAGGAAGAGAAAATATGTTGGACATATGTGCATCTAACAACACAGTGCCAAAAAATGAAGCAAAAACTAAAAAACTTGAAGGGAGGAAAAGACAATTCAACAATAATAGTTGGAGAATTCAATACTTCACTTTCAATAATGGGTAAAACAACCAGGCACAGTATAAAAAAAGAAACAGAAAACTTGAATGGCACTATAAACAAACTTTACATAACAGACATCTATAGAACATGCTCACAACAGCAGCAGAATATGTATTATTCTCAAGTGCACATGGAATATTCTCTAGGATAAACCACATGTTTGGCCATAAAAAACTCAGTAATTCTAAAAGTATTGAAGTTATACAATGTCTTTTCTCTGACCTCCAGAATTAAATAAGAAATCAATAACAGAAGGCAATTTGGGAAATTCAAAATACATTAAAATTAAACAATACATACCTAAATAACTGATGGGGCAAAGAAGATATTACAAAGTAAATTAGAAAATATTTCGAGATGAATGAAAATGAAAATATGCCATACAAAACTTATGTTATGCAACTAAAGCAGTGCCCAGAGAAAATTTTATAGCAGTAAAGGCTTATGTTATAATTGAAGGAATATTTCACATTAATAACCTAAACTTCTATCTTAAAATCTAGAAAAAAGGAGCAAACTAAACTGAAAGCAAGTAGAAGGAAAGGTATAATAAAGATTAGAGCAGAAATAAATAAAATAGAGAATAGAATAACACTAGAAAAATTGAAAGAAACAAAAAGTTAATCCTTTGGAAAAAATCAACAAAATGACAAATTTTAGCTATTATGACTAAGAGAAAAAGAGAGAACATTCAAATTGCTAGAATCAGGAATGAAGAGGAGATATCACCACCAAGTGTATAGAAATGAAAATGATTATAAGCGTATACTATGAACAACTATAGGCCAAAAAATTAGATAAATTAGATGAAATGGACAAATTCCTAGAAACATACACGTTACCAAAACTGAAGAAGAAATAAAAATCTGAATAGACCTATAAAACTTAAAGAGATTAAATTAGTAATCTAAAACTTTACCACAAAGAAAAACCCAGCACCAGATTGTTTTACTGATGAAATCTACCAAACATTCAAATAAGAATTTATACCAATCCTTGGGGCTGGCCCCGTGGCCGAGTGGTTAAGTTTGCGCGCTCCGCTGCAGGAGGCCTAGTGTTTCATTGGTTCAAATCCTGGGCGCGGACATGGCACTGCTCATCAAACCATGCTGAGGCAGCATCCCACATGCCACAACTAGAAGAACCCACAATGAAGAATATACAACTATGTACTGGGGGACTTTGGGGAGAAAAAAATAAAATCTTTAAAAAAAAAGAATTTATACCAATCCTTCACAAACTCTTCCAAAAATAGAATAGGAAAGAATGCTTCCCAACTCATTCTATGAGCCCAGTATTACTCTGATACCAAAACCAGAAGAAGACATGAGAAGAAAACCACAGACCACTTTTCTTATGAATAGAGATGCAAAGTCCTCAACAAAATACTAGCAAAATGAAGCCAGCAACATATAAAAAAGGACTACACAACATGACCAAGTGGGATTTATTTCAGAATGCAGATTGGATTACCATCCCAAAATTAAATGATGTAGCACACTATAATAATAGAATCTAAGACAAATAAACAACATAATAGACACAGAAAAAAATTTAACAAAAGCCAACAACATTTTATAATAAAAGCATTCAACAAACTAGGAATGGAAGGGAATTTCTAAAACTAGATAAAGAGCACCTACATAGAACCCAAAGCTAACATAATACATAATGGTGCAAGACTGAATATTTTCTCTCTGAGATCAAGAACAAGACAAGGCTATTCACTCTAGCCTCTTCTATTTTAACGTACTGGAGGCTCTAGCCATGGAATTTTGCAAGAAAAGAAATAAAAGGCAGCCAGATTGGAAAAGAAGAAGTAAAACTATCTCTATTCATAGATGACATAATCTTATATATAAAAATTCTTAAGGAATCCACTAAAAACTATTAGAACTAATAAATGAGTTCAGCAAGTTTTCACGATACAAAAACAATACAACAGGCCATTGTATTTCTATACAGGTACAATGAACAATCTGAATAAAAGTTAATAAAAGAATTCCATTTATAATGACACCACAAAACCTACTGCTTAGGTGTCAACTTAACAAAAGGAGTGTAAGATTTTTACGTTAAAAACTACAAAGCACTGTTGAAGAAATACCTATAACTACTAGTAAAAATAACTATAAGTACAATAATTTGTTAAGGGAAACACAAGATGAAAAGATTTAATTTGTGACATAAAAAACAGAAAATGTGGTTGAGGGAGTAAAAATTTAGAGCTTTAGAATGCTTTCAAATTTAAGTTGTTATCCACTTAAAATAGATCGTTATAAATATAAGTTGTTTTATGTAAGCCTCATGGTAACTTCAAAGCAAAAATCTATAGCAGATCCACAAAAGATAAAGAGAAAGGAATCTAAGCATACCACTAAAGAAAGTCATCAAATTACAAAGGAAGAGAGCAAGAGATGAAGAAAGGAACAGGAGAATTACAAAACAGCAAGAAAACAACTAACAAAATGGTAATAAGCACACACCTATCATCAATTTACAATAGTGTAAATGAATTAAATACTCCAATCAAAAGACACAGAGTGGTCTAATGGGTAAAAAAACAAGGCCCATTTATATGCTGCCTACAAGAGACTCACATATGATGTAAGGATTCATGCAGATTGAAAGTAAAGGAATTGAAAAAGATGATCCATGTAAATGGAAACCAAAATAAAGCTGAGCTAGCTATACTTATATCAGACAAAATAGGCTTTAAGACAAAGACTGTAATAAGAGATAATGAAGGTCATTATATAGTGATAAAAGGTCAATCCAACAAGAGGATATAACATTTGTAAATACTTATGCACCAGGAGTACCTAAATATATAAAGCAAATATTAACAGACCTAAAGGGAGAAATAGACAGCAGTACAATAATTGCAGGGAACTTTAATACTTCATTTTCATCAATGGATAAATCTTCCAGATAGAAAATCAATAAGGAAACATTGGCCTTAAACGAAATGTTAGACCAGATAGACTTAACAGACATATACAAAACATTCTTTCCAAAAGCAAATATATACAGATTCTTGTCCACCACACATGGAACATTCTCCAGGATAAATCATATGTTAGACCACAAAATAAGTATCAATAAATTTAAGAAGATTGGAATCATATCAAGCATATTTTCTGACCACAATGGAATGAAATTACAAATCAATTACAAGAAGAAACACAGAAAATTCACAAATATGTGGAGACCAAACAACATGCTGCTGAACACCAATGAGTCAAATAAGAAATCAAAAGGGAAAGATACCTTGAGACAAATGAAAATGATAATACCACATACCAAAGGGTACAGGATGCAGCAAAAGCAGTTCTAAGAAGGAATTTCATAGCAATAAATGCCTACATCAATAAAGAAGAAAAATATCAAATAAACAACCTAACTTTACACCTCAAGGAACTAGAGGGAGAAGAGAAAATGAACCCCAAAGTTAGTAGAAGGAAAGAAGTAACAAAGATCAGAGTACAGATAAATGAAATAGAGACTGAAAAAACAACAGAAAAGATCAAAGAAACTAAGAGCTGGTTCTTTGAAAAGATTAAAAAAATTGACAAAATTTTAGCTAGATGCATCAAGAAAAAAGGGAGACAACTCAAATAAACAAACTCAGAAATGAAAGAGGAGGCATTACAAATGATACCACAGAAATACAGAGGACCATAAGAAACTACAATGAAAAATTATACACGAACAAATTTGACACACCAGAAGAAATGAATAAATCCCTAGAAACATATAATATGCTAAGAGTCAATCACGAAGAAACATAAAATCTGAACAGACCAGCTTCTAGTAAGAAGATTGAATCAGTAATCAAAACAGTCCCAAATCCGGGACCAGATGGTATCTCTGGTGAATTCTACCAAACACTTAAAGAAGAAATAATACTAATCCTGCTCAAACTCTTTGAAAAAATTGAAGAAGAGGGAGCACTTCCAAACTCATTTTACAAGGCCAGTATTACTGTGATGCCAGACCAGACAGGATACCACAAGAAAAGAAAGTTACGGGAGAATATCCCTGATGAACATAGATGCAAAAATCCTCAACAAAATATTAGCAAAAGAATTAAACACATTAAAAGGATTATACATCATGACCAATAGGGATTTATTCCTGGAATGCAAGGATGGTTCAAAATCTGCAAATCAATCAATGTGATATACCACATTAACAAAATGAAGGATAAAAATCGTATGATCATCTCAATAGATGAACAAAAAGCATTTTGTCGGTGTCGCAATCCAATGTACACATCGGGATAGATGTGGAGAGGGCTGATGGCCACTCTGAGTTTATTATAACCAGCATTTCAATATATACGTAGCTTACAGCTGTTAAACATACACAGGTGTTCTGGGCAATGTAATTAGCGAATGTCAAGAATTCTTAGTGATTTCTCAAGGAGCCCTCCCCTGGCCTCTGTTTTGATATTATCATGTTATTGCTGTGCTTGTATATTTTTATCTCAGAGCATGCAAGCCCTCCTAGGCAACAGCCCCTCCTGCTCCCGATATTGTGTCTCCTTCTGTGCCCCCGGGCGACCATGCCTGGCTTAGGTTGCCTCCCCCTGGAGGTCTTACCCATCATTGGCTAGCTGGCCTTCTCACCTCTTGGTCACAGTTTGTTGGCAAGCCTTTTCCAGTGATTATTAACCCCTCCTGTGTCAGGGGTGGCTACATTTCCCCCTTTTTTGTTTTTTAAAGCAAGGAAGGTGTCATGTTGTGCTGAGGCCAGAAGGCCCATCATAACCAATGCTTGCTCTTGTTGCCTTTGTTGTTTCTTCAGGGAGCACAGCAGATGTAAAACATAAACTCTTAACATGGATAATATCAAAATCACACAAGCATTAACAAATATGTGAAAATTGAGGCCAGAGAACCAATTGGAGGGCTCTAGTCAGTGTAACCCGTTTTCAATGTTTTGAAGTATTTGTTGAGGGAACACCTTATGTACTTCTTGTAACTGTCTCTCTAACCGAGCTTGTAGCCCAGTGATGTCATTGGCCAGGGAGGTGTTAAATGCCCCCTGTAAATGTTTTTTTATTTCTCGCCAAGATGTCAGCGAGCTATTATACAGTAGGGGGGTAACTCATTGCGTGGTAAATTGCCAATCACATTTTAGTTTCATAAGCATATTTAATACATTTTGCTGCTCTCCCAGCCACTCTACTGCTGCCTCTAATGCCTGCAATCATGACATTAGCTCTTTATCAATATCCGCCTGTGTCTGTAATTCTTGAGTGACATTTACCAAGACGGACTCCACCTGATGGGCTGTTTGAACACTGTTAACCAAGGCAGTAGTAGCTGTAGCAGCTGATGCAATGATAATCACCGCAGACACAATGAATGCGATTAGTGTAGCCAAAAATCTCTTAGGGCATAATTTTCTCATGGACTCAAGGAGGATATGTAGAGCATGCTCTTCGGACCATGTCCGATTTACAGAAACAGGTAACCAATTATGCACTCTTTTTTTTAACACCATTACATAGGTCACATTCAATGAGGTTACATTTTAATGTGTTAAACAATCAGAATATCAATATGGGGGAGAAATATTAACCACATACATACCAGAAGATTCTAGGATAGCAGGGATACTGTTTCCCCATAATAACACTTAAGGATGGATGGTACAAATCATAATGGTATCAGAAACATTTTTGACCAATGTTAGTAAATAATTGCCAGTTTCATTCTCA